>NC_041380.1:320554734-320562834 GCF_002162155.2 Triticum dicoccoides | reverse complement strand
GGTGGCGCGTATAAATAGGAGGGGCGACTTGGAGGAGGGGGCAAGGCGCGGCGGAGGCGGAGTCCGGCTCGGACTCCGGCCCGAGCTCGGCAGCAGCGGCGCGCGCGCGAGGAAGGCGGCGGCGGCGACTTGGGCCGGCGGCCCGACTGGGTTCGGCCCAGTCGGCTGGAGAGAGATTTTTTAAATAATTTCGCCGACAGAAATAAAATCCTAGAAAATAAAATAAAAACCTAAAAATACCATAACAAATTTTCATCGTCTAAATAAAATATTTAGAACGAGATGAACATTTTCTTGGCCCTAAAATGCAACTTTGAAAACTGCAATTTTTCTAATGCAAATAAAATCCAAATAAAATCGAATAAAATCAAATAAATGATTTTAATATTTTTCCTCTAATATTTCAATTATTTTGGAGAAGTCATATTATCTCCTCTCGTATATTTTAAAATGTGAAATATTTTTCGGAGAGAAAAATAATTAAAATCAAAAATCCTCGTTTCAATATTTGATAAAATCAAATATGAAAACCGGGAAATCCCCAACTCTCTCCGAGGGTCCTTGAGTTGCTTAGGATTTCAAGGATTGCAAAATGAAAATGCAATAAAATATTATATGCATGGATGACCTATGTATAACATTCCAAATTGAAAATTTGGGATGTTACAAACCTACCCCCCTTAAGATGAATCTCGCCCTCGAGATTCGGGTTGGCTAGAAAATAGGTGCGGGTGGTCTTTGCGTAGATCATCCTCCCGTTCCCAGGTGGCTTCATCCTCGGTATGGTGGCTCCACTGAACTTTGCAAAACTTGATAACCTTGTTGCGGGTGACTTGGCTAGCAAACTCAAGAATCTTAACTGGCTTATCCTCATAAGTCAAATCACTGTCCAACTGAATCGCCTCCAAGGGTACTGTATCTCTTAACGGTATATCAGCCATCTCAGCATGACACTTCTTCAATTGTCAAACGTGGAACACATCGTGGACTCCTGACAATCCCTCAGGTAATTCCAGCTTGTAGGCAACTTCTCCCATTCGTTCCAAGACACGATACGGTCCTACAAATCTCGGGGCTAACTTTCCCTTAACTCCAAAACGTTTCACTCCTCTCAAGGGTGATACTCGCAGATATGCTCTATCTCCAATTTCATAGGTTACCTCCTTGCATTTTGAATCTGCGTAACTCTTCTGCCTGGACTGAGCAATCTTTAGTCTATCATGAATTAGTTTAACCTTCTCCTCAGACTCCTTGATCAAGTCTGGTCCAAACAAATGTCGGTCTCCTACCTCATCCCACATCAACGGCGTTTGGCACCTGCGTCCATACAGGGCTTCAAACGGAGCCATCTTCAAACTGGCTTGGTAGCTATTGTTGTATGAGAACTCTGCGTAAGGCAAATTGTCATCCCAGCTAGATCCATAATCTAGCGCATAGGCTCTCAACATATCCTCCAAAATCTGATTGACTCTCTTAGTCTGCCCATCCGTCTGCGGGTGAAACGTTGTACTGAACTCCAATCTCGTACCCAAAGTCTGGTGTAACTGATGCCAAAACTTTGAAGTAAACCGTGTTCCTCTATCTGATACGATGTTCCTCGGAACTCCATGCAGACATATGATCCTGGACATATATATCTTAGCCAACTTCGCACTTGTATAGGTGGTTTTCACTGGGATAAAGTGTGCCACTTTGGTCAAGCGATCAACTACTACCCATATAGAATCATAACCTGCTTTGGTTCTGGGTAATCCGGTGATAAAATCCATGCCAAGTTTATCCCACTTCCATTAAGGTATCGGCATAGGCTGTAATAGTCCTGCTGGCTTCTGATGCTCTGCCTTCACTCTCTGACATACATCACATACGGCTACATACTCGGCGATATCCTTCTTCATACCAGTCCACTAGAAACGTTCCTTCAAATCTAAATACATCTTGGTGTTTCCGGGGTGTATCGAGTATGGTGAGTCATGAGCCTCCTGAAGTATTAGCTTCCGGATCTCTGGGTTATTGGGTACATAAACTCGGTCCTCAAACCATAAGGTATCGTGCTCATCCTCATGAAAACCTTTGGCCTTTCCTTTGCTCATCTTCTCCTTTATCTCGGCAATCTCTTTGTCATCCTTCTGAGCTTCTCAAATCTTGCCCAACAATGTTGACTGAACCTCCATTGTTGCAACAAAAACTCTTGGAACAATCTCCAACCGAAGTTCCATAATATCCTCTGCTAACTCCTTCGGCACTCCCTTACTTTCGAGGATATTAGCATAACTCTTTCGGCTCAAAGCGTCTGCTACGACATTGGCCTTTCCAGGATGATAGTGTAGCTTCAAATCGTAATCCTTTATAAGCTCCAACCATCTCCTCTGCCTAAGGTTCAGCTCCTTCTGTGTGAAAATGTACTTCAAACTCTTATGATCCGTGTGCACATCACAACGGTTTCTAATAAGGTAATGTCTCCAAGTCTTCAATGCATGCACTATGGCTGCTAACTCCAAATCATGCGTGGCATAGTTCAAATCATGAGGTTTTAGTTGTCGTGAGGCATACGAAACAACTCTTCCATCCTGCATAAGCACACATCCAAGTCCTAAGCGAGAGGCGTCGCAATACACTTGGAACTCCTTATGTATATCTGGCAGTGTTAGCACTAGGGCTGTAGTCAAACGTTTCTTCAACTCCTGGAAACTTGCCTCCCAATCATCTGTCCATTTAAACTTGGTATCCTTCTTCAATAGTTCAGTCATTGGCTTCGCAATCTTGGAAAAAATTTCAATGAATCTCCGGTAGTATCCTGCGAGTCCAAGGAAACTGCGGATCTCGCTAACTGAAGTGGGTGCCAACCATTCAGTGACTGACTGAACCTTGCTAGGGTCTACTGCTATACCTTCTCCTGATAAAACATGTCCAAGGAATCCGACTTCCTTCATCCAAAATTCGCATTTGCTGAACTTAGCATACAACTGGTGTTCCCTGAGTTTCTCGAGAACTAAACGCAAATGCTCCTTGTGCTCCTCTTCATTCTTCGAGTATACCATAATATCGTCAATAAACACCACAACAAACTTATCCAAATACTCCATGAACACCTTGTTCATCATGCTCATGAAATAGGCAGGGGCGTTAGTCAGTCCAAACGACATGACCGTATACTCGTATAATCCATACTGCATGGTGAACGTTGTCTTTGGTATATCCTTCTCTCGAATCTTCAAGTGATGGTATCCCAATCATAGATCGATCTTTGAAAACACTTTAGCTCCTTGTAGCTGATCAAACAGATCATTGATCATCGGCAGTGGGTACTTATTCTTGATCGTCACTTCATTCAAAGCTCGATGATCAACAACCATCCTTAGGGATTTATCCTTCTTCTCAACCAAAAGCACTGGGGCTCCCCAAGGTGATGAACTTCTTCGAATGTAGCCTTTCTCCAATAACTCCTTGATCTGTTTCTTAATTTCCTCCAGATCATTTGCGGGCATCCGATAGGGTCTCTTGGATATTGGCCCTGTACCTGGCAATAGCTCTATCAAAAACTCAATGTCTCTATTCGGTGGCATGCCTGGTAACTCCTATGGAAAAACATCCGGGTAGTCCTGCACTATAGGCACTTCCTCCTGAACAACTCCCGTGAGGGCATTCACTTGGCTCTTGCTAGGCACATGCCTAGATACATACTTAATCTTTTTTCCCTCCGGGGTGGTGAGATAAATCGACTTGCTAGCACAGTCAATACTGCCTCCATACTTTGACATCCAGTCCATACCTAATATCACATCCAATCCTTGTGACTCCAAGATAATTAGGTCAGACAGAAAAACATGTGTGCCAATGGTTAGGGGTATCTGGTCGCACCATCGGCTAGCCATGTACTCTGCTCCGGGTGAACTCACTAGGAGAAGGGTCCTATGGGTTTGGGTTGATAGTTTAAACTTATCCACGAATCCCCTTGATATGTATGAATGCGATGCACCGGTATTGAAAAGAACAAGAGCGGTAAATGACTTAACCAAAAACTTACCTATTACCGCGTCCGGCTGCTCTTCAACCTCCTCCACGTTAACGTGGTTTACTTGTCCTTTGTTAAATGGATTAGGCTTCTTCCCCGCGCTCCCATTTCCGTTTCCATTCCTTCCTTCAGGGCAATCATTGGCATAGTGCCCTGTCTTCCCGCACTTAAAGCAAGTAACTTGACTTAGGTCTCTTTTGGCGGGTGTGGCTGGGTTGGAGCGGTTCTGATTGTTGTTAGCTCCGTTCCCATTTCCATTCTTAGCACCATTGTGATTATGCGATCCTCCTCTAGTGTGGTTGTGACCTCCATGGTTATGGACAAGTCCTCCCGAGTTCGGAGTTAGGCGAGGCTTCTGCTGAGCTCCTGAGTTATATTTCCCTTGTCCGTACTTCCTCTTACGGTTCTCAATATGCTGGTGCTTCCCTTCAATCATAAGAGCCTTATCTACCAACTCCTGGTAGTTATTGAAGGTTGCTACCATCAACTGCATGCTCATCTCATCATTCAGCCCTTCCATAAACTTCTCCTGCTTCGCGGCATCTGTGGCCACATCATCAGGGGCATAGCGAGATATCTTGCTAAACTCATCCACGTACTGGGCCACAGTATGGTTCCCCTGGCGTAAGTTGCGGAACACCCGCTTCTTCATCTGCATAGCTCCAGTTGAGACATGGGCTGTGCGGAAAGCTTGCTGAAATTGGTCCCATGTCACCAGAAAGCTTGCGGTGTAATTCTCCCACCATGATGCTGCTGGTCCATCCAACTGATGTGCGGCAAAAAGCACCTTCTCAGCATCAGTGCATCCTGCAGTGGTTAACTCCGTTCCAATCCTGGGTGCCAATCATCTGCAACTATAGGCTCGGTGCTACTAGAAAACACCGACGGTTGTAACCTTAGAAAGCGGGCTAGGTTGTCTACTGGTGGCGTGTTGTTGTTGTTGTTGTTGTTGTTGCCCTGGTTCTGTACTAGCAATCGCATCAGGGTATTCTGCTGCTGGATTAACTGGGTGAGCTCCGGCGGGAAGGCAAAACCGGTGTCACGTCTCGGAGGCATCTGATGGGTGTAGATGGAAGAGATCAGAATAGAAAGGGGGTCTAATGAGAAACACTACCCATATGCACATGAGACAAAAACAATCATTTCACTCGATCAATCAAGCAAGGGCATACAAGCGGTCTAGAACTATCGCAAAAGTGCTCTACTACTACTAAATACATGGGGGGATACTAATAATATATGGTGGTTATCTAGAAATTTTGATCGGTGGAAGACTCCATGATGTCTGCTCCAGCTTCGTCTTCAAAGTCATCCTCACTAGGATCGGAATCGGTGTCGTTGATGATGATGTAGTTATCCGGGCAAGTGGAATCGTCGTCTTCTACTCCTGGTGCTGGTCCTCCCATGAATACTCCGATCTTCTTAACTAGGTCGTCATTCTTCTCCGGTAGTGTCTTGATTTCCTCCTCATATCCATCGCATATAAACTTGAGTTCTTCCTCCAGCTCGATGATCCTAGTCTTCGCCTTCTTCAAGTCCATCATGTCCGCGCACATCTAATTCTCCTGACGTCGAATGTGCTGGTTTAACTCCTGGATGAAAGCTGCAATGGATCTATCCTTCTTGGTGCTGATCATTTCCATTTCCCATCTCGGCGCCCACAAATCTGATAGATAGTATCCTTAAGCTCCCTATGATAAACATCTCCAATGCGTCCCATGGTGATGTGAGCAGCCATACTCTTTCCTAAACTCCAAGTTGGTGCACCGAAGGAAAACTCTATGGGTTTAGTGACTGGCGTGAAGGTCCTTCCTGGAACTTGAACTTGAATCATCCATTGCTCCTCTTCTGGTAAAGTGGCGTTGTACGTCCCGGTGAAGCTTGGTATTCCAATGTTCAAGTACCTAGTGACTTCCTTCAAGTGGCGTCCAAAAGGTGTGTCTTCGTCCGGTTGTGCGAACTTATTCCTTGCATCCGCCATCCTAAAGAGTAGAAAATGGAGGAGTCAGAAATGAGAAGAGAATAGTGATCTATGGCTTTAGCTTAGTGGTCGTGTCCTACACTCAGCGTGTGCTCTGATACCATCTTGTACCGACCCGACCTCAAACGGTCAAGTCTCTATGCTTCAGTGTCATCCCTGGAACGGTAATGCTGACACACACAGTACTCAAAGGATTTATAACAGAGTAGCAATCACACACTTATTACATCGAATGTCTCAAAAGAGAACTTATTACAATAACATAGCTTATGGCCATCTAATGCGATAACAGCGGAAGGCTTGGGAGACAAGTGAGTCCATCAACTCCAACGGCATAGCTGAGCTGCACGGCAATCACCTAACGAACCTTACTCCTCGTCTGAAAAGTCTGCAACATAATATGTTGCAGCTCGAAAACGGGTCAGCACATGGAATGTACTGGCAAGGTAACACAGTAGAGCAAGAATAGAATAATGCTATCACTATATGCATATTTGGCTGGTGGAAAGCTCTATGGTTATAATTTTTGCGAAAAGCCAATTTTTTCCTACAACAAAGGAATAGATTTTAATTTAACTATCATGGTGGTTGAAACATTGAGAAGGTAACCCCAACTCAATCCCAATTAAAGTATTTAACAACCCAACAAATTGAACTAAGAGTGATGAGATACATGTGATAACCCAAGTACTAGATACTCAAGATTGTCCATAACCGGGGACACGGCTAACCATGATTAGATTGTACACTCTGCAGAGGTTTGCGCACTTTTCCCCACAAGACTCGATCGCCTCTGTTGGATATATCGCACTACATGGTGTTTGAGAAACGGATGACCGAGACACAGTCTTTTAGAAACATTAACTCTCTACTCCGGGTAGACCATACCAAACCTACAAAACCCACTACCTGCTGATCCACCTCTTCAAGAGCTTCACGTAACTTACTCAACTATGCTAGAGCCCATAATAGCTTGTGGCTGCACACGGAAGTTTCTAGCATGAATCATCCCAGTTCCCTTTGAGCCTGGGTGGCGGTCCATAGGAAGATCACACGGGTACCCCGGGATTTCCAAAAAAACAGACAACAATGGGTTCCCCAGGTGTCTCAATCCACCCAGATGTGTATTCAAGTTGCCACCTTAAGTTGAACCATTAACTAATAATCTCACATATGTCATGGATATCACTCAAACCCAAACCACGTCTACGAGCATAGCATAGCAATAAGCAACACGCAGAAGTAACTCCCAAGGGTTTGATAGTAACAGGGTAATAGGTTCTACCTCAACAACTACTTCCCAACCCACAAGTTAAATGACATCCTAATCATGCAATGTTTTAGGATGGGAACTAATGCATAAAAACTGGGTATGAAAAGAGTATGATCAATGTGTTACTTGCCTTGCTGACGATCCGCAAAACCTAGAGATTCGTAGTAGCACGCTTCGCACTCCGGGTGTTCTATCGCAAACAAACAATAACATACATAAGCAACAAGCAAAGATGCACAAGCAAAACTCAAATAAGAGAGGTTGAACAGAAAGTTCAACTTAAGAACTCCGGTTAGCAAAAGAATCAAACCAAACGGAGCAACGAAACTCAAACAGCGAAAGAAACAAGATCCGTTTACTAATCTGAACTAAGGTCAAATTTTACAGTACCAAAATCTTGTTCAAGTTGATTGAACAGAGAGAGGGTCTCGAGAGGAAGATCTAGGCGCTTGAATCGCCTGATTCCGACTAACGAGCGAACAGATAAACAGAAACTAAGATCGGATCAGAAATCGCGATCGAGAATAATCGCAAATAAATCCGATAAAAAGAAAACTGACAAACGGACTAACGAACAAGCGTTCGTTAACTGTAACTAATGGGCGGAAACCGTTCGTTAAAACAAACATACGGACGAATGTCCGCTAAATAGAAGAACTGAGAAAAACCGGTGAACCGATCTAAAAAACAAACTAGGTTTCTAAAAAAACGCAACGGTTTTTAGAAATAAAATCTGGCGGCTTGGGTTCGGCATGGTACCTCCAGCGAGGGGCTCCGGAGAGGCGGGGGTTGGGCGGCGGGGCTCGGCAGCGCGGGCGGCAGCGAGGCGCG
>NC_041380.1:320545311-320554424 GCF_002162155.2 Triticum dicoccoides | reverse complement strand
CAGGCGCGGGCGGCGGCGGCTATGGGGCGACGGCAGCGGCTGCTGGGCGGCGGAGGTGTGGTGGTGGGGGGCCGGGGTGGCGCGTATAAATAGGAGGGGGCGACATGGAGGAGGGGCAAGGCGCGGCAGAGGCGTAGTCCGGCTCGGACTCCGGTCCGAGCTCGGTGGCGGCGACCCGGTTGGGTTCGGCCCAGTCGGCTGGAGAGAGATTTTTTTTAAATAATTTCGCCGATAGAAATAAAATCCTAGAAAATAAAATAAAAACCTAAAAATGCCAAAACAAATTTTCACCGTCTAAATAAAATATTTAGAATGAGATGAACATTTTCTTGGCCCTAAAATGCAATTTTAAAAATGTGCAATTTTTCTAATGCAAATAAAATCCAAATAAAATCGAATAAAATCAAATAAATGATTTTAATGTTTTTCCTCCAATATCTCAATTATTTTGGAGAAGTCATATTATCTCCTCTCGTATATTTTTAAATGTGAAATATTTTTCGGAGAGAAAAATAATTAAAATCAAAATCCTCGTTTCAATATTTGATAAAATCAAATATGAAAACCGGGAAATCCCCAACTCTCTCCGAGGGTCCTTGAGTTGCTTAGGATTTCGAGGATTGCAAAACGAAAATGCAATAAAATATGATATGCATGGATGACCTATGTATAACATTCCAAATTGAAAATTTGGGATGTTACAAAAAAGATCCGCATGCAGCTAGACCAATGACGGTTTCAAAGAAACTTATAACTTAGGGTCGTCGGGATGTGGCAAGGCATGTGGCGGGAGGTCGGATCTGCCCACACTACGTACGGCAGCGAGGAAGAAGGGGTCGGTGGCCCTCCCGCACAGGCGCTGGGTGAAAGAGAAAAGCGCAGCCGGCAGTGGATTGCCTCCCTCGCCAAAGGCGATAGAGTGAACGCTGCACCTCCTCCCCTTCCCGGTGGGACAGGATCCGGACGCCTCCTTCGCCAGCTGTGAGGGGGGTGAGAGAGACAGAGGCCACAACGCAGTCTTGTTTAGATCTAGTGAAGAGGGTGAGAGACTGTGAATATAGAAAACCCTAGCAAAGGAACGCTGAGCCTCCAGCGTGTATATATATGTAGTGTGGCGAGAGTGTGGAGAGTGCAAACCCTAGCAAACAAGCGATGAGGCTCCAGCTTATATATATACTGTAGTACGGACTGAGCTTCGGTGCCTTAACTACACCTGCTTTTGGCTGTATGACAGGTGGGCCAGCCACATTTTGGGCCCACCTGTCATAAACCCAAAGGCAGGTGCACTAAAGTCAATGAAGCTGCATCCATATAGTACTCGTGTATACGACTAATATATAGTGGAGTGGTTTTCTTATTCTCTCCATAACAATCGTTTTAAATTGTGTAAGTATAAAACGAAAGTCTTTATTTAACGTACCAGTGAAGAAAACTACTACTCCCTCTGTTCCTAAATATTTCTATTTCTAGATATTTCAACAAATGACTACATACGGAGCAAAATGAGTGAATCTACACTGTAAAAAATGTCTATATACATCCGTATGTGGTAGTCCATTTCAAACCACTTGAAAGACAAATATTTAGGAACGGAGGGAGTACTTCTGATGAACTAACGATCCACGCGTCCTGGTCACACTTCATGTCCTTCATGTGCGGTACACTACCCTCCCTTAAGTGAACAACCACACATGCGCCAAATTATCAGAAACGTGTGAGAGTGTGTACGAATAAAGAATTTTAATTTCAATTATCGGAAAGGTTTGAGAGTATGGATAGTTTTCCCTCTCTAATAATTATGGTTTGTTGTGTTCGGCCTAAACTTGGTCAAACTTTACAAAGTTTGACTTCAATCAAATCTAATATGTGGAGTAAATAAAAATGGAGGGCTACTACATCCATTCGGGTTTTTAGTCCACACCATTTTTTTAATCAAAGTTAATAGCTGGACAAATAAAATTACAGGGGAGCTGGAGACAAAGTTGTGAGAAGGCTTAGAAATCAATACAAAACTTATGCTCTTAGTACCAACGTCGATCCTTCTTCGAGGAAACATTTGGTTCATAGCCAATTGTGTGATAAAATTGCACCAACGTGAAAGACGACTGCGTCTCCAATGCAACCAAGGTGAATTGACGAAGGATATCATCTTTATGGGTAACAAGCAAAGAGCACTGATGGAAGACAACTTGTTTTTCATTGAAAATTAATCAGCCTCACCAGCCGACGCAACCATGAGGCGCAACCATGAGCATCGATAGGTCATCGTGGTGATGCATCATCCATTTGGCATCAAGTTTGGGTGAGGCACCTATGAAGTTCGACAAATCCTCACTATGGTCTGTTTCTTCTCAGTAATCAAGCTCGAGGAAGGAAGAACCACGTGGCAGAGGATAGTGAGGCGGAACAACAATGGCCATCCAATTTTGTGCAGTTCCACTAAAATTGAGGAAGACATGCCCGGGGATGGAGATATGCATCGTTGTTTCCAAAAATATAAAAAGGGATATAGTGTTGTTACTTTGTTTTACAAGATTAACAAAAACATCTCAATTGTCAATAAGAATTATGAAAAGTACACCAACAAACAGAAGCATCATATTATCTTGATGGGAACTAAACCAGGATACCCGAGAAAAAAAGCATTTCTTCATTTAACTAGTGATAGTATTAGATTAGCAGCAGCAATAGGAGCATATGGACAATGACCGCACAACCACCATGTACTTTTTGTCGAAACAACATGTATACCTCCACCGAGGCATAAATCAGGACAACTTTTGGAGTGGCATTTCCTCTATAATAGTAGGTGATGTTGGACCAGCCGACGAACCCTAGTTACTATACATGGGGAGCTGGGGAGTAGTCGCATAGAAGAAAACCCGCATGCAGCGACCTGGGGAGCTGGACCAGTACAAGAAGTTATACCTCAGGTGGGCGAGATGTCGCTTAGGCGGGCGGGCGAGATCTGCCCACACGACGACAGTGAACAAGGGCGCGGAGGACCTTCGTCCACGCCAGCGCCGGCTCTGAGAGGACGGTGTGCATCGGCTTCCTCCATCGCCGATGGCGACAACGTCAACGCTACACCTCGTCACCTCCCGTAGCGGACGGGATTCGGCCGGATCTGTTACCACCGGTGAGGAGAGAGATAGTGTGGACAGTGTCATCTTGTTTTGATATGGAGAAGGTGAGAGAGCGAGACGCGAGAAACTCTATCAAACAAGAGGCTATAATGGAGTAAAAAAATCTCTCCATAGCAGTGGTTTTAAATAGAATACGCGCGTTCCTGGAAAAAATAAACGAAAACTGACGGATAATTTTCTAACATACCAAGAAAGAAAACTCGATCAAAAACACGCCCCCTCTTCCAGGTCGCGAGAGTCGTCGCGCACACACACATAGACATGGACATGCATATCCGTGTTTACGTAAAATTCCATTTCCATCTCCATGTCCAATCACATTTGTCCAACTGGCACATTATTTATGTTGTTAATTATATATGCGGCAATATTAACGTACAACATCTATTGTTTACGGGCGTCCGGACCGCTGCCACGGCCGCTCCTGACCAACCCGGACCGTCTTCATCACCCGAGCGTGCTTCCCGCCCGAAACGGTCGGTGCCGCATTCATGCCCGGCCAGAGCGGACGTGACCTCTCACTGGCGCCGGCATTGAAGCGGTGCGCTGGCCGAGAGAGCGTCGTCGGTGCCGCTTCTTGGTGCACGCGACTGCTCCACGTTCAAAGGTCGCAATAGCCGGCCACAACATGCATGTAAAAAGTTCTTGGGAGTCCGTGCTACAGCTAGCTGTCCTCCCCCAACTCGTCAATCTCTTCCAGTAGTACTAGTACTCCATGGCGCGATCCATCGACAAGCAGGCGGGAAAGTTATCGTATACTCGGTTTGCAGTGAGTGGCATGCCGAGTGACCGTGTGGGGTCGAGCCGTGGAGGAGGGTTAGACTCGAATGCGATAGACGTGATTTAAATGTTGGTTTTGCTCGATGGCGCGATCAAACGAAACGAAACGTTGGTTCTATCCGTTTCCATTTTTTCTCTGAAAAATGGAAACTTTCCACTCCATTTTCATTCCTACTTCAAGGTTGCCCCGTTACAACATTCTATCAAATATAAATGAAAACTAACACGCATGTTGATGCATCTCAATGATTCACGGATCATAGCCAATATTTACTTCACAACTAAAGACAAAAGTTGTGAGAGCGTGTACGAAAGAAAAACTACTAATGGGGTCACTACAACTTAAACCCTAAACCCTAAACAGGATTTAATTTCCTAGCTAGGTAGAACCTGTCGAAGGAAAGATGACTGGCACCCTCAGATCATATGATGCTTTTGTGCAGTTCCACTAAAATCGAGCTGAGCATCCCTGATGGCAAAGATATTGAAGAAGTGTGGTCAGAATAATAGTACTGGCACTAGTTCATGGGACATAAACTCATCACAAGTAGAAGCCGGTAAAAGTGGAGAAAGATCGACATGGAGATGGAGCTACGTGGGGAGCTGCAGCAGTGGAGCAAGCCGGCTCCAAAAGGAAGATGGACTACCTGGGACGTCGGGTTGTATCTAGAAGGGCGGTTGGGACGCGGCATCGTCCCATACCGCGGTGACCCCCGATTGGGACGCACCGACTCTGGATTTTCTCCCTCACCGATGTCGACCGTGTCTACGCAAAACATTGTTCCCTTCCCCCAGCTGCGGGATCAGGCCGGATATGTGACCAACGGTGTGGCCACCGTCATTCTATGCGTGTGAAGAGAGCAACCCAAGCAAGCAGGCTTGTAGCTTAGCCTCCTGCTAGTGTATATATAGGGGTTTTCTTTTTCTCTCCATATCAACCATTTTATATTGCGTACGTGTCATTGAAGAGTGAAATGATGGTTGCTTCTTCCGACTAATTTACTGTGTGATTTGACTGCTCCTTTAGTGGCCCCTACACGTACTCCCCCTACATGTATGCAACAGTCACACGTACACATGGACGCAAAAATGCGCGCGACGCCCTAATGCATGCATGTCCGAGCACATGATGGAACACACATGGTCATGCTCAAGTGCTCAACCTACACGTGCATGCACACACATACTCAGCCAGGGTGAGCTAGTGACCGTATAAACACCAGAAAATGTATATATTGAGCGCACTGAGCGTATTATGAAGTCCACTAACCGTATTTTTACAAATATACAGTGACAGACAGTGTATTTATCTCTTTTGAAATTAAGCCATATTAACCGGAGAGGAGGCAGTATGGACTAGCATTACTTTGTTGTGTCCCGTCAACTTGCCGAACAAGGAGAAGCTTGCAGGACAGGAGAAGCTTGCGCGCGGTGGCTCGCAGGACAAGGAGAAACTTTTGACTAATGCAAGTTCTCCCTCGCTCAGGTGGTGGACGTGCAACAGTTAATTCAGTGTCAGATTGCTAGAAGCATACACTATACTAGTACTATTATTGTTCGACTTCCCGAAGAGGTGAACAGCCAAGTGAAAAGTTTACTAGTACTAGTACTACTACTATAGTCTATAGAGGTATGTACTATACTAGTACTAGGAACCAGATGGAGGAGCGTCTGCACTCTTATTATATTTTTAAAATGTGATAAAGCAATCTTCAACACATTTGGTTCTCTTCGAGGGTTCTCGCATGTGATAATGGAAGTTGATTGCATGGAACACTCGCCACAATTCTAGCTTAATTCTGGCTCATATCCTGTTACAAATAGGAGCGCTCAGTAATATTTCCTCTTTTTTTGTTATTCAGCATGTAAACACGTCAGCAAACCTTGCAGTGCATCTTTGTGTGAACCGTGCTTGCTGCACTTTGAATGTGGCCGAGAGCTGGCTTGATGAAACACCTCGCTTCATACTTCCTTTTTTGCGGGGTACCTCGCTTCCTAGTGACCAGTGTCATGGCTGATCATCCTAAGAATGCTTATATATGAATAAAGCTCTCTCATTTACCCGCAAAAAGATTAAGCCATACTAACCGGAAAGGAGGGAGTATGGATTAGTACTACTTTTTGGTGTGTCCCATCAACTTGCAGAACAAGGAGAAGCTTGCAGGACAAGGTGAAGCTCGCTTACACCTTTTGACTAATGCAACCTACCCTCGCCCATGCGGTGGACATGCATCAGTTCATTCGGTGCTAGATTGCTAGAGGCATACACTGTAGTACCGAACATGCGGAGTAACATCATTGTTCGACTTCACGAAGAGGCGAAGAGCCAAGCGCAAGGTTTAGTAGTACAAGTAGTACTACTACTAGAACTGCATGGTGGAGCGTCTGTACTCTTTTTTTAATCCTTGATAAAGTACACATTTATTCCGGAGAAGGGCGGAAAATGGCAGCCCAACATGTAATGATGATATCGATCATACATGCTCGAATATATCTTTGCCTCCGTGCGAGCCTATCTGTGTGTTCTTGCTCCTCGTCTTTCTCAAGGAACGGCGAGTTGGCCATTTTGCCATCAATTGAGATCGTTTTGCTCACACTCCAGTCCCACATGTCAGTGATGTGCCAAGAGGAGGTGCGTTGACCGACTAGCCATACACGTACTTGGTTTTGCACCTTCATACTACTCCTCCCTCCGTCACAGTTTACAGGGCGCACTTCATTATGATGCATTTCTCTCAATGCATTTCCACCACCAGAGAGACTTCAGACGGGTTTGGTTTAATGCTCAATTAATTAGGGCATGGTAACCGCAATCAAGTCCACAATTTTCTCTCGATGTACTATGGAGTGGAGTAAGTGCATGCATGTGTGTACCCGGGGTGGAAGCACTGCATGCATGTGTGTACGCATTATTTCCTCTAGTAATAGACGCCCTGCTATGACTACCAATGCTATTTTTCAGGTCGATCACTAGTCGCCTTGGTCCCAGAGATTTTTTCTTTTTCTGAAAAGCGCTCTATAAATAGTGACGGATGGAGTAGTATGAGCGGATTAAAATAAGAGTGTATTGATGGTTGCTTCTTCCGAGCAACTTACAGTGGGAAAGGTGGGGCTTATGATTTGACTTCTCATTACTCACTATTAATGCAGCGCAACGACCGGGTTGAGTCTCCCATGCGGCTGTGCACTACCCCCTTGGTTCTTAAATATACCTCGGAGTATTTGTCTTTCTGGAGATTTCAACGAGTGACCACTCAAATATTTGTCTTTTTAGAGATTCAAATGGACTACTACATACGGATGTATATAGACATAGTTTAGAGTGTAGATTCACTCATTTTGATCTGTATGTAGTCATTTGTTGAAATCTCTTGAAAGACAAATATTTAGTAATGGAGGGAGTACACATACGAAGCAAAATGAGTGAATCTACACTCTAAAATATGCCCATTTGAAATTTGTAAGAAGACAAATATTTAGGAACGAAGGAGTATAATTTTGTGCATGGCACGTGGACCCGGATGCCGAAGAGGCTTCTGGCAATGCTATCAAGCTTCCAGCATTTGTTTACATAATTGATGTACTATACAAATAATTTTCCAGCGACATGAAATTGTACAATGGTGTGAGCTTTCAGCTTTTGTTTCGTGTGTCTTGCCATCGATGCTCCTTCAGAAACGATAAAAAACTAACTTCCTTGCGAATGCATCTCAATTATTAGTAGATCAGAGCTAATATTTACATCACAACTGAATACAAAGTTGTGAGAAGGTGTTAAATTAAAATTGATCCATGCTTTCATTGGCAGCAATGTCCCCCCAACTCTGTCTAAATCAACAAGGCCTGTTGGGAAAAAAGTAGTTTTCTGGAGCATGCAACATTCCGATCATTTTGTGCAGTTCCACTAAAATAGAGCTGAGCGTCCCTGTTCCAAAGATATTAAGTGTGATTACGATAATAGAGGACTGCTGATGAAACAATAAACACACAAATAGAAGGCGGTCACCTTTTCAGTCTCTCTTAATACTAACTAGTTGGAGAAGATTAGGCTCGGAGTTGGATGAGGAGGATAGAGCAAAACCAATCTCCCTTTGTGTTGTCGCACTGAAATGTAGAGACGTTGCCCGTGTGACATTTTAGTACAACTGCACAAAACACTCTTAAGAAAAAAGTGATTTGTGCAGTTCACCAAAAGGTCACAATAGCAACGAGGTGAAATGGATAGCCCTGTTTGCAAAAAAAGAGGTAGAAAGGAAACAATTGCTGGCCAATAACAGTTGATGACACATGTGACGACAAAAAAGAAGCATATTCCTTGTCCTAAGGGAAGATAACAACACGGTTGTGTTTGTCTAAAACGGTGTGAGGACAATATTGCAATATGGAAAGTATGCCGGACATGCTACGTTTTGGGCAAAGAACTATGGAAGATCCACACGCAGCGACGTGGGAAGACGGGCAGTGGAGCAAGGCCGGAGGGGATACCTGGAGGTCATCAGGATGTAACTAGGTGAGCGGCAGCGGGCGGAATCTTCCCATACTGCGGTAGCGAGCAGGTGGCGTAGGCCCTACCACGCCGGAGCTTGGTCAGAGAGAACGACGTGTACTGCAGATCGGGACGTGCTGCCTCGGCGCCGTCGAACGGAGAAACGATGCGTGTCCTCCCTTTCCGCCGGCGGACGGGATGCGGCCGGATCGGTGACCAACGGTGAGAGAGAGATAGGCCACCACGGCCTTGTGTGAGATACTCTGAAGAGAGACAAACTAGGCAGGCAGGCTCCATTGTATATAGTGGAGCGGACTACCTTTTTCTCCATAACAATCGTTTTATATTTTGCGTACGTGCCATTGAGCGATATAACTTCATTTAAAAATAACGCGCCAACGCATCAAGTCGAACTTTGTTTCGTGCACGCGTGGTACACGACCTCCGTAGGTAAACAACCGCTACACGCGTTCAAATTAGCATGTGGGCTACCATTTCATACAGAAATGAGCTCCACCGTGTACCCGCGCAGGTGTGGCTGGGCACGAAGCGTGAGTACATGCACGGTGCACCTATTCTCTTCTTGTATACGTACACCACCTACGTGGGGTTGTGTGAGAGAGATACAAACGTAGAGAGATATGGTGTGTGAGTTCATGAGAGTTTTTCGGGGGGGGGGGGTCAATCAAAAAATGTAACAT
>NC_041380.1:320500677-320545036 GCF_002162155.2 Triticum dicoccoides | reverse complement strand
TGTGTGTGAAATAGAGTCCTGGATATATCATATATATAGAACGGGCGATCCACGAGAAGAGAGTGGAGGTATCATCGGCTTGAGGTGACCATAGAATCGAAGAGAGGGATGATGTGTGTGCGCACGCGCAACCGATAAAGAGTGCCATCGAATTTGTGTGTGCCCACGTCAAAGATCTAGAGTGGATGGCCTACTGGAACGTGAGAGGGGACAGGTGCAGTTTATCTCTGTGGCATGGATACCTACCTATAGCGCTCGACTATTGGTGTGTGGTGGGGGGAGGGAGGCCTAATTAACTATAGTGGTACAATGGCTGGTATATGTGTGGAGGAGGAGAGAGGCCTACCTCATGTATTAAGGGAGATTGATCTACCTCATGTATTAAGGGAGATCGATCGGCATCCATGCATATGTGTAGGAGAGGAATAAGGTTGGGAGAGAGACAGAGCTAGAGTGTTGGAGGGGGTGGAACTGGAGTTGCTTCTAACAAATGGTGGGATAGGCTTGCTAGACAACCGAAGGGCACGCCTGCAATATCAATAAGAGAGGGGATGGCTGCATGTCTGTGCATGTGCGTGTGAGAGACGGGTCAGGAGGCATGCACGAATGATGAGGGGGACGATATGGTTGTGGTAAGCAGACGTAACTACATAGGAAGATCAATCGTCCTTTGTTAGAGAAAGGAGATACATAACTTGTGAGGTACGTCGATCGATGGAGAGGGATAGTTAAAGTCGACCTAGGTATATGTTGGGAGATCGATCGGTATACATGCATGTGTGTGTTAGAAGCAAATGAGGCATGGGGAGAAGGATAGAGAGAGGGATGCATCTAGGAGGTGGTGCGAGAGTCATACTATATCGAGGGGGAAGGAGTGTGCGAGTACGAGATCGATGAAAAGAGTGGTGGGAGTGAGGCATGGACGGTGATAAGAGAAGAGGGGAAGCTTGTGTTTGTGCTAGGCACACCTGGCTAGAGAGGCATATCGATCGATGTGTGTCGTAAAGAAGGAGCTGGGCCTACACACACCGTGGTTGAACGACCTAAAGTGAAAATACGAATTTGCGCGATGGATCTAGAGAATGCTGAGGGAGGGTGAGAGGGATGCGGGCGTGTGCATGCACGAGAGAAAGTTAGCGCTAGCTGCAAAGATAAGAGGATTGTGTGGGTGTAAAATACGAATAGAGATCATACTTCATTATAAAAAGCGAATTCGGATATTTGAAGAATTTATCATAGTGTTTTAAACCAACGCATGTGTGAATATATATAATGGTGATACACATGGTGTGGTTATGAACATGTTATACTACATATAATATATTTTATCTCTATACTCTTATAAAAAACGGAGTTGTTCATGATGGTGTGCCTGCCATCCTGCAATATAGGCCATCCGATTTATATCTGACGGATAGGAAGGAAACTATGGCAATTTTGAAAAAAGATACCCACACCCCTCTCCATATTTGCAAATTAGGCCTCCCTTGATCATGTTGATGTTGTGTGGAACGCATGGGCACCTTGGTAGTACTACGTATAATATATAGAACATTGATCATAATTTGGGCTAATGTGTGGCTTTTGCAGCTCAGGTCTAAATACTTGTCATAATGTAGGGGGCGGGGCACTATACTATGTGTGATAAACACAGTGTACGTATGGAACATGGTTTAGATTATGAATATATAGTTAGTACATCAAATGTACTATTATTTGGAATCAACATCAAGTGGGTTCAAAAAATAGAATTTGAGTTCATGTAGTACACATAGTGCATATCTATCTATATAGTAATCATGTGGTGTGTTATTAAGGTAATACACGAATGATGGTTGAAGTTGGCAACAATCATGATTGTAGATTCTTATTGAAATAGAGAAACGAATTCAAATTCAGTTCGAATTGCAGCGGTAGTATAGACATTTGGAATGCACTAAAATGTTGGTATGAGTAGGTTACATGCATTATACAGCAAGCAAAAAAATTTAATTGGACATAACATGGATTCATACTCCCTCCTTCCATCTATATAGGGCATAATGCATTTTTTAAGACCGCCTTTGACTATTGACAAGATTAATAGTACATGACATGCACAATGTGAAAATTATATCATTGAAAGAACCTTTCACAGATGAATTTAACAGTGTGCTTTGTGTAAGTTGCATGTCATATATTATTGATCTAATATTTGGTCAAAGTTAGCATCGAAAAACGCATTAGGCCCTATATAGATGGAAGGAGGGAGTAGCTTTGAATAGCATTTTTATAGTAAAATGGGGCAAGACTCTCTCTTTGTGTGGTGTGAATAGTTTTATTTTTTTCATTTTCTTTTTGGTTGAGGGAAGTGTGAATTGATTTGGTACGTACAAGTACAATAGTATTACACGTTAGGCTTGTCCCTAAAATTCAACCCACGCCTTGTTATATCCAGAAAATTCAGATATCGTGCTCCCAAAACTGGCGCCTTCACAACCCGCGCCTTGCTATCCCGAAATTACAACACGCGCGAAAACTCCCTCCAGCTGCCAAATCCCGACACACGAAATCCCCCTTCTAACCCTGAGCCGAAAGGGCCGCTAGTTCAAATCGGTGAGGGGTACTTTTGTAACACACCCTACATTTTGGACAAGCGTGTCCCTAAGTCATGGTTCACCCCCTCCCATCGCCTCCTTTTTGCCATTCGAAATCTCAGGCTGCCATAACCTCTCCGCTCCAGCCGCGAAACCCCACCCTCCTTCGTCCGCCACTTCACCGCTGCCCAGCCCGAGCCTCTTCCCCGACGATGTCGTCCACCGCAACAGCTCGACGTCCCTCGTCCACCTCCCCGGATGAGGATCCTTCGTCCATCTCGTCGTCCCGCCGGTTTAGCCGCCCCGTCCTCCACCTCCAAGGAGCTGCTCCAACGATCGCCTTGTCTATCGCAGCTGCTCCATCCCCACAGCGCCGCCTTAACCTACTCCATCGGAACCGCATCATCCTCACCCACTCCTCGGACGAAGTTGAGGCCTACTCGGCGCCACCAAAGAGGTTGTACACTCATCACATCGCACCTTCTCCTTAACTCGACCTCCCGGCGCTGACGGTGCTCCATCCCGCACCCCCATGGAGCAGATACCTTGAAGCCGGCGCCGCGGGCGACATCTCCACGGCGGCTCTCCCCCAGTGCGAGGCCCCTCCGGCGGCGGCGTCCATACCAGCCGGATTTGTTGCTGCTGCTCCGGCTCTCGCTCGCTCGCACTACTGCTGCTGCTCCAGCTCTTACTCATTCGCTCGCGTTGCTGCTGCTGCTCTCCCCCTCGCTCGTGCTGCTGCTCTGCTCTGATTTAGCTAAACTTCAGTTGACTGAATCGACTTTTGGGTCAGTCGATTTTTTCAGGGGGTGGGGGGGGGATCGCCGGAGTTAAGGAAGAACCACTCGTAGCGGGGACGGGGGCTCGCCGGAGAGGTACCCCACTATCTATATTAGGGTTCAGGGTGGGGGCAGGGGGCCTAGAGGGCTGGCCGGGGCGGCGGCGGACCGGCGGTGGGGAGTTGTTTCGAGGCGGCGAGGCGGCGCTGGGGCCGGCGGTTCGGCTGGTGGTGGCTGGCGGCTCGGGGGGTGCAGGTTGAAGATGAACTACAGGCCCTCCCTAAACTACATGTCAAGTGCCACTCTGCTACCATTGCGTTCAGTTTCGACAGTAACATTCAGATTCCATAGTAAATTTCAGTTTTGACAGTTAAGTTCAGAGTCAACAGTTTTTACCTCATCTGTTGTAGTCAGGTGGTTTTTGTTGATGTAAATTTTACATCTATTTTACATCATCTATTGGAGATGCTATTAGAATCCCACTTGAGATTGACGATGTCTGTCTTGTGCTGCTTCAGCCTTGACGTCCTGTTCACCTCTTGGACTCCAAGTCAGGTCCAAATTAATGTTCAAACTTGAGTTCCAAATTAGTTGTGGGGCACATATCGAGGAAGCAATGAATAGTATCTCTGTCTAATATCTAGTTCACCTAGGGTATGCCTATGTTGTTCATCTTGGGTGGGAAACAAATAGTAAAGCAATCACCATCCGTCTTTTTATTAAATTAAAGCAATCATCAGCCTGCTATCATTATTTTTGGATCCATCCACTGGTTGTTACCATCACTCTAAATTTTTGCATGCTCTCCTTACATAATCTCACCATATTTTTTCGTATGCATGTCAGATATTGTACACAGTCATGCTGAACATGTAGAGAAAAAGAGAAGAGTTTTGCGCGGCAATACAATGTCATGTAGACATCGCTCCATGGTGGGTTCAATGGCAAACCCTCCCCACCCCTCTCAAGATTGTAATCCCGAGGAAGGTATCTATTCTGAGGCGGATTCAGACGCCGCTGACCACTCCTATTTACCCCCCAAGGTGTTTGCTCTACCTTGGCATGATGATGTTAGTCATATCATGCATATGCTGCCTTGCAGTGCCTACTTTTGCCATCATATATGTCATCTTCTTAGTTTAGACATGTTTTGTAATGCCACCTGTTTAGTTTCTATATCATATATGGGAATTATGCAGTCTCATGTCTTTTAGCTAGCCATAATATATGTGAAATGTGCAATGCCATCCTGTTTAACCAGGCATCATATATTTGAATGATATCTTGCCCATCCTTTTCTTCATTACATTTCCATTTGTCGACTATGTTTGTACATTAAACTACTCTTCCTGTGAATCCGCCATTTGGGTGGGAGATTGAAAAATCTAGAGTGAAAACAAGGCCTTTAGAGCAGACAGTGCAACCTGTCGAAGCAGATCTCTTGTTGGGTCCCGATAGCTCCTCAAAGATGGATTTAGAGACAGGTGACTAGTCCTATTCCCCCACCGAGGTGTATGCTCTAACTGGGCATGGTTATACTACTCATACCATGCATATGGTGTCTTGCATTGCATAGTTTAGACATCATATACACAATATTCAACACCATGTTCTTAGTTCAAACATCATATTGAATGCCCTCTGTTTAGCATATAAATCACATATGTGAATTAAACGATGTGATCCTGATTACTTAGATAACATGTAGGTGAATTATGTCATGCGATCCTGTTTAGTTATTCATCATATCTTTGAATTATGTTATGCTATGCTATCCAGTTTAGATAGACATCATATATGTGAAATTATGTCATGCCATCCATTTTAGTTAAACAATATACATGTCAACTATTTCATGCCCTCTTTTCTCCACACTATCTATTGCATCTGTCTCTCATACAATGTCTGTACATTCAACTATGTTTCCTGTTTATCAGCCATTTGAATTGGAGCGGGTGATGCCAGTATCTAGCAGACTAAAGACACTGTCTTCAAATAAAACGGTGCTACCTCTTGGTGGAGATAGCACCCCGGTTGTACATGCACGAGAACCAGCCCTACCACACATAACCCAAACTCTCGCAGATTGTACCCCTACTGCGATGGACAGAGAACCAGCTTCACCCAATCTAACCCCAACCCCAGCAGATAGTAACGCAGATCCTGTTGAGACAGCACCATCTCCACCACAGAGCTCCCAAACAAGAGCAGTTAGTAAGGTAGCTCCAGTGCCTAAAGGGCCAGTACTACCACGGTGAACCCCAACTCCACCAGTTAGTACACCTATTCTTGTGGAGGAAGCACAACCAGCTAGTCGTAGTTTAGCATCTATCGCATTTGATGTTGTTAAATTGTATGTGCGTATCTTCCCATCTTGGAAATATTATACTGAAGATGAAGGAAAATGCCAGTTGCAGGTGTTTGTCCAGGAGTTATTTGTAAGTAACGTTATTCATGGCAATTACTTTGCTTTGTCCCATACATCCTACCTCCGTGATGGTTATAATACAACAAATTTTCCCATTTTTCTCTATAGAGAAGGACCGATTTGGAAACTTAGGATGAGGTAACCTGTGCTAATACCTCTGCTATCTTCAAGAATGCTTGGTGGCAGTATCGGAATTACCTGAAGAAAACGTACTTCATCGGTAAAGAAACCCATCAAATTCCGTTACGTTCTCCTGAGTCACATTTACTGGACGATGACTGGGAACGCCTTGTTCTGTACTGGTCCCGAACCAAGAATGTGGTAAGGTCCATGAGCTCATTTTCTATTTTTAAGTACAATATTCTTGCGTCTTACTGTACTCTGTTCATGTAGAACAAGTGCCAAAACCTGAAGAACAGATGTTATAATTTAAGATTCCATTGCTATTATAGTTCAAAAAGCGCTAGGCGTTAATTGTGCATTTTGACACCACCTTGTGCTTTACTGACCAAAGCGCATGCTTATGCGCAGTTATGCACAGATTAAGCATAGTTATGTGCAATGCGTTTTACCAATGCCTAGAGCCTAGGCGCGCTTAAGCGCTCGCTTAGGCGCGCGTTTTTTAACTATGATTGCTATCGTGCATACTGCTTTGCTCTTGTATCACTGTATTTACTCATACAAACTTATTTTTAAATTGAAGGATCCAACCGAAACTCCAATGGCACAGAAGGTATGTTCACGCATGTTTCTTTAACAGGTTTGCTCTTATCAATAGCTCTGTTGATTTCAATTTCAATTGTGTATACAGTTGACTTCTCATATCATGCACATTCCTAGCATCACAACAGAGCCAATAGTGTTGTTGTACATGTAGACCCGTGGTACCCATCTGAAATCTTGTTCTGCCGTGTAGTTTCCCACGCTTTGTATTCTTTCACTGCTGCTTTGTCTTGAACTGATATGATTTGAACCGTGTCTGTATTTTGATTTGGCAAGACAATGTAGTGACCATAGGACTTAGATATATGTTTGCTTGATGCTTTTATTATGTACTAGTACTTGGCAATAGAAGACTTGGTAGTTTAATCATGTCCACCTTACTAATGAACTGGTTCACCGAAATGTGTTTCATATACTAGTACATGCTAAACTTGTTATGTGTCTGCTTGTTTCTTCTTTTAGAATGCTGACAGAATATTGGGGAAGAGTGCCTTATTAAGCAATGGTAAAGGAAGTAATGCAAATAAGGTTCGGGACAGTGACACATCCTTGTTGGTCTCCAACAAAGCTGATAAAACAGCTAAGGAAGACTATCTCAAAGACAGTGAGACAACCCCAAAGTCCTGACTTGGTTTAGTGTTCGAGTTATTGGCCACTACCGCTTGCACAAGCTATTCAAACTCACCGTCTGAATCAATTCGGTTTCTTGAGTCTCAACTACAAGCTGAAAGACATCGATCAGCTATGCTGCGACAAGAAGCGGAAGGACTACAGAAGTCCCTGGAGCATTCAGATGCATACTTTCTGGTGCAACAACAAGCATTGGAGGATTTTAGCGCCAAACAGGACAAAGCTAATAAGCTTGCTAAGCTTAATGCCAGCATGGTGGATACCCAGGATAACGTTTCTTGAGCTCTCCTGAAGTTGTTTCAGTTATTCTCTTGTTTTGCTGCCATGTTTATTTGCACTGGTGGCCAGTTTTGACGGCCAGTGTATGTAATATGCTGCTTTGTTCCCTATATTTGCACTGGTGGCGAACTTTGATGCCCAGTGGATGTAATATGTGTAATAGCTGTAATAGGCTAGCGTTAGTTGCTTGCTTATTTATTTCCTTATTGTCTTGTTTAGTTGTTTGCTTGTAGTCACTGCAGTTCTTTTTGTGTGTTTTTCTAGTGGCCACAGTAACCTATTTTTGGAAACTAG
This sequence comes from Triticum dicoccoides, assembly GCF_002162155.2. Lineage (NCBI taxonomy): Eukaryota > Viridiplantae > Streptophyta > Magnoliopsida > Poales > Poaceae > Triticum > Triticum dicoccoides. Next base: position 320,537,327 of record NC_041380.1, on the reverse strand, counting down.
GCCAAAATAATCATGGCAACACATGGACTATTGTAACCATGGGCCTCCTACGAGTCGTATGATCCATGGGCCTTCTACGGACCGTAGGATCCATTGGCCTTCTATACGGGCCGTAGGATTCATGGGCCTTCTACGGGGCGTACGTTCCATGGGCCTTCTACAGGGCGTACGATCCATGGGCCTTTTACGGGTCGTAGGATCCATGGGCCTTCTACGGGGCGTATTATCATTTCACCAATCATGGGTCGTACTATTCGTGGACCATAACGGGCCTTTAATAGGCTGTATTTGATAACTCTATGAAAATAGCCCAACGGGTTTTTTGACATGAAAACGGCCAACTGTATTAACGGGCCACAAATGGCCGACCGTAACCACGGGCTGAATTTGGCCCACAAGCAGAAAATGACAGTAACGGGCCGTAAGTAACCGAATGCTGGAAATAAGCCCAAGAATAAATGGGCCCTGAGAAGGCTGAAAGATAACCTGGGCTGGAAACGGCCCAATGGAATAATGGGCCATTAATGGGTATGAAGTGATACACTCGTCATTACAGGCCAGTTTCACCATGGGCGTTAATGGGCCAAGAGTTACAAAGGGCCTCATATGGGCTGAAAGGAATCATATTGGACGGCCCAGATGACGGTACTGGGCCTAATTCAGAGAGGTCGTAACGGGCCCTGGGTTAGCGGGCTATAAATGGGCTATATGTGAACAGACCCTTAACAGGCTTTCCGTGGGCCGGCCCGCCACCTTTTGACCAAGTCAAACGGGTCGGCCTTTTCACAGGAATGGTCCTCTCTTGGTCCGTGCCACGTGTCGACGTATCATAGGCGCCTTGGTCCAATGAGTGGATGACATCTGTCCCAACGGTGAGCCGACACGTGTTTCCTCCATCCAACGATGATTTTACACATGGAAAATCCCCATTGGTTGGGGCTGTTAACGGGTTATCGGATCCAAAACCAGACCCGATAGCTTAACGGCGTTCCGTTACGGTGGATGCCACATGTCGGTCACCCTTGACGAAAGCACTTCTGTGACGCGTGATTTATCGTCATGGAAGTGGACACTTCCGTGATGATCATTTTGGTAATGTCATGGAACACTTCTACGACAGCACAGGTATGACTATCTTGATTTTGTCATAAAATTGTCATGGATGTACATGCATGACAAAAAACGTGACATACTGTGACAAACATGTATCATCACGGAAGTGTATCTTTTTGTAGTGTGTGCAAGTGCAAGAGATATGGCATGTTTCATTATGTGGTGGTGTTTTGTTATAATCTCATCCTTTTGTATTGTTCGCAGACTGGAAAGTATGCATATTTATCTTCCAAGGAGATGATTAACTAGTTTGTGTCACCTTGTAGAGGGGGTGCAATGAAGATAAGATTGAGGATTTCCAAGTACAAGATGTTAGAAAGGAGCCTTGCAAGAGAAGTAGGAGCAGCGCTGAGCCTGTTCAACTAGTTAAGGTAAGTCACTGTATCCAACTCAACAGTTCAATTCCTTGTTTGTTTCAAGCATAGTTAATTTGCTCTTTTCAATTGCTTTATTTGTCCTCAGTTAATGAGATTCCCAAACAATGATGCCTGATGTTGGGTACTTGTATAACTATTAGTTGACATAATTAAAGGCCTTACCATTTAATTACTCTGGCAAAGTGTGCCTGAAGCTTTGAAGTCTATTAACCAACTATTACTGCATGAGGCTCACAATCTAGTTTATACTAGGCTAATGATTGCATAGCTTTGCTTGCTGTAGTAGGTTTGTATGAATCCCTCTGTTGTTCATTATGCTCCCTAAGACTTTAATTAAGCTACAGAATGGCCAACTGCTTGCTTACTTATACGCAATGTGTTGTCTAAATTTGTAACCTGTCTATGTTTTGGATTTGGCCCCAACATCATGCTCCTCTGGTGAGCCAAGAGAGATTTCTGTATGCAAGCTGCACAGACTACCATTTTTATAATTTTTAAAATATCACCTGCTTATGCTTCATGACGTGTAACATTATTGTTAGTCCTGCTCTGCCATTTACAAAATAGTCTATCTTGCTCGCTTCACTGTTGTAACTATATTTTTGCCCTAGTCATGTGTACTTACAGAAACATTTCAGGATGAAGTGACATCAACACAAAGATCTACGAGCAGTGTAGCATGGCCGTTACCAAATGATTATGGATTGGAATTGGAATGTACTGATGTTCTCGAGCATCAACTAGAGGTGGCAAGACAATGTGTACATGATTCTCAACATACAATCAACAAGTTGAGACTAGACATGTAGGTATTAGATGCAAGAGTCAAAAAATGAAACAAGACACTTGGGTAACCTTGAAGGAATTGGAGATTTTGTAGACTGAAATTTGTGCTATCTGAATCCGGCCAATCCTATTTTCTAAAGAGATTATAGTTTAAATGGTAAGTTTTGTTGATGCGTGTCCATGATGTATGAGCTTTATTTGTCTAGTGTATGTAATTTGTTGTTTGTGTATGCTTTATTATCACTGGTGCTAAACTATAATGTCCAGTGGGTATATCCGGCTGTAATTTCTTTATTGTATAGTGTAGGATTATTGTACGTTTCAATGTCTTAGTCTTTTTATTGTATAGTGTATGTTTTTTAGAGGCGATAGTATAGAGTAGGATAATTCTTGAATTTGCTATATCATTGAAACGAGGGCCCACACGCCCAAACATTTCCTGGACGCCATACAAATGAACAAACGTGTGTAATCAAAGTGGACCTTAATTGGGCTGGTCAAAATAATATTAAGTGGATCCCAAATGATGTGGCCCACCGTAACAATGGCTCTTAGCAGGCCGTTAACAGGCCAAAAGCTCGATAGGGCCGTATAAATGGAAATGGCCCGCGGGCCTCTAGCAGGCTGAAATAGATGTCAATTTTGTCTCTGCCCTTTTACTTTACGGGCCAGTAAGAGGACGAAAGTGTTATGGGGCAGAGGAGGCCCAATATGCAAACTAGGATTTTAACAGGCCGAAAGTCACGCTGGGATGGAATGATGCCCTGTGGAACGCGGGCCCCTAATTGACCTAAAGTCAAAGGCCCAACTGTTGTGCGGGTCGTTAACAGGCCGAGAGACAAAATGGGCTAGGAGTTGGCCCATTTATCAAATGGGCCGATTACAGGCCTAATGTCACGGTGTTCAGATTTTAGTTGTGTGTGCGATGAAGGGCATACGGTTTAGTTCAATTAACTATTTGCGATGGGGAGGAACAAAAGAAACAGGCAGCCAGATGAAGTCATGTGCATACACAGCATACAGTTCACTCAGATGAACTGTTTGTGATTAGGCAACACAAAAGAAACGGGCAGCCAGATGAAGGTGTGTGCGATATATAGCATACGATTCACTCGGATGAACTGTTTGTGATTATGCAATACAAAAGAAACGGTCAGCCAGATCAAGGTGTGTGTGATATACGGCATGCGGTTCACTCGGATGAACTATTTGCATTGACACAAGAGAACAAAAACGGTTCAACTTAACAAGACGTGTGTGTTGTGCGATGGGATTGCATGCGGTTCACTCGGCCCTTTCGTCAGTGTGTGACCTCTATGGCAACCGTTCTCTCCCTAGGCGCCTCTTCGTGTACCGTGGCAACCGTCCACCGACTCTTCGCCTTTCCCTCTCGATTTGGAACTGTTGTCGCACACTAGCTCTTCATCCCTCCTCCATTTGCCTTCACCCTTCCTTCTGCCATTGTTTGATCGTCATCTCCATGGAGGGAACATGCCGGAAACGACCCTGTTATTCTTGCCCCAATTTGAATGATGACGCCGTGGAGGAACTCATTGATCGGTGCGACATCATCACCTCGGCTAGCATGGCAGGTTTGTTCAAGACCATTCTCAATTCAACTAATAACATCATTACAAGGAACCCAAGGGTCCAGGAGCGGTTTGATCTCCCCTATCTTCTTCACCGTGACCCTGCTGACTGGCGCGGGGACGAGGGAAGCCTCGCCTTGTGTAAGTTGATGCCGCTTGATAATGATATGTATGATGTTAAGATGCCATCGCTTGAGGGAAAGGCTTGGGCAGGCGCAAATGGAGATTGGGTTGTTTATATTGGGTACAACTGTGAGTGGGAACTTGTGAATGTGTACACTCGTCACTGGGTTCCACTTCGAAAAATCTTAGATGACTGCCCAGAGGTTGAGTACACTAGTATTCTATGTTAGTTCAAATACGATCATGATGACTGTCGTCTACAGAAGATAGCAATTTGTTGAGTTCCCAACCGCTCTTGGGGTTATAGGAATGCTTGTGTTGTCGCTATCTTCGACAAGCTTGTTGCCGTCCTTCATGGTTCAACTCGATGGATATTGCTCAAAAATTAGTTTCTATACACGGATGAGTATTGTGATGCAATTCAATACGAGGGTCTTGTGTTTGCTGCCACCACTCGTGGCGCTGATTTTGCATGGTATCCTTATGATTTCGGTACGTTTGCCTTCCACCGTAATTATAATTGTTTCATCAACATGCATGTGGGTTAGCTAGTTTCCCTTTAATAATTAACCTTCTTGTGTTTCCAAGGTCCTGTGAACATTCCACCACCTATACTTGAAAATTGTATTCACGAGCATGAGGACGAGCAGGACCCATATACTCAGTGGCGCCTAGCAACTTATTCCGATGGATTACCTCTTCTTGTCTGTATACAGGGCACTGCTGATGTTACTAAGGAAGCAGGTGTTGTCTCGTATGGTCGCACTCTCTGGACCTATTCCAACATCTGTTGCAGGGTATTCGGGATGGATACTAGTGTACTAGCGCCAACACCTTCTCCCTGGTTCAGTATTGAAAGTCTTGGAGGAAACTCGCTCTTCCTTGGACAAAACTATCCAATGATGGTGGAAGGCGATCCAGCTTCTGTTGACACAACATTACTACCATTTATGAGAAGCAATTGTATCTATACCTCAGACATTAATATGCTTCCCTACCGTCCCAATATGGGTCCTGACATAGGCCGCTTCAGCCTCGATGATCAGTCCTGCGTTGGTCTCTGATATGTCTCCAACGTATCTATAATTTTTGATTGCTCCATGCTATATTATCTACTGTTTTGGACATTATTGGGCTTTATTATCCACTTTTATATTATTTTTGGGACTAACCTACTAACCGGAGGCCCAGCCCAGAATTGCTGTTTTTTGCCTATTTTAGGGTTTCGAAGAAAAGGAATATCAAACGGAGTCCAAACGGAATGAAACCTTCGGGAACGTGATTTTCTCACCGAACATGATCCAGAGGACTTGGACCCTACGGCAAGAAAGAAAAGAGGAGGCCACGAGGTAGGGGGCGCGCCTACCCCCCCCCCCAGGCGCGCCCTCCACCCTCGTGGGCCCCCTATTGCTCCACCGACGTACTCCTTCAATTTATATATACCTATGTACCCCCAAACGGTCAGATATGGAGACAAAACCCTAATTCCAGCGCCGCAACTTTCTGTATCCACGAGATCCCATCTTGGGGCCTGTTCCGGAGCTCCGCCGGAGGGGGCATCGATCACGGAGGGCTTCTACATCATCACCATAGCCCCTCCGATGAAGTGTGAGTAGTTTACCTCAGACCTACGGGTCCATAGTTACTAGCTAGATTGCTTCTTCTCTCTTTTTGGATCTCAATACAATGTTCTCCCCCTCTCTTGTGGAGAACTATCGGATGTAATCTTCTTTTTGCGGTGTGTTTGTTGAGACTGATGAATTGTTGGTTTATGATCAAGTCTATCTATGAACAATATTTGAATCTTCTCTGAATTCTTTTATGTATGATTGGTTATCTTTGCAAGTATCTTTGAATTATAAGTTTGGTTTGGCCTACTAGATTGATCTTTCTTGCAATGGGAGAAGTGCTTAGCTTTGGGTTCAATCTTGCAGTGTCCTTTCCCAGTGACAGTAGGGGCAGCAAGGCACATATTGTATTGTTGCCATCGAGGATAACAAGATGGGGTTTTCATCATATTGCATGACTTTATCCCTCTACATCATGTCATCTTGCTTAAGGCATTACTCTGTTTTCATTAACTTAATACTCTAGATGCATGCTGGATAGCGGTCGATGAGTGGAGTAATAGTAGTAGATGCAGGCAGGAGTCGGTCTACTTGTCTCGAACGTGATGCCGATATACATGATCATGCCTAGACATTCTCATAACTATGCTCAATTCTGTCAATTGCTCAACAGTAATTCGTTCACCCACCGTAGAATACTTATACTCTTGAGAGAAGCCACTAGTGAAACCTATGGCCCCTGGTCTATCTTCATCATATTAATCTTCCAATACTTAGTTATTTCCTTTGCTTTTTTACTTTTCTTTTATTTTACTTTGCATCTTTATCATAAAAATACCAAAAATATTATCTTATCATATCTATCAGATCTCACTCTCATAAGTGGCCGTGTAGGGATTGACAACCCCTTATCGCGTTGGTTGTGAGGATTTATTTGTTTTTTGCAGGTACGAGGGACTCGCGCGTAGCCTCCTACTGGATTGATACCTTGGTTCTCAAAAACTGAGGGTAATACTTATGCTACTTTACTGCAACATCCCTTCCTCTTCGGGGAAACCCAACACAGTGCTCAAGAGGTAGCAAGAAGGATTTCTGGCGCCGTTGCCGGGGAGTCTACGCAAAAGTCAATATACCAAGTACCATCACAATCCCTATCTCCCGCATTACATTATTTGCCATTTGCCTCTCGTTTTCCTCTCCCCCACTTCACCCTTGCCGTTTTATTCGCCCTCTCTCTCTATCTATCTATCCTCGCTTTCTTTATCTATTTGCCTCTTTTTGCCCGCTTGCTTTTTGTTTGCTTGTGTGTTGGATTGCTTGCTTGTCGCGATGGCTCAAGATAACACTAAATTGTTGGACTTTACCAATACCAACAACAATGATTTTATTAGCACTCTGATTGCTCCTCTTACTGATGCTGAATCTTGTGAAATTAATATTGCTTTGCTGAATCTTGTCATGAAAGATCCGTTTTCCGGCCTTCCTAGTGAAGATGCCGCTACCCATCTAAATAGCTTCGTTGATTTGTTCGGTATGCAAAAGAAGAAAGATGTGGATAATGATATTGTTAAATTGAAGTTATTTCCTTTTTCGCTTAGAGATCGTGCTAAAGCTTGGTTCTCGTCTTTGCCTAAAAATAGTACTGATTCATGGAATAAGTGCAAAGATGCTTTTATCTCTAAGTATTTTCCTCCCGCTAAGATCATCTCCCTTAGAAACGATATTATGAATTTTAAGCAACTTTATCATGAACATGTTGCACAAGCTTGGGAAATGATGAAATTAATGATACGTAATTGCCCTACTCATGGTTTGAATTTGTGGATGATTATACAAAAAAATTATGCTGAATTGAATTTTGCTTCTATAAATCTTTTAGATTCGGCCGCGGGAGGCACTTTTATGGAAATCACTTTAGGAGAAGCTACTAAACTCCTAGATAATATTATGGTTAATTATTCTCAATGGCACACTAAAAGATATACTAATAAAAAGGTGCATGCGATAGAAGAAATTAATGTTCTGAGTGGAAAGATGGATGAACTTATGAAATTATTTACCAGTAAAAGTGTTTCTTATGATCCTAATGATGTGACCTTGTCTACTTTGATTGAGAATAACAATGAATCTATGGATGTGAATTTTGTTGGTAGGAACAATTTTGGTAACAATGCGTATAGAGGAAATTTTAATCCTATGCCTTATCCTAGTAATCCCTCTAATAATTATGGTAATTCCTACAACAATTCTTATGGAAATTATAATAAGATGCCCTTTGATTTTGAATCTAATATTAAAGAATTTATTACTTCGCAAAAGAATTTCAATGCTTTGATTGAACAAAAATTGCTTAAGATTGATGAGTTGGCTAGGAACGTTGATAGAATTTCTCTTGATGTTGATTATTTGAAACTTAGATCTATTCCACCTAAGCATGATATCAATGAGTCTCTCAAAGCCATGAGAATTTCCATTGATGAGTGCAAAGAAAGAACCGCTAGGATGCGTGCTAAGAAAGATGCCTTTATAAAAGCGTGTTCTTCTAGTTCCTATGAAAATAAAGATGAAGATCTAAAAGTTATTGATGTGTCCCCTATTAAATCTTTGTTTTGCAATATGAATCTTAATAATGATGGGACTGAATATGATCCACCTTTACCTAGAAGGCATTCCAAGAATTCAGAGTTTTTAGATCTTGATGCTAAAATTGATGAAAGTGGGATCGAAGAAATTAAAATCCTAGATGATGCTAAACTCACTATTTTGGATTTAAAGGAATTTAATTATGAAAATTGCTCTTTGATTGATTATATTTCCTTGTTACAATCTGTAACATCCCAAATTTTCAATTTGGAATGTTATACATTAGATCATCATTGCATATCATATTTTATTTGCTTTTGGTTTTGATCCTAGAAATTCTACGCAACTCAAGGACCCACGGAGAGAGTTGGGGATTTCGTTATTTTCATATTTGAGTTTTCTCAAAAATTGAGAATAGGATCATTTGATTTTAATTATTTTATCATAAATTATTTCTATTACAAAAATATGAGAGAGGGAATAAAATGACTTTCCCAAAATAAAGAAATATTGAGGATTTAATAATAAAATCAAGTAAGATTTTATTTCGGAGTTTTTCGGTATTTTATTTGAATTTAGGAAAAATGTGTGTTTTTCAAAATTGCATTTAGGCCCCCAAATAAATATTCACCTTATGCGGCTTGATTTTAGAAGCCCGGGAAAATTTATTTCGGGATTTTTGGAGTCCGTTTAGTATTTCTTTTTATTTTTCTTCTGTGTGTAATTATTTAAAAAAACACGCACCGACCTAACCGGGCCGTGTCCGACTAGGACTCCTGGCCCGGCAGGATTTATAAGCCGCAGCCCAGCCCTGGGCCAAACCCTAGCCGCCAGCCCCGCCCGCCCTCGAGCCCCGCGCCGCTGCCGCTCGCGCCGCCGCTGCCGCTGCCGCCCGCCGCCGCCCGCCGCCGCCGATGCCTCGCCGGACCTCGCTGCCGCCGACCCGCCGCCGAGGTGCCTCGATTTCCACGCCGCCGTTTTTTTCAAAAAACCGTTCGGTTTTTCCGTCGGTTTTTTTAGTTTCCGTTTTTTTATTTAGATCGGTTTTTTCGGTTTAGGTTAAATAGCAAGCGTTCGCTCGTTCGTTCGTTTTAACGAACGTATTCGTCGTTTAGATCCGGTTAACGAACGTTCGTTCGTTAATCCATTCATCGTTTATCTTTTTCTCGGATTTTCCGCGATTATTTTCTGATCGCGATTTCTGATCCGATTTTTGTTTTAGTATAACTTTTTGGTCGTTTATCGGAATCAAGCGATTCAAGCGCCTGGAGTTTCGTCTCGAAACCCTCTATCCGTTTAACCAACTTAAACAAGTTTTTGCTACTGTAAAGTTTGACTTAGATCCAGATTAGTAGAATGAAGTTGTTTTCTTTCGCCGTTTGACTTTCGTTGCTTCGTTCGATTTGATTCTTTTTGCAAACTAGAGTTCTTAAGTTAAACTTTCTGGTTAGTTCTCTTATCTGACTTTTACCTGTGCATTACATGAGTGCTTATTGTATGCTTGTTTGTTTGTCTGTGATAAAATACCCGGAGTGTGCCGCCTGTTACTTCGAATCTCTAGGTTTCACGGATCATCAACAAGGCAAGTAACACTTGATCATACCTTTCCTACTACCCAGTTTTATTGCATTAGATCAAATCCTCAAACATTGCATGACTAGGATCTAATTAAATTGTGGGATGGGAAGTAGTTGAGGTAGTACCTATTACCTGTTTATTATCAAACCTTTGGGAGTTACTTCTACGTTTGCTTATTATTGCTATGCTATGCTAGTAGACGTGGATTGGGTGGGTGATATCCATGACAGATGTGAGTTTGTTAATTAATGGTTTATCTAAGGTGGCAACCTAAACACACATCTGGGTGGATTGAGGTACCTGGGTAATCCAGGATTTGCCTGTTTTCTTTTGGACCGCCACCCAGGCTCAAAGGGATCATGAGATTTTTCATGCTAGAAACTTCCGTGTGCAGCCACAAGATATTATGGGCTCTAGCATAGTTGACTAAGTCGTGCAAACTCTTATAGTGGTAGACTAGGGGATGTAGGTGGTACGGTCTACCCGATCGTAAGGTGCTAGCGCTTCTGAAAGACTATGTCTCGGTCATCCGTCTTCTCAAACACCATGTAGTGCGAGAAACCAAACGGAGGCGATCGAGTCTTGTGGGGAAAAGTGCGCAAACCTCTGCAGAGTGTATAAACTAATCATGGTTAGCCGTGTCCCCGGTTATGGACATCTTGAGTATCTAGTACCCGGATTATCATGTGAATCTCAACATGTTACCCTAATTTAATTTGGTTGGGTTTTGTTTAATGATGTTTAATTGGGATTGAGAATGCTATCAACCATTCTCAATGTTTAACAACCACCATGATAGTTAAATAAATTTATTCCTTTCCAGTAGGGAAAAATTGGCTTTTCGCAAAAACTGTAACCATAGAGATCTCCACCAACCAAATATGCATATAGAATAGTTGTTTCATTCCATTACTCTCTATGTGTTACATTACCAGCATATTCCATGTGCTGACCCGTTTTCGGGCTGCAACGTTAATATTGCAGACTTTTCAGACGACGATTAAGGAGTTTTTAGGTTGTGGTTCTATACTCAGTGATGCTGTTGGAGTTGATGGACTCGCTTATCTTCCAAGCCTTTCGCTGTTATCGTTATTAGATGGCCTTAAGCCATGTTTATTGTAATAAGTTCTCTATTGAGACACTCGGTGTAATAAGTGTGTGATTGCTACTCTGTTATAAATCCTCCGAGTACTGTGTGGTGTCAGCATTACTGATCCAGGGATGACAATGGAGCACAGAGATTGGACCGTTTGAGGTCTGGTCGCTACAGAGATGGTATCAGAGCACATGCTGACTGTAGGACACGGCCACTAAGCTAAAGACCTAGATCACTACCTACTCTCTTCTTTTCTGACTCCTCATTTTTTCTACTCTTTTAGGATGGCGGATGCAAGGAACAAGTTCACGCAACTGGATGAAGATACATCCTTTGGACGTCACTTGAAGGAAGTCACTAGATACCTGAACATAGGAGTACCAAGCTTCACTAGAACCTACAACGCCACTTTACCTGAAGAAGAGCGCTGGATAATTCAAGTTCAGGTTCCAGGAAGGACGTTCATGCCAGTCACTGAGCCCATAGAGTTTTTTTTTGATGCACCAACTTGGAGTCTAGGAAAGAGCATGGCAGCTCACATCGCCATGGGACGCATTGGAGAAGTCTACTGCAATGATCTTAAGGATACTATCTACCAGATTTGTGGGCGGTGAAATGAGCACTGGGAGATGATCAGCACCAGGAAGGATAGATCAATTGCAGCTTTTATCCAGGAGTTAAACCAGCATATTCGACATCAGGAGAACCAGATGTGCGCCGACATGATAGATCTGAAGAAGGCTAAGACAAGAATCAAGGAACTGGAGGAAGAACTCAAGGCTACACGTGAAGATTATGAAGAGGAAATTGAAGTACTGGCGGATAAGAATGCCGACGTAACAATGAAGCTAGCAATATTTATGGGAGGCCCTACACCACTAGATGAAGACGAAGAACCCAAGGAGATTCGCCCGGAAGACTACATCATCATCGACGACACCGACTCGGACCCAGATAATAGCGATGATGACTATGTTGATGAAGCCGGAGCAGATATCATGGAGTCTGCAACCGAAGAATATTTCTAGTAGACCACCTCATCAGTAGTAGTAGTCCACCATGTAAATATAGTAGTCCGAGCACTTTTGCGATAGTTAGATCGATTGTATGCCCTTGTTTGATTGAATGAATGAAGTGAATTGTTTGATTTTGCCTCATGTGCATATGGGTAGTGTTTTCTCTTTAGACCCCCTCTATTCTTAAATCTCATCTTTTCTAAACCCTCAGATGCCTCCGAGACGTGACCCCGGATTTACCTTTCCACCGGAGCTCACTCAGTTGATCCAGCAGCAGAACACATTGATGCAGTTGCTAGTCCAGAATCAGAAATCAGGGGAACAACAACAACAATCCACCACCACCACCTGTTGATCATTTAGCCCGTTTTCTTAGGTTGAACCCGCCGGTGTTTTCCAGTAGCACCGAGCCAATAGTAGCAGATGATTGGCTCCGCAAGACAGCTAGAGAGTTGACCAAAGCAGGATGCACGGATGCGGAGAAGGTGAAGTTTGCCGCACATCAGCTTGAAGGACCCGCAGCATCATGGTGGGAGAATTTCACAGCCACTTTCCCTGTCGACACTGTCACATGGGACCAGTTTCAGCAGGCTTTTCGCACTGCCCATGTTTCAGCAGGAGCTATGGCCATGAAGAAGCGTGAGTTTCGCAACTTGCGCCAAGGAGGACGGACAGTTGGCCAGTATGTGGAGGACTTTAGTAAACTAGCACGTTATGCCCCAGATGACGTTGCTATGGATGCAGCTAAGCAGGAGAAGTTTCTGGAAGGACTGAATGATGAGTTGAGCATGCAGTTGATGGTAGCAACCTTCAACAACTACCAGGAGTTGGTAGATCATGCTCTTATGATTGAAGGGAAGCAGCAGCAAATTGAAAGTCGCAAGAGGAAGTATGCACAAGGAAAGTACAATTCAGGAGCTCAGCAAAAGCCATGTTTTACCCCTAGACGGGAGGACATTTTCAGCATACCCATGGAGGAGGTAGCTCGCACAATCACAATGGCCCCAGGAATGGTAATGGTAATGGAGGAAGCAACGGCCAGAACCGCACCAACCCATTAACCCCAGCCAAGAAAGACCTGAGCCAAGTCACTTGCTTTAAGTGTTCGAAAACCGGACATTATGCCAATGAATGTCTTGAATTACAAAATGGAAATAGCAATGGAAGCTCTGGGAAGAAGCCGAACCCTTTCAACAGGGGATAGGTGAACCACGTTAGCATGGAGGAGGTTGAAGCTCAGCCTGATGCAGTAATAGGTAAGTTTTGGTTAAGTCATTTACTGCACTCATTCTTTTTGATACTGGTGCATCACATTCATACATCTCAAGGGGATTTGTGGATAAGTATAACCTGTCAACCCAAGCCCTTAGGTCACCCATGTTAGTAACCTCGCCTGGAGCAGAATATATGGCTAGTCGATGGTGTGATCGGTTACCGTTAAGGATTGGTAACTTTGTTTTTCCCTCAGACCTAATAGTATTGGAATCCCAAGGATTGGATGTGATATTAGGCATGGGTTGGTTATCAAAGTATGAAGGGAATATTGAATGTAATAGTAAGTCAATTTTGCTTACCACCCCAGAAGGGAGAAGGATCAAGTATGTATCCCGACATGTGCCAAAGAGGACTCAAGTAAATTTCTTAACAGGAGTTGTGCAGGAGGAAGTACCAGTGGTAAAGGAATTCCCTGATGTATTTCTAGAGGAGTTGCCAGGCATGCCACCAGATAGAGACATTGAGTTTTTGATTGAGCTATTGCCAGGCACAGGGCCAATATCGAAGAGACCATACAGGATGCCTACAAAGGATTTGGTGGAGATTAAGAAGAAAATTAAGGAGTTACTGGATAAAGGTTATATTCGCCCAAGTTCTTCACCTTGGGGATCGCCAGTACTTCTAGTGGAGAAGAAGGATGGATCATTAAGACTGGTTGTCAATTATCGAGGATTGAATGAAGTAACAATCAAGAACAGGTACCCACTACCGATGATCAATGATCTGTTTGATCGATTGCAAGGAGCTAAGGTATTTTCCAAGATGGATCTGCGATCAGGATACCACCAGTTGAAGATTCGGGAACAGGATATACCCAAGACGGCTTTTACCACCAGGTATGGGATGTACGAGTATACCGTTATGTCATTTGGTCTGACAACGCACCTGCATATTTTATGAACATGATGAACAAAGTATTTATGGAGTTTTTGGATAAGTTCGTCGTAGTGTTCATTGATGATATCCTGGTTTACTCAAAGAATGAAGAGGAGCATAAGGAACATTTGCGTTTGGTTCTTGGAAAGCTCAGGGAACATCAATTATATGCCAAGTTTAGCAAATGTGAGTTTTGGTTGAAGGAAGTAGGATCCCTCGGACACGTTATATCCGGAGAAGGAATAGCAGTTGACCCCACAAAGGTTATCATTGTGACCAATTGGGAAGCACCAACAACAGTTGGAGAGATCCGGAGTTTTCTTGGACTCGCAGGATACTACCGGAGATTTATTGAGAATTTCTCAAAGATTGCGAAGCCTATGACGGAGTTGTTGAAGAAAGATACCAAGTTCATATGGACGGAGGAATGTGAGGCTAGTTTCCAGGAGTTGAAGAAACGTTTGGTTACTTCACCAGTGTTGATTTTGCCAGACCAGACCAAGGATTATGAGGTGTATTGCGACGCTTCACGTCGAGGACTTGGAGCAATGCTTATGCAGGAAGGGAGAGTTGTTTCATATGCCTCACAACAGCTTAAGCCCCATGAGTTGAATTATGCTACGCATGATTTGGAGTTAGCAGCCGTAGTGCATGCACTAAAGACTTGGAGACATTTTCTGATTGGAAACCATTGTGAGGTGTATACAGATCATAAGAGTTTGAAGTATATTTTCACACAGAAGGAGTTGAATCTCAGAAAAAGGAGATGGTTGGAGCTCATCAAGGATTATGATATGAAATTGCATTATCATCCCGGAAAGGCTAATGTAGTAGCTGATGCATTAAGCCGTAAGAGCCATGTCAATACACTAATGAGGGGAGAAATACCAAGGGAGTTAGTCGAAAATCTTCGAGAGTTATGTTAAGAAATAGTCTCGAGAGGCTATGTAGCAGCATTGGAGATTCAGTCTACATTGATGGATAAAATCAGAGAAGCCCAAAGGACTGACAAGGAGATTGCTTCTATTAAGGAGAAACTTAGCAAAGGAAAGGCTAAGGGATTTTGTGAGGATGAGCACGATACACTATGGTTTGAAGACCGTGTTTACGTGCCCAATGACCCGGAGATCAGGAAGTTGATACTGCAAGAGGCACATGATTCACCATATTCGATTCACCCAGGAAATACCAAGATGTATTTGGATTTGAAGGATATTTTCTGGTGGACCGGAATGAAGAAGGATATTGCGGAGTACGTAGCAGTTTGTGATGTATGTCAGAGAGTGAAGGCAGAGCATCAGAAGCCACCAGGATTGCTACAACCATTGCCGATACCCGAATGGAAGTGGGATAAGTTAGGCATGGATTTTATTACAGGATTGCCCAGGACACGTTCAGGCTATGACTCGATTTGGGTTGTAGTCGATCGTTTGACAAAGGTAGCTCATTTCATCCCGGTAAAGACCACTTACACCAGTGCTAAGTTGGCAAAGATATACATGACCAGGATAGTATGTCTGCATGGATTTCCGTTGAGTATCGTATCAGATAGAGGAACCCAGTTTACCTCAAAGTTTTGGAAGCAGTTGCATGAAACTTTGGGAACCAGGCTAGAATTCAGTACAGCTTTTCATCCACAAACAGATGGACAGACCAAGAGAGTCAATCAGATTTTGGAGGATATGCTGAGAGCTTGTGCGCTAGATTATGGATCTAGTTGGGACGACAATTTGCCATATGCAGAGTTCTCTTATAACAATAGCTACCAAACCAGTTTGAAGATGGCCCCTTTCGAAGCCTTGTACGGAAGGCGATGCAGGACATCGTTTGTCATGGGACGAAGTTGGAGACCGCTAGTTGTTTGGACCTGACTTGATTAAAGAGTCTAAACAGAAGGTGAAGTTGATTCGCGATAGGCTCAAGATAGCCCAGTCCAGACAGAAGAGTTATGCAAATTCTAAACGCAAGGAGATAGTTTACGAAGTTGGAGATAGAGCTTATCTTCGAGTATCCCCACTTCGGGGAACAAAGCGTTTTGGTGTTAAAGGAAAGTTAGCGCCACGATTTGTAGGACCATATCGAGTTTTGGAGCGTATGGGAGAAGTGGCCTACAAGTTGGAATTGCCCAAAGGATTGTCAGGAGTTCATGATGTGTTCCACATTTCTCAGTTGAAGAAGTGCCACGCGGAGATGGCTGACATACCCTTGAGAGACACAGTGCCACTGGAAACAATTTAGTTGGATAACGATTTGACCTATGAGGAGAAACCAATTAAGATTCTCGAGTTTGCCAGCCGAGTCACTCGCAGCAAGGTTATCAAGTTTTGTAAGGTTCAGTGGAGCCACCACACGGAGGACGAAGCCACCTGGGAGCGAGAGGAAGATTTGCTCAAGGACCACCCTCACCTATTTTCTAGCCAACCCGAATCTCGAGGGCGAGATACATCTTAAGGGGGCTAGGTTTGTAACATCCCAAATTTTCAATTTGGAATGTTATACATTAGATCATCATTGCATATCATATTTTATTTGCTTTTGGTTTTGATCCTAGAAATTCTACGCAACTCAAGGACCCACGGAGAGAGTTAGGGATTTCGTTATTTTCATATTTGAGTTTTCTCAAAAATTGAGAATAGGATCATTTGATTTTAATTATTTTATCATCAATTATTTCTATTACAAAAATATGAGAGAGAGAATAAAATTACTTTCCCAAAATAAAGAAATATTGAGGATTTAATAATAAAATCAAGTAAGATTTTATTTTGGAGTTTTTCGGTATTTTATTTGAATTTAGGAAAAATGTGTGTTTCTCAAAATTGCATTTAGGCCCCAAATAAATGTTCACCTTGTGCGGCTTGATTTTAGAAGCCCGGGAAAATTTATTTCGGGATTTTTGGCATCCGTTTAGTATTTCTTTTTATTTTTCTTCTGCGTGTAATTATTTAAAAAACGCGCACCGACCTAACCGGGCCGTGTCCGACTAGGACTCCTGGCCCGGCAGGCTTTATAAGCCGCAGCCCAGCCCCGGGCCAAACCCTAGCCGCCAGCCCCGCCCGCCCTCGAGCCCCGAGCCGCCGCCGCTCGCGCCGCCGCCCGACGCCGCCCACGCCACCGACGCCACCGCCGCCCGCCGCCGCCGACCCACCGCCGAGGTGCCTCGATTTCCACGCCGTCGTTTTTTCGAAAAAAACGTTCGGTTTTTCGTCAGTTTTTTTTAGTTTCCGTTTTTTATTTAGATCGGTTTTTTCAGTTTAGGTTAAATAGCAAGCGTTCGCTCGTTCGTTTGTTTTAACGAACGTATTCGTCGTTTAGATCCGGTTAACGAACGTTCGTTCATTAATCCGTTCGTCATTTTTCTTTTTCTCGGATTTTCCGCGATTATTTTCTGATCACGATTTCTGATCCGATTTTCGTTTTAGTATAACTTTTCGCTCGTTTATCGGAATCAGGCGATTCAAGCGCCTGGAGTTTCGTCTCGAAACCCTCTATCCGTTTAACCAACTTAAACAAGTTTTTGCTACTATAAAGTTTGACTTAGATCCAGATTAGTAGAACAAAGTTGTTTTCTTTCGCCGTTTGACTTTCGTTGCTTCGTTCGATTTGATTCTTTTTGCAAACCGGAGTTCTTAAGTTGAACTTTCTGGTTAGTTCTCTTATCTGACTTTTACCTGTGCATTAGATGAGTGCTTATTGTATGCTTGTTTTTTTGTCTGCGATAGAATACCCGGAGTGCGCCGCCTGTTACTTCGAATCTCTAGGTTTCGCGGATCATCAGCAAGGCAAGTAACACTTGATCATACCTTTCCTACTACCCAGTTTTATTGCATTAGATCAAATCCTCAAACATTGCATGATTAGGATCTAATTAAATTGTGGGATGGGAAGTAGTTGAGGTAGTACCTATTACCTGTTTATTATCAAACCTTTGGGAGTTACTTCTACGTTTGCTTATTATTGCTATGTTATGCTAGTAGACGTGGATTGGGTGAGTGATATCCATGACAGATGTGAGTTTGTTAATTAATGGTTTATCTAAGGTGGCAACCTAAACACACATCTGGGTGGATTGAGGTACCTGGGTAATCCAGGATTTGCCTGTTTTCTTTTGGACCGCCACCCAGGCTCAAAGGGATCATGAGATTTTTCATGCTAGAAACTTCCGTGTGCAGCCACAAGCTATTATGGGCTCTAGCATAGTTGACTAAGTCGTGCAAACTCTTACAGTGGTAGACTAGGGGATGTAGGTGGTACGGTCTACCCGATCGTAAGGTGCTAGCGCTTCTGAAAGACTATGTCTCAGTCATCCGTCTTCTCAAACACCATGTAGTGCGAGAAACCAAATGGAGGCGATCGAGTCTTGTGGGGAAAAGTGTGCAAACCTCTGCAGAGTGTATAAACTAATCATGGTTAGCCGTGTCCCCGGTTATGGACATCTTGAGTAACTAGTACCCGGATTATCATGTGAATCTCAACATGTTACCCTAATTTAATTTGGTTGGGTTTTGTTTAATGATGTTTAATTGGGATTGAGAATGCTGTCAACCATTCTCAATGTTTAACAACCACCATGATAGTTAAATAAATTTATTCCTTTCCAGTAGGGAAAAATTGGCTTTTCGCAAAAACTGTAACCATAGAGATCTCCACCAGCCAAATATGCATATAGAATAGTTGTTTCATTCCATTACTCTCTATGTGTTACATTACCAGCATATTCCATGTGCTGACCCGTTTTCGGGCTGCAACGTTAATGTTGCAGACTTTTCAGACGATGATTAAGGAGTTTTTAGGTCGTGGTTCTATACTCAGTGATGCCGTTGGAGTTGATGGACTCGCTTATCTTCCAAGCCTTCCGTTGTTATCGTTATTAGATGGCCTTAAGCCATGTTTATTGTAATAAGTTCTCTTTTGAGACACTCGGTGTAATAAGTGTGTGATTGCTACTCTATTAGAAATCCTCCGAGTACCGTGTGGTGTCAGCATTACTGATCCAGGGATGACACTGAAGCACAGAGATTGGACCGTTTGAGGTCTGGTCGCTACACAATCTGTGTTAAATTCTCCTCACGCTTATAGTCAAAATAAAGCGTTCACTAAACATATCGTTGATGCCTTGATTTTATCCCTAGAAAACTTTATGATGAGTGGGAACAAACTATTAAAATTAAAATTAAAGATCATGAGTTTTATGCTTTATGTGATTTGGGTGCTAGTGTTTCCACGATTCCAAAGACTTTGTGTGATTTGTTAGGTTTCCGTGATTTTGATGATTGCTCTCTGAACTTGCATCTTGCGGATTCCACTATTAAGAAACCTATGGGAAGAATTAATGATGTTCTTATTGTTTCAAATAGGAATTATGTACCCGTAGATTTTATTGTTCTTGACATAGATTGCAATCCTTCATGTCCTATTATTCTTCGTAGACCTTTCCTTAGAACGATTGGTGCCATTATTGATATGAAGGAAGGAAATATTAGATTCCAATTTCCATTAAGGAAAGGCATGGAACACTTTCCTAGAAAGATAATTAAATTACCTTATGAATCTATTATGAGAGCCACTTATGGATTGCCTACCAAAGATGGCAATACCTAGATCTATCCTTGCTTTTTATGCCTAGCTAGTGCCGTTAAACGATAGCGCTTGCTGGGAGGCAACCTAATTTTATTTTTATCCCTTGCTTTTTGCTCCTGTTTAGTAATAAATAATTTATCTAGCCTCTGTTTAGGTTGTGTTTTTTGTGTTTAATTAGTGTTTGTGCCAAGTAGAACCGTTGGGAAGACTTGGGGAAAGTCTTGATATCTTGTTGTAAAAACAGAAACTTTAGCGCTCACGAGAACTGCTGCCATTTTTTGGAAGGTGCTATTTAGTTAATTATTTTTGCAGATGATTAATAGATAAATTACTCATGTCCACCAATTTATTGTAGAATTTTTGGGGTTCCAGATCTTGTGCTAGCTACAGATTACTACATACTGTTCTGTTTTTGACAGATTCTATTTTTCGTGTGTTGTTTGCTTATTTTGATGAATCTATGGCTAGTAAAATAGTTTATAAACCATAGAGAAGTTGGAATACCATAGGTTTAACACCAATATAAATAAAGAAAGAGTTCTTTACAGTACCTTGAAGTGGTTTTTTGTTTTCTTTCGCTAACGGAGCTCACGAGATTTTCTACTTTGAGTTTTGTGTTGTGAAGTTTTCAAGTTTTGGGTAAAGATTTGATGGATTATGGAACAAGGAGTTGCAAGAGCCTAAGCTTGGGTACCCATGGCACCCCCAAGATAATCTAAGGACATATAAAAGCCAAAGCTTGGGGATGCCCCTCTTTTCGTCTACTTCTATCGGTAACTTTACTTGGAGCTATATTTTTATTCACCACATGATATGTGTTTTGCTTGGAGCGGATTGTATTATTTGAGTCTTTATTTGTTAGTTTACCACAATCATCCTTGCTGTACACACCTTTTGAGAGAGCCATACATGATTTGGAATTTGTTAGAATACTCTATGTGCTTCGCTTATATCATTTGAGTTATATAGTTTTGCTCTAGTACTTCACTTATATATTTTAGAGCACGGTGGTGGATTTGTTTTATAGAAACTATTGATCTCTCATGCTTCACTTAGATTATTTTGAGAGTCTTAAATAGCATGGTAATTTGCTTAAAAATCCTAATATGCTTGGTATTCAAGAATAGTAAAAACTTTCTTATGAGTTTGATTGAATACTATGAGAAGTTTGATGCTTGATAATTGTTTTGAGATATGAAGGTAATAATATCAAAGTCATGATAGTTGAGTAGTTGTGAATTTGAGAAATACTTGTGTTAAGGTTTGTGATTCCCGTAGCATGCACGTATGGTGAACCATTATGTGATGAAGTCGGAGCATGATTTATTTTTTGATTGTCTTCCTTATGAGTGGCGGTCGGGGACGAGCGATGGTCTTTTCCTACCAATCTATCCCCCTAGGAGCATGCGCGTAATACTTTGCTTTGATAACTTGTAGATTTTTGCAATAAGTATATGAGTTCTTTATGACTAATGTTGAGTCCATGGATCATACGCACTCTCACCCTTCCACCATTGCTAGCCTCTCTAATACCGCGCACCTTTCGCAAGTATCAAACACCCACCATATACCTTCCTCAAAACAGCCACCATACCTACCTATTATGGCATTTCCATAGCCATTCTGAGATATATTGCCATGCAACTTTCCACCGTTCCGTTTATTATGACACGCTCCATCATTGTCATATTGCTTAGCATGATCATGTAGTTGACATCGTATTTGTGGCAAAGCCACCGTTCATAATTCTTTCATACATGTCACCCATGAGTCATTGCATATCCCGGTACACCGCCGGAGGCATTCATATAGAGTCATATTTTGTTCTAAGTATCGAGTTGTAATTGATGAGTTGTAAGAAAATAAAAGTGTGATGATCATAATTATTAGGGCATTGTCCCAGTGAGGAAAGGTTGATGGAGACAATGATTCCCCCACAAGTCGGGATGAGACTCCGGACAAAAAAAAGAGAAAGAAAAGAGGCCATAAAAAATAGAAAAGGCCCAAATAAAAAATGAGAGAAAAAGAGAGAAGGGACAATGTTACTATCCTTTTACCACACTTGTGCTTCAAAGTAGCACCATGATATTCATGATAGAGAATCTCCTATGTTATCACTTTCATATACTAGTGGGAAATTCTCATTATAGAACTTGGCTTGTATATTCCAATGATGGGCTTCCTCAAAATGCCCTAGGTCTTCATGAGCAAGCAAGTTGGATGCACACCCACTTAGTTTCTTTTGTTGAGCTTTCATATACTTATAGCTCTAGTGCATCCGTTGCATGGCAGTCCCTACTCACTCACATTGATATCTATTGATGGGCATCTCCATAGCCCGTTGATACGCCTAGTTGATGTGAGACTATCTTCTCCTTTTTGTCTTCTCCACAACCACCATTCTATTCCACCTATAGTGCTATATCCTTGGCTCATGCTCATGTATTGCATGAAGATTGAAAAAGTTTGAGAATGTCAAAAGTATGAAACAATTGTTTGACTTGTCATTGGGGTTGTGCATGATTTAAATATTTTGTGTGGTGAAGATAGAGCATAGCCAGACCATATGATTTGTAGGGATAACTTCCTTTTGCCATGTTATTTCGAGAAGACATGATTGCTTTGTTAGTATGCTTGAAGTATTATTATTTTTATGTCAATATTAAACTTTTATCTTGAATCTTTTGGATCTGGATATTAATACCACAATTAAGAAGAATTACATTAAAATTATGCCAAGTAGCACTCCGCATCAAAAATTCTGTTTTTATCATTTACCTACTCGAGGACGAGCAGGAATTAAGCTTGGGGATGCTTGATACGTCTCCAATGTATCTATAATTTTTGATTGCTCCATGCTATATTATCTACTGTTTTGGACATTATTGGGCTTTATTATCCACTTTTATATTATTCTTGGGACTATCCTACTAACCGGAGGCCCAGCCCAGAATTGCTGTTTTTTGCCTATTTTAGGGTTTCGACGAAAAGGAATATCAAACGGAGTCCAAACGGAATGAAACCTTCAGGAACGTGATTTTCTCACCGAACATGATCCAGAGGACATCGACCCTACATCAAGAAACAAAAGAGGAGGCCACGAGGTAGGGGCGCGCCTACCCCCCCTCCCCCACCCCCAGGCATGCCCTCCACCCTCGTGGGCCCCCTGTTGCTCCACCGACGTACTCCTTCCTCCTATATATACCAATGTACCCCCAAACGATTAGATACGGAGCCAAAACCCTAATTCCACCGCCGCAACTTTTTGTATCCATGAGATCCCATCTTGGGGCGTGTTCCGGAGCTCCGCCGGAGGGGGCATCGATCACGGAGGGCTTCTACATCATCACCATAGCCCCTCCGATGAAGTGTGAGTAGTTTACCTCAGACCTTCGAGTCCATAGTTATTAGCTAGATGGCTTCTTCTCTCTTTTTGGATCTCAATATAATGTTCTCCCCCTCTCTTGTGGAGAACTATTCGATGTAATCTTCTTTTTGCGGTGTGTTTGTTGAGACCGATGAATTGTGGGTTTACGATCAAGTCTATCTATGAACAATATTTGAATCTTCTTTGAATTCTTTTATGTATGATTGGTTATCTTTGCAAGTCTCTTCGAATTATCAGTTTGGTTTGGCCTACTAGATTGATATTTCTTGCAATGGGAGAAGTGCTTAGCTTTGGGTTCAATCTTGCAGCGTCCTTTCCCAGTGACAGTAGGGGCAGCAAGGCACGTATTGTATTGTTGCCATCGAGGATAACAAGATGGGGTTTTCATCATATTGCATGAGTTTATCCCTCTACATCATGTCTTCTTGCTTAAGGCATTACTCTGTTTTCATTAACTTAATACTCTAGATGCATGCTGGATAGCGGTCGATGAGTGGAGTAATAGTAGTAGATGCAGGCAGTAGTTGGTCTACTTGTCTCGGACGTGATGCCTATATACATGATCATGCCTAGATATTTCATAACTATGCTCAATTCTGTCAATTGCTCAACAGTAATTTGTTCACCCATCGTAGAATACTTATGCTCTTGAGAGAAGCCACTAGTGAAACCTATGGCCCCTGGGTCTATCTTCATCATATTAATCTTCCAATACTTAGTTATTTCCTTTGCTTTTTACTTTGCTTTTATTTTGCTTTGCATCTTTATCATAAAAATACCAAAAATATTATGTTATCATATCTATCAGATCTCACTCTCGTAAGTGGCCGTGTAGGGATTGACAACCCCTTATCACGTTGGTTGCGAGGATTTATTTGTTTTGTGCAGGTACGAGGGACTCGCGCGTAGCCTCCTACTAGATTGATACCTTGGTTCTCAAAAACTAAGGGAAATACTTACGCTACTTTACTGCATCATCCCTTCCTCTTCGGGGAAACCAACGCAGTGCTCAAGAGGTAGCAGTCTCGAGATTGACAATAGCTGGCCCTTCGCAGAGAATCACTTCTGGTTCAAAGCAAGTGTTTCCAACGCCGATGAGTGGTTGAGCTGAAGTTCATTTCATCGCTTTGTTATTTGTTGTGTGCGAAAAACTTCACTAGAATGTTTTGTTGGAAATGATGTATAATCCAACGTGTATCCTCGTTGTCGCTGTGCGTTGATGACTTGTTGTCTGTAATCAACGGTACATTTGCATATGCGTCCATGAACTCACGCCTGTTAGTGGTGTCCATATGAACAGTGCTAGTGATTTTAGTTGCAAAAATTAGATAGTGCTAGTGATTTGTAGCTGCATATTTTGACAAATTGCATTGTTACAAGGTTGACAAATGGCAATGTTACTAGATAAAAAAATGTCAATCTTTCCAGTTTGAGAAATGGCAACATACCCAAAATGACAGATATGCAAATCTTACCCAATTGTTTGTACATGGTTGCACACGGGTCATGCAAAACAACCGTTTGTGTTGAAGGGATGCAAAAATCCTGCTCGGCACATTTTCCCTTGGCTTCCTGGGGAAGCTGTCGATTTGCATACGGGTGTTCTAACTAAAACGTTTGCGATGAGTGCTTTATATTTAAAAATCATTAATGTTTTTTTCAAAAGAAAATCGTTTGTTAAGTCTGTACATTAAGAGAGAAGAACGCAAGTTCGTTCAAACCATATCTTTCATTCAGTCACACTGCGAATTTATATTCATATGATCGAGAATTCGAGATACAGTATTAAACCCCAAAAAAACTATTTCCGGCGGCGGCAGAGGTGGCGTGTCGCGTCGTCGTTGTTGTTGTCGTCCTCCGGGGCGCCGTTGTTGAAGTCTTCAAGGCAGCACAAAATGTTCTTCACTTGTAAATCAAACATCATGTCATCGCGCGATCGACGGGCGGGGCGCGGAAGGACAACAACCAGCAACGATGAGAGGTAGTGGTCAACGGTAGCGTCCCATGCCGCTGAGGGGGGGGCGCACGGGCATGGGCATGGGCGCGGCGGGTGCAGCCAAATGCACGGGACCGGCATCGTGGTGTGTGGAGGGGCGCGCACGGGCACGGAGGCTGCAGCCAAACACATGGGGGCCAGCACCATGGTGGGTGGAGGGGCGCGCACGGGCACGGGCGCTAGCACTGGAATGTACACAAGCTCGCGCAGGTCCGCGGAGACCTCGCTGACGCCCGCGGCTTCCAGCTCTGCGATAGTGCTCGGCGACCAGCCCATCAATGCTACGGGCATGGCTGCTGGCGCGGGCGCAGGGATGGGAGCTAGGACGGGAGCGGGGGCAGCAACCGTCGCGGCCAACTCGTTCTGGGCCATGTCCATGAGGCCCCATTCCTCCTTATTTTCTATCTCCTCCGGCTCGGAGTCGACTTCACCAAACTTAAAGACTAGTGGCAGATGATCATTCTGCGCCATGGCGGTGGAGGTGTGCGGGGGGTGAACGGGAATGGGGGGCGAACAGTAAGGCCGCCCGTATTAAACAGCGGCTTAGGCGCCATTAATGGAGAGGAAGGCGGGCGGCCATGGAAGTCAAAGGGCTCGCTTCCCAGTGAGCTTGCGCATTGGAGGACAACTTGCACTCCTCTCGGTCAGCCTGCGCACTGGACTGCGCTCGCACGCCTCCCATTCCGTCCAGGTCAAGTAGCTGTCCGCACGGCACCTCCTACAGCCATTAAAACCAAGACACGTGGCGTCACGTGAATGGTTAACAGAACACACACACAGTTTGAATTATACAAACATTTGAGATATTAAAGTGGTAGCTATTTTTTTCAAAATGCCTTTGTTGGTTGTCATTATTCGAGTGCACCTTCTCTCAAAATGGACACGAAAAATACCACATCATGTTGGGTGCCATTCCATGATAGCATGCCAAGTTTCATGAATTTCAGATGAGTTTTGGATTTACTAGAATTTAAAAACCAGGCATCTCAATGTTTTGCCGGCAATCAACGGTGTCGTAATGTTTGAAATTCATTCCCATTTCTTGCATGGGAACTAAGCATGCACCCAAGGAAACAGATTTGATTTTACCAATTTATATGCACTGGAGCATGTGCATGTAGTTCAAAATTTAATTATGCACATAAATTCATTGATAACTCAGTTAATGCATCAGAATGTCCAAACGAACCCCGAAAAATCACAAAAATTGACACAACACTCCTGTTGTTCTATGTTGACACGAGAAAATTTTTGGAAGCAATAAGAGGCACTGGATATCGTTTCGTCCCCAAAGGTTGGACGTTCCCTACCGAAACCATGATGCTTGTTGTGAGAACCTCTGGTTTGTGAGAAGCATATACCCAAACCTGCCCCAAACGGGACAAAAATTTTACCACGACATGTTGATGCCGCTCCATGAAAGCATGCCAAGTTTCATGAATTTCAGACGAGTTTTGGATTTACTAGAATTTAATAACGAGGCATCTCAATGTTTTGCCAGTAATCAATGGTGCCCTGGTGTTTGAAATTCATTCCCATTTCTTGCATGGGACCTAAGCATGCACCCAGGGACACATGTTTGATTTTTCAACCAATTTATATGCACTGGAGCATGTGCATGTACTTCAAATTTGAATTATGCACATAAATGCATTGAAAACTCAGTTAATGCATAAAAATGTCCAAATGCACCCCGAAAAATCCCAAAAATTGACAGAACACTCATGTTGTTCTATGTTGACATGAAAAAAATTGAAAGCAATAAGAGGCAATGTATATCTTTTTGTACCCAAAGGTGGGACGTTCCCTACCGAAACCATCATGCTTGTTGTGAGAAGCTCTAGTTTGTGAAAAGCATATACCCGAACCTGCCCCAAATGGGAAAAAAATTAACACAGCATGTTGATGCCACTCCATCATAGCATGCCAAGTTTCATGAATTTCGGACGAGTTTTTTTATTTACTACTTCCTTCGTCCCATAATATAAGAACGTTTTTCACACTAGTGTAGTGTTAAAAACGTTCTTATATTTTGGGACAGAGGGAGCAGAATTTAAAAACCAGGCATCTCAATGTTTTGCCCGCAATCAACAGTGCCCTGGTGTTTGAATTTCATTCCCATCTCTTGCATGGGACCTAGAAATTCACCCAAGGGCACATATTAGATTTTTCAACCAACCTTGGTGCATTGGAGCATGTGCTTGTAGTTCAAATTTGAATTATGCACATAAAATGCCTAGAAAATCCAGTTAATGCATAAAAATGTCCAAATGAACCCTGAAAAATCACAAAAATTGACACAACACTCCTGTTGTTCAATGTTGATGCTAGAAATTTTTTGAAAGCAATAAGAGGCAATGGATATCGTTTCGTCCCCAAAGGTGGGAAGTTCCCTATTGAAACCATCATTCTTGTTGGGAGAAGCTCTGGTTTGTGAGAAGCTTATACCCGAACCTACCCCAAATGGGAATTTTTTTTTACCATGGCATGTTGATGCCGCTCCATGATAGCATGCCAAGTTTCATGAATTTCATACGAGTTTTGGATTTACTAGAATTTAAAAACTAGGCATCTCAACGTTTTGCCGGCAATCAACAGTGCCCTGGTGTTTGCATTTCATTCCCATCTCTTGCATGGGACCTAGAAATTCACCCAAGGACACACATGTGATTTTTCAACCAACTTTAGTGCATTGGAGCATGTGCTTGTAGTTCAAATTTGAATTATGCACATAAAATGCCTAGAAAACCCAGTTAATGTGTAAAAATGTCCAAATGAACCCCGAAAAATCACAAAAATTGACACAACACTCCTGTTGTTCTATGTTGACACTAGAAAATTTTTGAAAGCAATAAGAGGCAATGGATATCGTTTCGTCCCCAAAGGTGGGAAGTTCCCTATCGAAACCATCATGCTTGTTGTGAGAAGCTCTGGTTTGTGAGAAGCTTATACCCGAACCTTCCCCAAATAGGAAAAAAATTACAACGGCATGTTGATGCCGTTCCATGATAGCATGCCAAGTTTCATGAATATCATATGAGCTTTGGATTTACTAGAATTTAAAAACCAGACATCTCAATGTTTTGCCGGCAATCAACAGTGTCCTAGTGTTTGAATTTCATCATTCTCATCTCTTGCATGGGACCTAGAAATTCACCCAAGGACACACATGTGATTTTTCAACCAACTTTAGTGCATTGGAGCATGTGCTTGTAGTTCAAATTTGAATTGTGCACATAAAATGCCTAGAAAACCCAGTTAATGTGTAAAAAAGGCCAAACGAACCCCGAAAATTTCCAAGATTGAACCCAACACTCCTATTGTTCTTTGTTGACACTAGAAAAATTTTGAAAGCAATAAGAGGCAACGGATATCGTCCCATCACCAAAGGTGGTACGTTCCCTATCGAAACCATCATGCTTGTTGTGAGAAGCTTATACCCGAGCCTGCCCCAAATGGGACAAAATTTTCACCACGACATGTTGATGCCGCTCCATCATAGCATGCCAAGTTTCATGAATTTCAGACGAGTTTTGGATTTACAAGAATTTAGAAACCAGGCATCTCAACGTTTTGCCGGCACTCAACAGTGCCATAGTGTTTGAATTTCATTCACATCTCTTGCATGGGACCTATGGATACGTCTCCAACGTATCTATAATTTTTGATTGCTCCATGCCATATTATCTTCTGTTTTGGACATTATTGGGCTTTATTATTCACTTTTATATTATTTTTTAGACTAACCTATTAACCGGAGGCCCAGCCCAGAATTGATGTTTTTTCCTATTTTAGGGTTTCGAAGAAAAGGAATATCAAACGGAGTCCAAACAGAATGAAACCTTCGGGAACATGATTTTTGGAACAAGCGAGATCCAGGAGACTTGGACCCTACGTCAAGCAACCAACAGGGAAGCCACAAGGTAGGGGCGCACCTACCCCCCCCCCCAGGCGCGCCCTCCACCCTCGTGGGCCCCCTGTTGCTCCACTGATGTACTTTTTCCTCCTATATATACCTATGTACCCCCAAATGATCAGATACGGAGCCAAAACCCTAATTCCACCGCCGTAACTTTTTGTATCCACGACATCCCATCTTGGGGCCTGTTCCGGAGCTCCGCCGGAGGGGGCATCGATCATGGAGGGCTTCTACATCATGAAGGAAATATGCCCTAGAGGCAATAATAAAGTTATTATTTATTTCCTTATATATCATGATAAATGTTTATTATTCATGCTAGAATTGTATTATCCAGAAACATAATACTTGTGTGAATACATAGACAAACTAAACGTCACTAGTGTGCCTCTACTTGACTAGCTCGTTAATCAAAGATGGTTATGTTTCCTAACCATAGACATGTGTTGTCATTTGATTAACGGGATCACATCATTAGGAGAATGATGTGATTGACATGACCCATTCCATTAGCTTAGCACCCGATCGTTTAGTATGTTGCTATTGCTTTCTTCATGACTTATACATGTTCCTATGACTACGAGATTATGCAACTCCCATTTGCCGGAGGAACACTTTGTGTGCTACCAAACGTCACAACGTAACTAGGTGATTATAAAGGAGCTCTACAGGTGTCTCCAAAGGTACATGTTGGGTTGGCGTATTTCGAGATTAGGATTTGTCATTCCGATTGTCCGAGAGGTATCTCTGGGCCCTCTCGGTAATGCACATCACATAAGCCTTGCAAGCATTGCAACTAATGAGTTAGTTGCGAGATGATGTATTACGAAACGAGTAAAGAGACTTGCCGGTAACGAGATTGAACTAGGTATTGAGATACCGACGATCGAATCTCGGGCAAGTAACATACCGATGACAAAGGGAACAAAGTATGTTGTTATGCGGTCTGACCGATAAAAGATCTTCGTAGAATATGTGGGGGCCAATATGAGCATCCAGGTTCCGCTATTGTTTATTGACCGGAGACATGTCTCAGTCATGTCTACATTGTTCTCGAACACGTAGGGTCCGCACGCTTAACGTTACGATGATAGTTTCATTATGAGTTTATATATTTCGATGTACCGAAGTTTGGTCGGAGTCCCAGATGTGATCACGGACATGACGAGGAGTCTCGAAATGGTCGAGACATAAAGATTGATATATTGGACGGCTATATTCGGACATCGGAAGTGTTCCGGGTGATTTCGGAGAAAACCGGAGTGTCGGAGGGTTACCGGAACCCCCCCGGGAGAAGTAATGGGCTTTATGGGCCCTAGTGGAGAGAGAGGGGCGGCCAGGGTGGGCCGCGTGCCCCCTCCACCTCTGGTCCGAATTGGACTAGGAGAGGGGGGCGGCGCCCCCCTTTCCTTCTCCCTCTCCCCCTTCCTTTCCCCCTCCTAGTAGGAGTAGGAAAGAGGGGAGTCCTACTCCTACTAGGAGGAGGACTCCTCCTCCTTGGTGCGCCCCAAAGGGCCGGCCGGCCTCCCCCTTGCTCCTTTATATACGGGGGCAGGGGGCACCTCTAGACACACAAGTTGATCTTCAAGATCGTTGTCTTAGCCGTGTGCGGTGCCCTCCTCCACCATAGTCCTCGATAATATTGTAGTGGTGCTTAGGCGAAGCCCTGCGACGGTAGAACATCAAGATCGTCACCACGCCATCGTGCTGACGGAACTCTTCCCCAACACTTTGCTGGATCGGAGTCCGGGGATCGTCATCAAGCTGAATGTGTGCTAGAACTCGGAGGTGCCGTAGTTTCGGTGCTTGATCGGTCGGGCCGTGAAGACGTACGACTACATCAACCGCGTTGTCATAACGCTTCCGCTGTCGGTCTACGAGGGTACATAGACTACACTCTCCCCTCTCGTTGCTATGCATCACCATGATCTTGCGTGTGCGTAGGAATTTTTTTGAAATTACTGCGTTCCCCAAAAGTGGCATCCGAGCCTGGTTTTATGCTTTGATGTTGTGCACGAGTAGAACACACGTGAGTTGTGGGCGATATAAGTCATACTGCTTACCAGCATGTCATACTTTGGTTCGGCGGTATTGTTGGATGAAGTGGCCCGGACCGACATTACGCGTACACTTACGCGAGACTAGTTCTACCGACGTGCTTTGCACACAGGTGGTTGGCGGGTGTCAGTTTCTCCAACTTTAGTTGAACCAAGTGTGACTAAGCCCGGTCCTTGCGAAGGTTAAAACAGCACCAACTTGACAAACTATCGTTGTGGTTTTTGATGCGTAGGTAAGATTGGTTCTTGCTTAAGCCCGTAGCAGCCACGTAAAACTTGCAACAAACAAAGTAGAGGACATCTAACTTGTTTTTGCAGGGCATGTTGTGATGTGATATGGTCAACACATGATGCTAAATTTTATTGTATGAGATGATCATGTTTTGTAACGGAGTTATCGGCAACTGGCAGGAGCCATATGATTGTCGCTTTATTGTATGCAATGCAATCGCCCTGTAATGCTTTACTTTATCACTAAGCAGTAGAGATAGTCGTAGAAGCATAAGATTGGCGAGACGACAACGATGCTACGATGGAGATCAAGCTGTCGCGCCGGTGACGATGGTGATCATAACGGTGCTTCGAAGATGGAGATCACAAGCACAAGATGATGATGGCCATATCATATCACTTATATTGATTGCATGTGATGTTTATCTTTTATGCATCTTATCTTGCTTTGATTGACGGTAGCATTTTTAAGATGATCTCTCACTAATTATCAAGAAGTGTTCTCCCTGAGTATGCACCGTTGCGAAAGTTCTTCGTGCTGAGACACCACGTGATGATCGGGTGTGATAGGCTCTACGTTTAAATACAACGGGTGCAAAACAGTTACACACGCGGAATACTCAGGTTATACTTGACGAGCCAAGCATATACAGATATGGCCTCGGAACACGGAGACTGAAAGGTCGAGCGTGAATCATATAGTAGATATGATCAACATAGTAATGTTCACCAATGGAACTACTCCATCTCACGTGATGATCGGACATGGTTTAGTTGATATGGATCACGTGATCACTTAGAGGATTAGAGGGATGTCTATCTAAGTGGGAGTTCTTTAGTAATATGATTAATTGAACTTAAATTTATCATGAACTTAGTAGCTGATAGTATCTTGCTTGTTTATGCTTGATTGTAGATAGATGGCCTGTGCTGTTGTTCCGTTGAATTTTAATGCGTTCCTTGAGAAAGCAAAGTTGAAAGATGATGGTAGCAATTACACGGACTGGGTCTGTAACTTGAGGATTATCCTCATTGCTGCACAGAAGAATTATGTCCTAGAAGCACCGCTGGGTGCCAGGCCTGCTGCTGGAGCAACACCAGATGTTATGAATGTCTGGCAGAGCAAAGCTGATGACTACTCAATAGTTTAGTGTGCCATGCTTTACGGCTTAGAATCGGGACTTCAACGACATTTTGGACGTCATGGAGCATATGAGATGTTCCAGGAGTTGAAGTTAATATTTCAAGCAAATGCCCGGATTGAGAGATATGAAGTCTCCAATAAGTTCTATAGCTGCAAGATGGAGGAGAACAGTTCTGTCAGTGAGCATATACTCAAAATGTCTGGGTATAATGATCACTTGATTCAATTGGGAGTTAATATTCCAGATGATTGCATCATTGACAAAATTCTCCAATCACTTCCACCTAGCTACAAGAGCTTCATGATGAACTATAATATGCAAGGGATGGTTAAGACAATTCTCGAGATCTTCGCAATGCTGAAAGCTGCGGAGGTAGAAATCAAGAAGGAGCATCAAGTTTTGATGGTCAACAAGACCACTAGTTTCAAGAAAAAGGGCAAAGGGAAGAAGAAGGGGAACTTCAAAAAGAACAGCAAGCAAGTTGCTGCTCGGGAGAAGAAACCCAAATCTGGACCTAAGCCTGAAATTGAGTGCTTCTACTACAAGCAGACTAGTCATTGGAAGCGGAACTGCCCCAAGTATTTGGCGGATAAGAAGGATGGCAAGGTGAACAAAGGTATATATGATATACATGTTATTGATGTGTACCTTACTAATGCTCGCATAGCACCTGGGTATTTGATACTGGTTCTGTTGCTAATATTTGCAACTCGAAATAGGGACTACAGATTAAGGGAAGATTGGCTAAGGACGAGGTGACGATGCGCGTGGGAAATGGTTCCAAAGTCGATGTGATCGCGGTCGGCACGCTACCTCTACATCTACCTTCGGGGTTAGTATTAGACCTAAATAATTGTTATTTGGTGCCAGCGTTGAGCATGAACATTATATCTGGATCTTGTTTGATGCGAGACGGTTATTCATTTAAATCAGAGAATAATGGTTGTTCTATTTATATGAGTAATATCTTTTATGGTCATGCACCCTTGAAGAGTGGTCTATTCTTATTAAATCTCGATAGTAGTGACACACATATTCATAATGTTGAAGCCAAAAGATGCAGAGTTGATAATGATAGTGCAACTTATTTGTGGCACTACCGTTTAGGTCATACCGGTGTAAAGCGCATGAAGAAACTCCATACTGATGGACTTTTGGAACCACTTGATTATGAATCACTTGGTACTTGCGAACCGTGCCTTATGGGCAAGATGACCAAAACACCGTTCTCCGGTACTATGGAGAGAGCAACAGATTTGTTGGAAATCATACATACAGATGTATGTGGTCCGATGAATGTTGAGGCTCGTGGTGGATATCGTTATTTTCTCACCTTCACAGATGACTTAAGCAGATATGGGTATATCTACTTAATGAAACATAAGTCTGAAACATTTGAAAAGTTCAAAGAATTTCAGAGTGAAATTGAAAATCATTGTAACAAGAAAATAAAATTCCTACGATCTGATTGTGGAGGAGAATATTTGAGTTACAAGTTTGGTGTACATTTGAAACAATGCGGAATAGTTTCGCAACTCACGCCACCCGGAACACCACAACGTAATGGTGTGTCCGAACGTCATAATCGTACTTTACTAGATATGGTGCGATCTATGATGTCTCTTAGTGATTTACCGCTATCGTTTTGGGGTTATGCTTTAGAGACGGCCACATTCACGTTAAATAGGGCACCATCAAAATCCGTTGAGACGACGCCTTATGAACTGTGGTTTGGCAAGAAACCAAAGTTGTCATTTCTGAAAGTTTGGGGCTGCGATGCTTATGTGAAAAAGCTTCAACCTGATAAGCTCGAACCCAAATCAGAGAAATGTGTCTTCATAGGATATCCAAAAGAAACTATTGGATACACCTTCTATCACAGATCCGAAGGCAAGACTTTTGCTACTAAATTCGGAAACTTTCTAGAGAAGGAGTTTCTCTCGAAAGAAGTGAGTGGGAGGAAAGTAGAACTTGATGAGGTAATTGTACCTGCTCCCTTATTGGAAAGTAGTACATCACAGAAACCGGTTTCTGTGACACCTACACCAATTAGTGAGGAAGCTAATGATGATGATCATGAAACTTCAGAACAAGTTACTACTGAACCTCGTAGATCAACCAGAGTAAGATCCGCACCAGAGTGGTATGGTAATCCTGTTCCGGAAGTCATGCTACTAGATCATGATGAACCTACGAATTATAAAGAAGCGATGGTGAGCCCAGATTCCACAAAATGGCTTGAAGCCATGAAATCTGAGATGGGATCCATGTATGAGAACAAAGTATGGACTTTGGTTGACTTGCCCAAAGATCGGCAAGCAATTGAGAATAAATGGATCTTCAAGAAGAAGACTGACACTGACGGTAATGTTACTGTCTACAAAGCTCGACTTGTCACAAAAGGTTTTCAACAAGTTCAAGGGATTGACTACGATGAGACCTTCTCACCCGTAGCGATGCTTAAGTCTGTCTGAATCATGTTAGCAATTGCCGCATTTTATGATTATGAAATTTGGCAGATGGATGTCAAAACTGCATTCCTAAATGGATTTCTGGAAGAAGAGTTGTATATGATGCAGCCGGAAGGTTTTTTCGATCCAAAGGGAGCTAACAAAGTGTGCAAGCTCCAGCGATCCATTTATGGACTGGTGCAAGCCTCTCAGAGTTGGAATAAACGCTTTGATAATGTGATCAAAGCATTTGGTTTTGTACAGACTTTTGGAGAAGCCTGTATTTACAAGAAAGTGAGTGGGAGCTCTGTAGCATTTCTAATATTATATGTAGATGACATATTACTAATCGGAAATGATATAGAATTTCTGGATAGCATAAAGGGATACTTGAATAAGAGTTTTTCAATGAAAGACCCCGGTGAAGCTGCTTACATATTGGGCATTAAGATCTATAGAGATAGATCAAGACGCTTAATTGGACTTTCACAAAGCACATACCTTGAAAAAAAATTGAAGAAGTTCAAAATGGATCAAGCAAAGAAAGGATTCTTGCCTGTGTTACAAGGTGTGAAATTGAGTAAGACTCAATGCCCGACCACTGCAGAAGATAGAGAGAAAATGAAAGATGTTCCCTATGCTTCAGCCATAGGCTCTATCATGTATGCAATGCTGTGTACCAGACCTGATGTATGTCTTGCTATAAGTCTAGCAGGAAGGTACCAAAGTAATCCAGGAGCGGATCACTGGACAGCGGTCAAGAACATCCTGAAATACCTGAAAAGGACTAAGAACATGTTTCTCGTATATGGAGGTGACAAAGAGCTCATCGTAAATGGTTACGTCGATGCAAGCTTTGACACTGATCTGGACGATTCTAAATCGCAAACCGGATGCGTGTTTACATTAAACAGTGGAGCTGTCAGTTGGTGCAGTTCTAAACAAAGCGTTGTGGCGGGATCTACATGTGAAGCGGAGTACATAGCCGCGTCGCAAGCAGCAAACGAAGGAGTCTGGATGAAGGAGTTCATATCCGATCTAGGTGTCATACCTAGTGCATCGGGTCCAATGAAAATCTTTTGTGACAATACTGGTGCAATTGCCTTGGCAAAGGAATCCAGATTTCACAAGAGAACCAAACACATCAAGAGACGCTTCAATTCCATCTTGGATCTAGTCCAGGTGGGAGACATAGAGATTTGCAAGATACATACGGATCTGAATGTAGCAGACCCTTTGACTAAGCCTCTTCCACGAGCAAAACATGATCAGCACCAAAGCTCCATGGGTGTTAGAATCATTGCTGTGTAAATCTAGATTATTGACTCTAGTGCAAGTGGGAGACTAAAGGAAATATGCCCTAGAGGCAATAATAAAGTTATTATTTATTTCCTTATATATCATGATAAATGTTTATTATTCATGCCAGAATAGTATTATCCGGAAACATAATACTTGTGTGAATACATAGACAAACTAAACATCACTAGTGTGCTTCTACTTGACTAGCTCGTTAATCAAAGATGGTTATGTTTCCTAACCATAGACATGTGATGTCATTTGATTAACGTTACGATGACAGTTTGATTATGAGTTTATATATTTTGATGTACCGAAGTTTGTTCGGAGTCCCGGATGTGATCACGGACATGACGAGGAGTCTCGAAATGGTCGAGACATAAAGATTGATATATTGGACGGCTATATTCGGACACCGGAAGTGTTCCGGGTGATTTCAGAGAAAACCGGAGTGTCGGAGGGTTACCGGACCCCCCCCCCCCCGGGAGAAGTAATGGGCTTTATGGGCCCTAGTGGAGAGAGAGAGGGGCGGCCAGGGTGCGCCGCGCGCCCCCTCCCCCTCGGGTCCGAATTGGACTAGGAGAGGGGGGGCGGCGCCCCCCCAT
>NC_041380.1:320471954-320500478 GCF_002162155.2 Triticum dicoccoides | reverse complement strand
TTCCTTTCCACCTCCTAGTAGGAGTAGGAAAGAGGGGAGTCCTACTCCTACTAGGAGGAGGACTCCTCCTCCTTGGTGCTCCCCAAAGGGCCGGCCGGCCTCCCCCCTTGCTCCTTTATATACGGGGGCAGGGGGGCACCTCTAGACACACAAGTTGATCTTCAGGATCGTTCTCTTAGCCGTGTGCGGTGCCCCCCTCCACCATAGTCCTCGATAATATTGTAGTGGTGCTTAGGCGAAGCCCTGCGACCGTAGAACATCAAGATCGTCACCATGCCGTCGTGCTGACGGAACTCTTCCCAGACACTTTGCTGGATCGGAGTCCGGGGATCGTCATCAAGCTGAACATGTGCTAGAACTCGGAGGTGCCGTAGTTTCGGTGCTTGATCGGTCGGGCCGTGAGGACGTACGACTACATCAACCGCATTGTCATAATGCTTCCACTGTCGGTCTACGAGGGTACGTAGACTACACTCTCCCCTCTTGTTGATATGCATCACCATGATCTTGCGTGTGCATAGGAATTTTTTTGAAATTACTACGTTCCCCAACACATCAACACCATAGCCTCTCCGATGAAGTGTGATTAGTTTACATCAGACCTTCGGGTCCATAGTTATTAGCTAGATGGCTTCTTCTCTCTTTTTGGATCTCAATACGAAGTTCTCCCCCTCTCTTGTGGAGATCTATTCGATGTAATCTTCTTTTGCGGTGTGTTTGTTGAGACGGATGAATTGTGGGTTTATGATCAAGTTTATCTATGAACAATATTTGAATCTTCTCTGAATTCTTTTATGTATAATTGGTTATCTTTGCAAGTCTCTTTGAATTATTAGTTTGGTTTGGCCTACTAGATTGATCTTTCTTGCAATGGGAGAAGTGCTTAGCTTTGGGTTCAATCTTGCGGTGTCCTTTCCCAGTGACAGTAGGGGCAGCAAGGCACGTATTGTATTGTTGCCATCGAGGATAACAAGATGGTTTTTATCATATTGCATGAATTTATCCCTCTACATCATGTCATCTTGCTTAAGGCGTTACTCTATTCTTATGAACTTAATACTCTAGATGCATGCTGGATAGCGGTCGATGTGTGGAGTAATAGTAGTAGATGGAGGCAGGAGTCGGTCTACTTGTCTCAGACGTGATGCCTATATACATGATCATACCTAGATATTCTCATAACTATGCTCAATTCTGTCAATTGCTCAACAGTAATTTGTTCACCCACCGTAAAATACTTATGCTCTTGAGAGAATCCACTAGTGAAGCCTATGGCCGCCGGGTCTATCTTCATCATATTAATCTTCCAATACTTAGTTATTTTCATTGCTTTTATTTTACTTTGCATCTTTATCATAAAAATACCAAAAATATTATGTTATCATATCTATCAGATCTCACTCTCGTAAGTGACCATGTAGGGATTGACAACCCCTTATCGCGTTGGTTGCGAGGATTTATTTGTTTTGTGTAGGTGCGAGGGACTCGCGCGTAGCCTCCTACTAGATTGATACCTTGGTTCTCACAAACTGAGGGAAATACTTACGCTACTTTGCTGCATCACCCTTTCCTCTTCAAGGGAAAACCAACACAGTGCTCAAGAGGTAGCAAGAAGGATTTCTGGCGCCATTGCCGGGGAGGTTCGCGCAAGTCAAGATTTAACTCCTGACAACGAGCCATTTCTGGCGCCGTTGCCAGGGAGGTCTCCGAAAAGTCAACATACCAAGTACCCATCACAAACCCTTATCTCCCGCATTACATTATTTGCCATTTGCCTCTCATTTTCCTCTCCCCCACTTCACCCTTGCCGTTTTATTCGCCCTCTTTCTCTATATCCTCCCTCTCTTTTTCTGTTCGCCTCTTTTCCGTTTGCTTGTCGTTATGGCTAGTCCCTTATCTGCTCCTTTGTCTCCCGAGTTTGAGGTTCTTCACTTCAAACAAAGACAAGGAGAAAACTTAAAATATGCTTGGTTTAGAATGATGGAATCTTATCGTAATTGTACCCTAGAGGTTAATTTTAGAATTTTGCTTTGCAGCTGTTATGTTGGACTAAATATGCCTCATAGACAACTCTTGGATTGCGTTGCCAAAGGCAATTTTATTGAAATTGATCCCAGTATTGCGCATGAGATTGTAGAAGGTATTGTAGGAACTCTACCTCAACAAAAGGGGCCTCATCATACCCAAGAGGAAACTCAAGTTTTTGAGAAAATTTGTGAAGTAACTAATATTTTACAAAAGTCTCTTGAACCTCTTAAGAGCGTTAGCGGGAATCTCCACCGCATGAATATGTTGATTACCCTTTGCAATAAGCGGTTGGACTCTTTAGATCACAAGATTTCTGAATATGAAGGGAAACGTAAAGAACCTCCCGGATTCGAGCATAACTCCGCTAAAAGAATTAAGAATCAAGATGAAAATACCTAGATCTATCCTTGCTTTTATGCCTAGCTAGGGGCGTTAAACGATAGCGCTTGTTGGGAGGCAACCCAATTTTATTTTTATTCCTTGCTTTTTGCTCCTGTTTAGTAATAAATAATTTATATAGCCTCTGTTTTGGTTGTGTTTAATTAGTGTTTGTGCCAAGTAGAACCGTTGGGAAGACTTGGGGAAAGTCTTGTTAATCTTGCTGTAAAAAACAGAAACTTTAGCGCTCATGAGAACTGCTGCCATTTTTATTTGGAAAGAGTGATATTTAGTTAATTCATTTTGCAGATGATTAATAGATAAATTCCTCATGTCAAGCTATTTATTTTATAATTTTTGGGGTTCCAGATCTTGCGCTAGCTACAGATTACTACAGACTGTTCTGTTTTTAACAGATTCTGTTTTTCATGTGTTGTTTGCTTATTTTGATGAATCTATGGCTAGTAAAATAGTTTATAAACCATAGAGAAGTTGGAATACAGTAGGTTTAACACCAATAGAAATAAAGAATGAGTTCATTACAGTACCTTGAAGTGGTCTTTTGTTTTCTTTCGCTAACGGAGCTCACGAGATTTTCTACTTTAAGTTTTGTGTTGTGAAGTTTTCAAGTGTTGGGTAAGGATTTGATGGATTATGGAACAAGGAGTGGCAAGAGCCTAAGCTTGGGGATGCCCATGTCACCCCCAAGATAATCTAAGGACACCAAAAAGCCAAAGCTTGGGGATGCCCCGGAAGGCATCCCCTCTTTCGTCTACTTCCATCGGTAACTTTACTTGGAGCTATATTTTTATTCACCACATGATATGTGTTTTGCTTGGAGCGTCTTGTATGATTTGAGTCTTTGATTTTTAGTTTACCACAATCATCTTTGCTGTACACACCTTTTGAGAGACACACACATGATTCGGAAATTATTAGAATACTCTATGTGCTTCACTTATATCTTTTGAGTTATATAGTTCTGCTCTAGTACTTCACTTATATCTTTTAGAGCACGATGGTGGATTTGTTTTATAGAAACTATTGATCTCTCATGCTTCACTTAGATTATTTTGAGAGTCTTAAATAGCATGGTAATCTTCTTAAATAATCCTAATATGCTAGGTATTCAAGATTAGTAAAAACTTTATTATGAGTGTTTTGAATACTAAGAGAAGTTTGATGCTTGATGATTGTTTTGAGATATGGAGGTAGTGATATTAAAGTTGTGATAGTTGAGTAGTTGTGAAATTGAGAAATACTTGTGTTGAAGTTTGCAAGTCCCGTAGCATGCACGTATGGTAAACGTTATGTAACAAATTTGAAACATGAGGTGTTTTTTGATTGTCTTCCTTATGAGTGGCGGTCGGGGACGAGCGATGGTCTTTTCCTACCAATATATCCCCCTAGGAGCATGTGCATAGTGCTTGGTTTTTGATGACTTGTAGATTTTTGCAATAAGTATGTGAGTTCTTTATGACTAATGTTGAGTCCATGGATTATACGCACTCTCACCTTTCCATCATTGCTAGCCTCTTCGGTACCGTGCATTGCCCTTTCTCACATTGAGAGTTGGTGCAAACTTCGCCGGTGCATCCAAACCCCGTGATATGATACACTCTTTCACACCTAAACCTCCTTATATCTTCCTCAAAACAGCCACCATACCTACCTATTATGGCATTTCCATAGCCATTCCAAGATATATTGCCATGCAACTTTCCACCATCCTGTTTATCATGACACGTTCATCATTGTCACATTGCTTTGCATGATCATGTAGTTGACATCGTATTTGTGGAAAAGCCACTGTTCATAATTCCTTCATACATGTCACACTTGATTCATTGCATATCCCGGTACACCGCCGGAGGCATTCATATAGAGTCATACCTTGTTCTAGTATCGAGTTGTAATCATTGAGTTGTAAATAAATAGAAGTGTGATGATTATCATTTAATAGAGCATTGTCCCAATAAAAAGGAGAAAGGCCAAATAAAAAAAGGAAGGCCCAAAAAAAGAGAAATGAAAAGGGACAATGCTACTATCTTTTTTTCCACACTTGTGCTTTAAAGTAGCACCATGATCTTCATGATAGAGAGTCTCTTGTTTTGTCACTTTCATATACTAGTGGGAATTTTTCATTATAGAACTTGGCTTGTATATTCCAACAATGGGCCTCCTCAAGTGCCCTAGGTCTTCGTGAGCAAGCAAGTTGGATGCACACCCACTAGTTTCTTTTGTTGAGCTTTCATACATTTATAGCTCTAGTGCATCTGTTGCATGGCAATCCCTACTCCTTGCACTGACATCAATCGATGGGCATCTCCATAGCTCACTGATTAGCCTTGTTGATGTGAGACTTTCTCCTTTTTGTCTTCTCCACATAATCCCCATCATTATACTCTATTCCACCCATAGTGCTATATCCATGGCTCACGCTCATGTATTGCGTGAAGGTATATAAAGTTTGAGATTACTAAAGTATGAAACAATTGCTTGGCTTATCATCGGGGTTGTGCATGATGAGAGCATTCTTGTGTGATGAAAATTCAGCATGACTAAACTATATGATTTTGTAGGAATGAACTTTCTTTGGCCATGTTATTTTGAGAAGACATAATTGCTTAGTTCGTATGCTTGAAGTATTATTATTTCTGTGTCAATATTAAACGTTTATCTTGAATCTTTCGGATCTGAATATTCATGCCACAATTAAGAAGAATTACATTGAAAT
Organism: Triticum dicoccoides; assembly: GCF_002162155.2. NCBI lineage: Eukaryota > Viridiplantae > Streptophyta > Magnoliopsida > Poales > Poaceae > Triticum > Triticum dicoccoides. The sequence goes on along the minus strand of NC_041380.1, from coordinate 320,495,335 downwards.
TATGCCTAGTAGCATTCCACATCAAAAATTCTGTTTTTATCATTTACCTACTCGAGGACGAGCAGGAATTAAGCATGGGGATGCTTGATACGTCTCCAATGTATCTATAATTTTTGATTGCTCCATGCTATATTATCTTCCGTTTTGGACATTATTGGGCTTTATTATTCACTTTTATATTATTTTTGAAACTAACCTATTAACCGGAGGCCCAGCCCAGAATTGTTGTTTTTTTGCCTATTTTAGGGTTTCGAAGAAAAGGAATATCAAACGGAGTCCAAACGGAATGAAACCTTCGGGAACGTGATTTTTGGAACAAACAAGATCCAGGAGACTTGGACCCTACGTCAAGCAACCAACAGGGAAGCCACGAGGTAGGGGGGCGCGCCTACCCCCCCCCCCAGGCGCGCCCTCCACCCTCATGGGCCCCCTGTTGCTCCACCGACGTACTTCTTCCTCCTATATATACCTACATACCCCCAAACGATCAGATACGGAGCCAAAACCCTAATTCCACCGCCGTAACTTTCTGTATCCACGAGATCCCATCTTGGAGCCTGTTCCAGAGCTCCGCCGGAGGGGAATCGATCACGGGGGGCTTCTACATCAACACCATAGCCTCTCCAATGAAGTGTGCGTAGTTTACCTCAGACCTTCGGGTCCATAGTTATTAGCTAGATGGCTTCTTCTCTCTTTTTGGATCTCAATACAAAGTTCTCCCCCTCTCTTGTGGAGATCTATTCGATGTAATCTTCTTTTGTAGTTTGTTTGTTGAGACCGATGAATTGCGGGTTTATGATCAAGTTTATCTATGAACAATATTTGAATATTCTCTGAATTATTTTATGTATGATTGGTTATCTTTGCAAGTCTCTTCGAATTATCGGTTTGGTTTGGCCTACTAGATTGATCTTTCTTGCAATGGGAGAAGTGCTTAGCTTTGGGTTCAATCTTGCGGTGTCCTTTCCCAGCGACAATAGGGGCAGCAAGGCACGTATTGTATTGTTTCCATCGAGGATAACAAGATGGTTTTTTTATCATATTGCATGAATTTATCCCTCTACATCATGTCATCTTGCTTAAGGTGTTACTCTGTTCTTATGAACTTAATACTCTAGATGCATGCTGGATAGCGGTCGATGTGTGGAGTAATAGTAGTAGATGCAGGCAGGAGTTGGTCTACTTGTCTCGGACGTGATGCCTATATACATGATCATACCTAGATATTCTCATAACTATGCTCAATTCTGTCAATTGCTCAACAGTAATTTGTTCACCCACCGTAAAATACTTATGCTCTTGAGAGAAGCCACTAGTGAAACCTTTGGCCTCTGGGTCTATCTTCATCATATTAATCTTCCAATACTTAGTTATTTTCCTTGCTTTTATTTTACTTTGCATCTTTATCATAAAAATACCAAAAATATTCTCTTATCATATCTATCAGATCTCACTCTCGTAAGTGACCGTGTAGGGATTGACAACCCCTTATCATGTTGGTTGCGAGGATTTATTTGTTTTGTGCAGGTGCGAGGGACTCACGCGTAGCCTCCTACTGGATTGATACCTTGGTTCTCAAAAACTGAGGGAAATACTTACGCTACTTTGCTGCATCACCCTTTCCTCTTGAAGGGAAAAGCAACGCAGTGCTCAAGAGGTAGCACCTATTGAGGGAGTCCTGGATTAGGGGGTCGTCGAACAGCCGGACTATATACTTGGGCCGAACTGTTGGACTATGAAGATACAAGATTGAAGACTTTGTCCCGTGTCCGGATGGGACTCTCCTTTGCGTGGAAGGCAAGCTTGACGATTCGGATATGTAGATCTCCTCCCTTATAATCGACCCTGTGTAACCCTAGCCCCTCTGGTGTCTATATAAACCGGAGGGTTTTAGTCCATAGGACAACAACAATCATACCATAGGCTAGCTTCTAGGGTTTAGCCTCTCCGATCTCGTGGTAGATCAACTCTTGTAATACTCATATCATCAAGATCAATCAAGCAGGAAGTAGGGTATTACCTCCATCGAGAGGGCCCGAACCTGGGTAAACATTGTGTCCCCTGCCTCCTGTTACCATCCGCCTCAGACGCACATTTCAGGACCCCCTACCCGAGATCCGCCGGTTTTGACACCGACATTGGTGCTTTCATTGAGAGTTCCACTGTGTCGTCATCATAAGGCTTGATGGCTCCTTCGATCATCGGTAATGATGCGATCCAGGGTGAGGTTTTCCTCCCCGGACAGATCTTCGTATTCGGCGGCTTCGTACTACGGGCCAACTCGCTCGGCCATCTGGAGCAGATCGAGAGCTATGCCCCTGGCCATCAGGTCAGGTTTGAAAGCTTAAACTATACCGCCGACATCCGCGGAGACTTGATCTTCGACGGATTCGAACCCATGTCAGGTACGCTGCATAGTCATGATGAGCATGATTTAGCTCTGCCATCGGACAGTGTTCGGGAGATCACACCTGCAACTACTCCGGCCCTCAATCTGGAACAGATCGCGCCGTCCGAGGATGGTGGATGGACCCCGCCACGGAGGCCGCGCACTCAGCGGCGATAGAGCCGAATACTGACTTCACCTCCTATGAGACATGTGTTGCCAGACACTCAGATTCGTCCCCGGCCACAGACTCCGAACCGCTCGCATCCGTGCCCATTCAATCTAATTGGGCACCGATCATGGAGTTCACCTCCGTGGATATCTTTTAGCACTCGCCCCTAGGCGACATGCTAAACTCTTTACGGTCTCTCTCCTTATCAGGAGACCCTTGGCCGAACTATGTCCGGCTCGAGTGGGAAGCGGACGGCAAAGAAATTCATTCCCCACCCACCACCCACTTAGTATCCACTGTCGACAACCTAACCGACATGCTAGACTTCAACTCCGAAGACATCGACGGTATGGACGACGATGCGGGAGACGAATGTAGCGACCCGACCCGAATGGATCAAGTCTACTGTGCTCCGGTGTCATCCCTGGATCAGTAATGCTGACACCACACAGTACATCGAAGGATTTATAGCAGAGTGGCAATCACACACTTATTACATCGTTGTCTCAAAGAGAACTTATTACAATAAATATGGCTTAAGGCCATCTAATAACGATAACAGCGGAAGACTCGGAAGATAAATGGGTCCATCAACTCCAACGGCATCACTGAGTATAGAACCACGACCTAAAAGCACCTTACTCGTCGTCTGAAAAGTCTGCAACATGAAAGTTGCAGCCCAAAAATGGGTCAGCACATGGAATATGCTGCCAATGTTCTCTTAGTTTCTCCAAAACCAAACGCAAATGTTCCTTATGCTCCTCTTCATTCTTTGAGAAAATCAGAATGTCATCAATGAACACTACGACGAACTTATCCAAAAACTCCATAAACACTTTGTTCATCAGGTTCATAAAATAGGCAGGTGCGTTAGTCAATCCAAATGACATAATGGTATACTCATACAGTCCATATCTCGTGGTGAATGCTGTCTTAGGTATGTCCTGCTCCCGAATCTTCAATTGATGGTACCCTGATCGCAAATTGATCTTGGAAAACACTTTAGCTCCTTGCAATCGATCAAACAGATCATTAATCATTGGCAGTGGGTACTTATTCTTGATGGTTACTTCATTCAATCCTCGATAATCAACAACCATCCTTAATGATCCATCCTTCTTTTCCACTAGAAGTACGAGTGATCCCCAAGGCAAAGAACTTGGGCGAATATATCCCTTATCCAATAACTCCTTAATCTGATTCTTAATTTCCACCAAATCCTTTGCTGGCATCCGGTACGGTTGCTTCGATATTGGGCCCGTACCTGGCAATAACTCAATCAAAAACTCAATGTCTCTATCCGGTGGCATTCCTGGCAATTCCTCAGGAAATACATCAGGGTAATCCTTCACCACTGGTACTTCCTCCTGCATGACTCCTGTTAGGCAATTTACTTGTGTCCTGTTTGGCACATGCCGGGATACATACTTGATCCTTCTTCCTTCTGGTGTGGTAAGCAAAATTGACTTACTAGCGCATTCAATGTTTCCTTCATACTTTGATAACCAATCCATGCCTAATATCACATCCAATCCTTGAGATTCCAATACTATTAGGTCTGAGGGAAACACATAGTTACCAATCCTTAATGGTAATCGACCACACCATCGTCTAGCCATAAACTCCGCTCCTGGTGAGCTTACTAACATGGGTGACCTAAGGGCTTGGGTTGGCAGGTTATATTTATCCACAAATCCCCTTGATATGTATGAATGCGATGCACCAGTATCAAAAAGTACGAGTGCGGTAAATGACTTAACCAGAAACTTACCGCTTACTGCATCAGGCTGATCTTCAACCTCCTCCACATTAACGTGGTTCACCTGTCCCCTGTTGAAAGGGTTCGGCTTCTTCCCAGAGCTTCCATTGCCATTTCCATTCTGGCCTTCAGGACATTCATTGGCATAATGTCCGGTCTTGGAACACTTGAAACAAGTGACTTGGCTCAGGTCTCTCTTGGTTGGGGTCGATGGGGTGGTCCGGTTCTGGCCGTTGCTTCCTCCATTCCCATTACCATTCTTGTGGCCATTATGGTTGTGCGAGCTACCTCCTCCATGGGTGTGCTGAAACTGAAATCCAGGTTTAGGGGCAAAACGGGGCTTCTGCTGGGCTCCAGAGTTATACTTCCCCTGTCCATACTTCCTCTTACGGTTCTCAATCTGCTGTTGCTTTCCTTCAATCATGATGGCGCGATCTACCAACTCCTGGTAGTTGTTGAAACTTGCTACCATCAACTGCATGCTTAGCTCATCATTCAGTCCTTCCAGAAACTTCTCCTGCTTAGCTGCATCCGTAGCAATGTCATCTAGGGCATAACGTGCTAACTTGCTGAAGTCGTCAACGTACTGGCCAACTGTCCTTCCTCCTTGGCGTAAGTTGCGAAACTCACGCTTCTTCATGGCCATAGCTCCTGCTGAAACATGGGCAGTGCGGAAAGCTTGCTGAAACTGATCCCATGTGACAGTGTCAACTGGGTAAGTGGCTGTGAAATTCTCCCACCATGCTGCCGCGGGTCCGTCAAGCTGGTGAGCGGCAAACTTCACTTTCTCACCATCCGTGCATCCTGCAGTGGTCAACTCCCTTCCTATCTTGCGGAGCCAATTGTCTGCTACTATTGGCTCGGTGCTACTGGAAAACACCGGCGGATTTAGCCTAAGGAAACGAGCTAAGTGGTCAACAGGTGGTGGTGGTGGTGGTGGGTTGTTGTTGTTGTTCTGCTGGTTCTGGACTAACATCTGCATCAATTGATTCTGCTGCTGGATCAATTGAGTGAGCTCCGGTGGGAATCCATTGTCACATCTCGGAGGCATCTGAGGGTTTAGAAAAGACGAGAATTAAGAATAGAGTGAGGTCTAAAGGGAAAACACTACCCCAATGCACATGAGCAAATGCACACAAAATCACTTCATTCAATCAAACAAGGGCTTACAATCGGTCTAAAACTATCGCAAAAGTGCTCGACTATAATGTTTACAGGGGGGAAGGGCCACTACTATCTGGTGGTCATCTAGAAATTTGAACCGGTGGAAGACTCCATAATATCTGCTCCAGCTTCGTCTTCAAAGTCGGGTTCACTTGGATCCGAATCGGCTTGATGATGATGTAGTTGTCCGGACAGGCGATGTACTCGTCTTCCTCCTTGGATGCTAACTTCCTCTTGAGTTCTTCAATCTCCTGCTTAAGATCGCCATTGTGTCTCGCTAGAGCTACGATCTCGTCCATGTAGTCCTTGCGTGTAGACTTCAGTTCTCCTTCTAGCTCGATGATCCTTGCCTTCGCATTCTTCAACTCTATCATATCATTGCACATCTGGTTCTCATGGCGTCGAATGTGCTGGTTTAACTCCTGGATGAAAGATGCAATGGATCTATCCTTCTTGGTGCTGACTAACTCCCATTGTTCATCTCGACGTCCGCAAATCTGGTAGATAGTGTCCTTGAGGTCTTCTTGATAAACTTCTCCAATGCGTCCCATGGTGATATGAGCTGCCATGCTCCTTCCCAGACTCCAGGTTGGTGCATTGAAAACACTATCTATGGGCTTCGTGATTGGTGCGAATGTCCTTCCCGAAACGTGAGCTTGAATCTTCCAGCGCTCCTCTTCAGGCAGAGTGGCGTTGAAGGTTCCCGTGAAGCTTGGTAATCCAATGTTCATGTACTTGGTGACTTCCTTCAAGTGAAATCCAAATGGTGTGCCTTCATCCGGTTGAGCGTACTTAATCTTCGCGTTCGTCATCCTAAAAGAGTATAAAAGATGAGGAGTTAGAAAATGAGAAGAGAATGGTGATCTATGGCTTTAACTTAGTGGTCGTGTCCTACAGTCAGCGTGTGCTCTGATACCATCTCTGTAGCGACCCTACCCGAATGGATCAAGTCTACTGTGCTCCGGTGTCATCCCTAGATCAGTAATGCTGACACCACACAGTACACCGAAGGATTTATAGCAGAGTGGCAATCACACACTTATTACATCGTTGTCTCAAAGAGAACTTATTACAATAAATATGGCTTAAGGCCATCTAATAACGATAACAGCGGAAGACTCGGAAGATAAATGGGTCCATCAACTCCAACGGCATCACTGAGTATAGAACCACGACCTAAAAGCACATTACTCGTCGTCTGAAAAGTCTGCAACATGAAAGTTGCAGCCTGAAAACGGGTCAGCACATGGAATATGCTGCCAATGTAACACATGGAGAGTAATGAACAGCAATGAGCTATACTATATGCATGTATGGCTGGTGGAAAGCTCTATGGTTACAATTTTGCGTAAAGCCAGTTTTTCCCTACTGCAAAGGAATAAATTTATTTAACTATCATGGTAGTTGTTAAACATCGAGAATGGTTGACAGCATTCCGATCCCAATTAAGTGAACAATTAAAACCCAACAACATTAATTAGAGTAACATGTTGAGATTCACATGATATTCAAGTACTAGATACTCAAGTTGTCCATAACCGGGGACACGGCTAATCATGATTAGTTTGTACACTCTGCAGAGGTTTGCGCACTTTTCCCCACAAGACTCGATCGCCTCCGTTGGATTTCTCGCACTACATGGTGTTTGAGAAACGGATGACCGAGACACAGTCTTTCAGAAGCGCTAGCACCTTACGTCCGGGTAGACCGTACCACCTATATCCCCTACATCTGCTAGTCTACCACTGTAAGAGTTCGCACAACTTAGTCAACTATGCCAGAGCCCATAATGGCTTGTGGCTGCACACGGAAGTTACTAGCATGAATGATCTTATGATCCCATTGAGCCTGGGTGGCGGTCCAAAATAAAAACAGGCAAGTCCTGATAGACATCAGGTGCCTCAATCCACCCAGATGTGTGTTTAAGTTGCCACCTTAGATAAACCATTAAAATTAATAAACTCACATCTGTCATGGATATCACTCACCCAATCCACGTCTACTAGCATAGCATGTCATAATAAGCAAACGTAGAAGTAACTCCCAAAGGTTTCATAATAAACAGGTAATAGGTACTACCTCATCTACTTCCCATCCCACAATTTAATTAGATCCTAATCATGCAATGTGAGAGGATTGATCTAATGCAATAAAACATGGGTTGTAGAAAAGGTATGATCAAAGTGTTACTTGCCTTGCTGAGAATCCGCGAGTCCTAGGGTTTCGAAGTAACAAGCGGCACAATCCGGGTGATTTATCACAGAAAAACAACAAGCACACAATAAGTACTCATCTAATGCACAGGTAAAACTCGAACAAAGGAACGAACCAGAAAGTTCAACTTAAGAACTCCGGTTGCAAAGAAAGAACGAACCGAACAAAGAAACGGAAAACAAACGGCGGAAGAAAACAACTCGGTTCTAGCAGGTTGAAACTAGGTCAAATTTTATTGTGGCAAAAACTTGTTCAAGTTGATTAGTCGGAACGGAGGTTTCGAAACGAAACTCCAGGCGCTTGAATCACCTGATTCCGATAAACGAGCGAGAAGAAAGACTAGAACGAGGATCGGATCTGAGATCACGATCGCGGAATAAATCCGACGAAAAGAAAGAGATGAACGGTTAAACGAACGAACGTTCGTTAACCGGGAAAAATCGGTGATCACGTTCGTTGAGACGAACGGTCCGAAAGAAGAACGAAAACCGATCTAGGGTTTCGGAAAAGAAAACCGAAACAAAGAACCGGAAAAAGAAAAACGGAAAAGAATCGGAAAAGAATCGGAACGGTTTCTAAAATAAAACCGAACCGAGGCGAGGAAAAAGAGAGAGGCGCGGCGCGAGGCTACCTCCGGCGAGGCAGAACTCCGACGGCAGCGGGGCAAGGGCGGCGGCGGCTAGGTGGCGGCGGTGCTAGGGCGGCGGCGCTGCTAGAGGCGGCGGCGGCTTGGGGTGGAGAGGGGGGGGTGTTGGGGTATATATATAGGAAGGGGGGTGCTAGAGACTTGGGGAAGGGGGCAAGGGGAGGCGGCGGCGGCTGGAGTCCTGCTGGGACTCGGCCTAGCGGCAGGGTTGGCTGCTGGCGCACTGGGCCGGCCTTGGCCCAGGCGGCTGGGCCTGCGTCCCTTCTTTTTTTTTAAATCGGTTACGCGCGCAGAAAAACAAAAGAAAGAAAATCTAAACGAACTCCAAAATTCCTAAAGTAAATTTTCTCCGACTCCTAAAAATGAGTCGAACAAAATGAACTTTTCTTTGGGCCTAAAATGCAATTTTTGAAAACGCGCATTTTCCCTATCCAAATAAAAAACAAACAAAACTCCGGCAAAACCAAAATTTGATTTATTCATTAGATCTTCATTTTTCCTAACTTTGGGAAAGTCATATTATTCCCTCTCTCATTTTTTTTGATATTGGAAAAATAATTGAAGATGAAATAAATAAATCAAATGATCCTCTTTTCAAATTTGAGAAAACTCTCAAATATGAAAATAACGAAATCTCCAACTCTCTCCGAAGGTCCTTGAGTTGCGTGAAATTTCTAGGATCAACCAAAATGCATGAAAATATGATATGCATGATGATCTAGTGTATAACATTCCAAATTGCAAATTTGGGATGTTACAACGAACAGGAACCATCGCCCATAGGGCGCTGGACTGCCACCTCATCGTATGATATATACATGGTGGACACCCCCAAAGAAAGCGATGGCAATAAGGCAACGGAGGATAATCCCCTCGAGAAGCAATCCGAGAACTGGTGTCATCGGCACCGCTCTAAGCCCCGTCATAGCAAAAACAACGATACCGGCACAGGAGACAATAACGCTGCAAATAGTGCCGAATACGAAGACAATCCCCTCCAGCCAGGCTTTGAGCAAGAGGATGGGCAAGCCAGCCCAAGGAACAGGTAGCAGACGGAGAATCAGAGGATGACAATTACATGCCTCTCTCCGAAGACGAGGTGAGCCTCGGCGACGAAGAATTTATCGTGCCTGAGGACCCCGTCAAACAGGAGCGCTTCAAGCGCCAGCTTATTGCCACAGCAAAAAGCCTGAAGAAAAAGCAACAATAGCTTCAAGCTGAGAAAGATCTGCTAGCAGATAGATGGACTGAGGTCCTGGCAGCCAAGGAACACGAATTCGAGCGCCCAATCCAAAGTTCCCAAAGCGCAGGTTGCTACCCCAACTTGAAGAGGAAGCATTAAAGCCTGTGCTTCCAGCGTATGATGCGGCAAACCGGCCACCTCATGGCCAGGACAAAGTGGCATATAAGCCCGAAGTCCAGCACGCACCCCGTCGCCAGTCAAACAAAAATAGCAAGGCCCGGGGTAACACACAAGACCTGCGAGACGTATTGGAAAACAAAGCAGGACACAAAGATCGATCTTCGGATCATGAGGACGCGCCCCAACACATGACGACGACCGTCATGCCGGATATACCAAAAGCAAATCCGGCCGGGCCGAACACAGCAGACAAGACTCGTACGAACTGCGTCGTGACATAGCCCGGCACAGAGGCGCCGCACACCCCCTATGCTTCACTGATGAAGTAATGTATCATGACTTCCCAGAAGGGTTTAAACCCGTGAACATTGAATCATACGATGGTACTACTGACCCCGTGGTATGGATAGAGGATTTCTTCCTCCACATTCACATGGCCCGCGGGGATGATCTACACGCCATCAAGTACATCCCGTTAAAACTCAAAGGACCAGCTCGGCATTGGCTAAATACCTTGCTAGCAAACTCCATCGGAAGTTGGGAGAACCTGGCAGACGCATTCCTGGACAACTTCCAGGGCACTTATGTGCGACCACCGGATGCTGATGATTAAGTCACATAACACAACAGCCTGGAGAGTCAGCCAGGAAATTTTGGACTCGGTTCCTAACCAAAAATATGAAGGAAATATGCCCTAGAGGCAATAATAATGTTATTATTTTATTTCCTTATATCATGATAAATGTTTATTATTCATGCTAGAATTGTATTATCCGAAAACATAATACTTGTGTGAATACATAGACAAACTAAACGTCACTAGTATGCCTCTACTTGACTAGCTCGTTAATCAAAGATGGATATGTTTCCTAACCATAGACATGTGTTGTCATTTGATTAACGAGATCACATTATTAGGAGAATTATGTGATTGACATGACCCATTCCATTAGCTTAGCACCCGATCGTTTAGTATGTTGCTATTTGCTTTCTTCATGACTTATACATGTTCCTATGACTATGAGATTATGCAACTCCCGTTTGCCAGGGGAACACTTTGTGTGCTACCAAACGTCACAACGTAACTGGGTGATTATAAAGGAGCTCTACAAGTGTCTCCAAAGGTAAATGTTGGGTTGGCGTATTTCGAGATTAGGATTTGTCACTCTGATTGTCGGAGAGGTATCTCTGGGCCCTCTCGGTAATGCACATCACATAAGCCTTGCAAGCATTGCAACTAATGAGTTAGTTGCGAGATGATGTATTACGAAATGAGTAAAGAGACTTGCCGTTAACGAGATTGAACTAGGTATTGAGATACCGACGATCGAATCTCGGGCAAGTAACATACCGATGACAAAGGGAACAACGTATGTTGTTATGCGGTCTGACCGATAAAGATCTTCGTAGAATATGTGGGAGCCAATATGAGCATCCAGATTCCGCTATTGGTTATTAACCGGAGACGTGTCTCGGTCATGTCTACATTGTTCTCGAACCCGTAGGGTCCGCATGCTTAAGGTTTCGATGACAGTTATATTACGAGTTTATGAGTTTTGATGTACCGAAGTTAGTTCAGAGTCCCGGATGTGATCACGGACATAACGAGGAGTCTCGAAATGGTCGAGACATAAAAGATTGATATATTGGACGACTATATTCGGACACCGGAAGTGTTCCGGGTGATTTCGGAGAAAACCGGAGAGCCGGAGGGTTACCGGAACCCACCCGGGAGAAGTAATGGGCCATATGGGCCTTAGTGGAGAGAGAGAGAGGGGCAGCCAGGGTGGGCCGCGCGCCTCCTCCCCCCTGGTCCGAATTGGACTAGGAGAGGGGGGCGGCACCCCCTTTCCTTCTCCCTCCCCACTTCCTTCCCCCTCCTAGTAGGAGTCCTTCTCCTACTAGGAGGAGGACTCCTTAGTGCGCCATAGGGCCGGCCGGCCTCCTCCCCTTGCTCCTTTATATACGGGGGCAGGGGGCACCCCTAGACACACAAGTTGATCCACGTGATCGTTTTCTTAGCCGTGTGCGGTGCCCCCTTCCACCATAATCCTCGATAATATTGTAGTGGTGCTTAGGCGAAGCCCTGCGATAGTTGAACATCAAGATCGTCACCACGCCGTCGTGCTGACGGAACTCTTCCCCGACACTTTGTTGGATCGGAGTCCGGGGATCGTCATCGAGCTGAACGTGTGCTAGAACTCGGAGGTGTCGTACGTTCGGTGCTTGGATCGGTCGGATCGGGAAGACGTACGACTACTTCCTCTATGTTATGTCAACACTTCCGTTGCCGGTCTACGAGGGTACGTAGACAACACTCTCCCCTCTCGTTGCTATGCATCACCATGATCTTGTGTGTGCGTAGGAATTTTTTTGAAATTACTACGTTCCCCAACAGTGGCAGCCGAGCCTAGGTTTTATGCGTTGATGTTATATGCACGAGTAGAACACAAGTGAGTTGTGGGCAATATAAGTCATACTGCTTACCAGCATGTCATACTTTGGTTCAGCGGTATTGTTGGACGAAGCGGCCCGGACCGACATTACGCGTACACTTACGCGAGACCGGTTCTCCCGACGTGCTTTGCACAAAGGTGGCTAGCGGGTGTCAGTTTCTCCAACTTTAGTTGAACCGAGTGTGGCTACGCCCAGTCCTTGCGAAGGTTAAAACAACACCAACTTGACAAACTATCGTTGTGGTTTTGATGCGTAGGTAAGATTAGTTCTTGCTTAAGCCCGTAGCAGCCACGTAAAACTTGCAACAACAAAGTAGAGGACGTCTAACTTGTTTTTGCAGGGCATATTGTGATGTGATATGGTCAAGACATGATGCTAAAATTTTATTGTATGAGATGATCATGTTTTGTAACCAAGTTATCGGCAACTGGCAGGAGCCATATGGTTGTTGCCTTATTGTATGCAATGCAATTGTGCTATAATGCTTTACTTTATCACTAAACGGTAGCGATAGTCGTGGAAGCATAAGATTGGCGAGACGACAACGATGCTACGATGATGATCAAGGTGTCGCGCCGGTGACGATGGTGATCATGACGGTGCTTCGAAGATGGAGATCACAAGCACAAGATGATGGCCATATCATATCACTTATATTGATTGCATGTGATGTTTATCTTTTATGCATCTTATCTTGCTTTGATTGACGGTAGCATTTTAAGATGATCTCTCACTAATTATCAAGAAGTGTTCTCCATGAGTATGCACCGCTGTGAAAGTTCTTCGTGCTGAGACACCATGTGATGATCGGGTGTGATAGGCTCTACGTTCAAATACAACGGGTGCAAAACAGTTGCACACGCGGAATACTTAGGTTATACTTGACGAGCCAAGCATATACAGATATGGCCTCGGAACACGGAGACCGAAAGGTCGAGCGTGAATCATATAGTAGATATGATCAACATAGTGATGTTCACCAGTGAAACTACTCCATCTCACGTGATGATCGGACATGGTTTAGTTGATTTGGATCACGTAATCACTTAGAGGATTAGAGGGATGTCTATCTAAGTGGGAGTTCTTTAGTAATATGATTAATTGAACCTAAATTTATCATGAACTTAGTACCTGATAGTATCTTGCTTGTTTATGTTTGATTGTAGATAGATGGGCCGTCCTGTTGTTCCGTTGAATTTTAATGCGTTCCTTGAGAAAGCAAAGTTGACAGATGATGGTAGCAATTACATGGACTGGGTCCGTAACTTGAGGATTATCCTCATTGCTGCACAGAAGAATTACGTCCTGGAAGCACTGCTGGGTGCCAGGCCTGCTGCTGGAGCAACACCAGATGTTATGAACGTCTGGCAGAGCAAAGCTGATGACTACTCGATAGTTTAGTGTGCCATGCTTTACGGCTTAGAATTGGGACTTCAATAACGTTATGAACGTCATGGAGCATATGAGATGTTCCAGGAGTTGAAGTTAATATTTCAAGCAAATGCCCGGATTGAGAGATATGAAGTCTCCAATAAGTTCTATAGCTGCAAGATGGAAGAGAACAGTTCTGTCAGTGAGCATATACTCAAAATGTCTCGGTATAATAATCACTTGATTCAATTGGGAGTTAATCTTCCAGATGATTGCGTCATTGACAGAATTCTCCAATCACTACCACCAAGCTACAAGAGCTTCATGATGAACTATAATATGCAAGGGATGAATAAGACTATTCTCGAGCTCTTCGCAATGCTGAAAGCTGCGGAGGTAGAAATCAAGAAGGAGCATCAAGTGTTGATGGTCAACAAGACCACTAGTTTCAAGAAAAAGGGCAAAGGAAAGAAGAAGGGGAACTTCAAAAAGAACAGCAAGCAAGTTGCTACTCAAGAGAAGAAACCCAAACCTGGACCTAAGCCTGAAACTGAGTGCTTCTACTGCAAGCAGACTGGTCACTGGAAGAGGAACTGCCCCAAGTATTTGGTGGATAAGAAGGATGGCAAGGTGAACAAAGGTATATGTCATATACATGTTATTGATGTGTACCTTACTAATGCTCGCAGTAGCACCTGGGTATTTGATACTGGTTCTGTTGCTAACATTTGCAACTCGAAACAGGGACTACGGATTAAGCAAAGATTGGCTAAGGACGAGGTGACAATGCGTGTGGGAAATGGTTCCAAAATCGATGTGATCGCGGTCGGCACACTACCTCTACATCTACCTTCGGGATTACTATTAGACCTAAATAATTGTTATTTGGTGCTAGCGTTAAGCATGAAATTATATCTGGATCTTGTTTGATGTGAGACAGTTATTCATTTAAATCAGAGAATAATGGTTGTTCTATTTATATGAGTAATATCTTTTATGGTCATGCACCCTTAAAGAGTGGTCTATTCTTATTAAATCTCGATAGTAGTGACACACATATTCATAATGTTGAAGCCAAAAGATGCAGAGTTGATAATGATAGTGCAACTTATTTGTGGCACTGCCGTTTGGGTCATATTGGTGTAAAGCGCATGAAGAAACTCCATACTGATGGACTTTTGGAACCACTTGATTATGAATCGCTTGGTACTTGCGAACCGTGCCTTATGGGTAAGATGACAAAAACACCGTTCTCCGGTACTATGGAGAGAGCAACAGATTTGTTGGAAATCATACATACAGATGTATGTGGTCCGATGAATGTTAAGGCTCGTGGCGGATATCGTTATTATCTCACCTTCACAGATGACTTAAGCAGATATGGGTATATCTACTTAATGAAACATAAGTCTGAAACATTTGAAAAGTTCAAAGAATTTCAGAGTGAAGTTGAAAATCATCGTAACAAGAAAATAAAATTCCTACGATCTGATTGTGGAGGAGAATATTTGAGTTACGAGTTTGGTGTACATTTGAAACAATGCGGAATAGTTTCGCAACTCACGCCACCCAGAACACCACAGCGTAATGGTGTGTCTGAACGTCGTAATCGTACTTTAATTGATATGGTGCGATCTATGATGTCTCTTACTGATTTACCGCTATCATTTTGGGGTTATGCTCTAGAGATAGCCGCATTCACATTAAATAGGGCACCATCAAAATCCGTTGAGACGACGCCTTATGAACTGTGGTTTGGCAAGAAACCAAAGTTGTCGTTTCTAAAAGTTTGGGGTTGCGATGCTTATGTGAAAAAGCTTCAACCTGATAAGCTCGAACCCAAATCGGAGAAATGTGTCTTCATAGGATATCCAAAGGAAACTATTGGATACACCTTCTATCACAGATCCGAAGGCAAGACTTTTGTTGCTAAATTCAGAAACTTTCTAGAGAAGGAGTTTCTCTCGAAAGAAGTGAGTGGGAGGAAAGTAGAACTTGATGAGGTAACTGTACCTGCTCCCTTATTGGAAAGTAGTACATCACAAAGACCAGTTTCTGTGACACCTACACCAATTAGTGAGGAAGCTAATGATGATGATCATGAAACTTCAGAACAAGATACTACTGAACCTCGTAGATCAACCAGAGTAAGATACGCACCAGAGTGGTACGGTAATCCTGTTCTGGAAGTCATGCTACTAGAGCATGATGAACCTACGAACTATGGAGAAGCGATGGTGAGCCCAGATTCCACAAAATGGCTTGAAGCCATGAAATCTGAGATGGGATCCATGTATGAGAACAAAGTATGGACTCTGGTTCACTTGCCCAATGATCGACAAGCAATTGAGAATAAATGGATCTTCAAGAAGAAGACTGACGCTGACGGTAATGTTACTGTCTACAAAGCTGAACTTGTCGCAAAAGGTTTTCGACAAGTTCAAGGGATTGACTACGATGAGACCTTCTCACCCGTAGCGATGCTTAAGTCTGTCCGAATTATGTTAGCAATTGCCGCATTTTATGATTATGAAATTTGGTACATGGATGTCAAAATTGCATTCCTGAATGGATTTCTGGAAGAAGAGTTGTATATGATGCAGCCAGAAGGTTTTGTTGATCCAAAGGGAGCTAACAAAGTGTGCAAGCTCCAGTGATCCATTTATGGATTGGTGCAAGCCTCTCGGAGTTGGAATAAATGCTTTGATAGTGTGATCAAAGCATTTGGTTTTGTACAGACTTTTGGAGAAGCCTGTATTTACAAGAAAGTGAGTGGGAGCTATGTAGCATTTCTGACATTATATGTAGATGACATATTACTAACCGGAAATGATATAGAATTTCTGGATAGCATAAAGGGATACTTGAATAAGAGTTTTTCAATGAAAGACCTCGGTGAAGCTGCTTACATATTGGGCATTAAGATCTATAGAGATAGATCAAGACGCTTAATTGGACTTTCACAAAGCACATACCTTGACAAAATTTTGAAGAAGTTCAAAATGGATCAAGTAAAGAAAGGATTCTTGCTTGTGTTACAAGGTGTGAAATTGAGTAAGACTCAATGCCCGACCAATGCAGAAGATAGAGAGAAAATGAAAGATGTTCCCTATGGTTCAGCCATAGGATCTATCATGTATGCAATGTTGTGTACCAGACCTGATGTGTGTCTTGCTATAAGTCTAGCAGGGAGGTACCAAAGTAATCCAGGAGTGGATCACTGGACAGCGGTCAAGAACATCCTGAAATACCTGAAAGGGACTAAGGATATGTTTCTCATATATGGAGGTGACAAAGAGCTCATCGTAACTGGTTATGTTGATGCAAGCTTTGAGACTGATCCGGACGATTCTAAATCGCAAACCGGATACGTGTTTACATTAAACGGTGGAGCTGTCAGTTGGTCCAGTACTAAACAAAGCGTTGTGGCGGGATCTACATGTGAAGCGGAGTACATAGCTGCTTCGCAAGCAGCAAACGAAGGAGTCTGGATGAAGGAGTTCATATCCGATCTAGGTGTCATACCTAGTGCATCGGGTCTAATGAAAATCTTTTGTGACAATAGTGGTGCAATTGCCTTGGCAAAGGAATCCAGATTTCACAAGAGAACCAAGCACATCAAGAGACGCTTCAATTCCATCCGGGATCTAGTCTAGGTGGGAGACATAGAGATTTGCAAGATACATACGGATCTAAATGTTGCAGATCCGTTGACTAAGCCTCTTCCACGAGCAAAACATGATCAGCACCAAAGCTCCATGGGTGTTAGAATCATTACTGTCTAATCTAGATTATTGACTCTAGTGCAAGTGGGAAACTGAAGGAAATATGCCCTAGAGGCAATAATAATGTTATTATTTTATTTCCTTATATCATGATAAATGTTTATTATTCATGCTAGAATTGTATTATCTGGAAACATAATACTTGTGTGAATACATAGACAAACTAAACGTCACTAGTATGCCTCTACATGACTAGCTCGTTAATCAAAGATGGATATGTTTCCTAACCATAGACATGTGTTGTCATTTGATTAACGAGATCACATTATTAGGAGAATGATGTGATTGACATGACCCATTCCATTAGCTTAGCACCCGATCGTTTAGTATGTTGCTATTGCTTTCTTCATGACTTATACATGTTCCTATGACTATAAGATTATGCAACTCCCATTTGTCGGAGGAACACCTTGTGTGCTACCAAACGTCACAATGTAACTAGGTGATTATAAAGGAGCTCTACAGGTGTCTCCAAAGGTAAATGTTGGGTTGGCGTATTTCGAGATTAGGATTTGTCACTCCGATTGTCAGAGAGGTATCTCTGGGCCCTCTCGGTAATGCAAATCACATAAGCCTTGCAAGCATTGCAACTAATGAGTTAGTTGCGAGATGATGTATTACGAAACGAGTAAAGAGACTTGCCGGTAAAGAGATTGAACTAGGTATTGAGATACCGACGATCGAATCTCGGGCAAGTAACATACCGATGACAAAGGGAACAACGTATGTTGTTATGCGGTCTGACCGATAAAGATCTTCGTAGAATATGTGGGAGCCAATATGAGCATCCAGGTTCCGCTATTGGTTATTAACCGGAGACGTGTCTCGGTCATGTCTACATTGTTCTCGAACCCGTAGGGTCCGCACGCTTAAGGTTTCGGTGACAGTTATATTATGAGTTTATGGGTTTTGATGTACCGAAGTTAGTTCGGAGTCCCGGATGTGATCACGGACATAATGAGGAGTCTTGAAATGGTCGAGACATAAAAGATTGATATATTGGACGGCTATATTCGGACACCGGAAGTGTTCCGGGTGATTTCGGAGAAAACCGGAGAGCCGGAGGGTTACCGGAACCCCCCGGGAGAAGTAATGGGCCATATGGGCCTTAGTGGAGAGAGAGAGGGGCAGCCAAGGTGGGCCGCGCGCCTCCTCCCCCTGGTCCGAATTGGACTAGGAGAGGGGGGGCGCCCCCCTTTCCTTCTCCCTCCCCACTTCCTTCCCCCTCCTAGTAGGAGTCCTACTCCTACTAGGAGGAGGACTCCTCCTTGGCGCGCCATAGGGCCGTCCGGCCTCCTCCCATTGCTCCTTTATATACGGGGGCAGGGGGCACCCCTAGACACACAAGTTGATCCACGTGATCGTTTTCTTAGCCATGTGCGGTGCCCCCTTCCACCATAATCCTCGATAATATTGTAGTGGTGCTTAGGCGAAGCCCTGCGACAGTTGAACATCAAGATCGTCACCACGCCGTCATGCTGACGAAACTCTTCCCCGACACTTTGCTGGATCGGAGTTCGGGGATCGTCATTGAGTTGAACGTGTGCTAGAACTCGGAGGTGCCGTACGTTCGGTGCTTGGATCGGTCGGATCGGGAAGACGTATGACTACTTCCTCTATGTTGTGTCAACACTTCTGTTGACGGTCTATGAGGGTACATAGACAGCACTCTCCCCTCTCATTGCTATGCATCACCATGATCTTGTGTGTGCGTAGGAAATTTTTTGAAATTACTATGTTCCCCAACAAAAGAACCAAATTGTGGATTGTCCGAATGCTGAAGCCCTAGCGGCCTTTAAACATAAAATCCATGACGAGTGGCTCGCCAGACATCTCGGCCAAGAGAAGCCAAAGTCCACGGCAGCCCTCACAACACTCATGACCCGCTTCTGCATGGGCGAGGATAGCTGGTTGGCCCGTAGCAACAACACAGCAAGCAACCCTGGCACATTGGAGGCCAGAGACAGCAACGGCAAGCCACATCGCAACAGATACAAGCACCGCAACAACGGCGATAACACTGAAGACACGACAGTCAATGCCGGATTCAATGGCTCCAAATCCGGTGAGCGGAAAAAGTCGTTTAAAAGAAAAAATCCGGGCCCGTCCAGTTTGGACCGCATACTCGAACACTCGTGTCAAATTCACGGCACCCCCGATAAGCCAGCCAACCACACCAACAGAGAATGTTGGGTGTTCAAACAGGCCGGCAAGTTGAATGCCAAAAGCAAGGAAAAGGGGCTGCATAGCAACGACGAGGAGGAGCCCCGGCCGCCGAACACAGGAGGACGGAAGAAATTTCCTCCCCAAGTGAAAACGGTGAACATGATATACGCAACCCATATCCCCAAGCGGGAACGGAAGCATGCACTCAGGGACGTCTACGCGATGGGGCCAGTCGCCCCAAAGTTCAACCTATGGTCTTCTTGTCCAATCACTTTTGATCGCAGGGACCACCCCGCTAGTATCCATCATGGCGGTTCTGCCGCATTGGTCCTTGATCCTATCATTCCACCTAACTCGAGTCCTTATGGACGGTGGCAGCAGCCTGAACCCGCTTTATTAGGATACGGAGCGCAAAATGGGTATAGACCCCTTGAGGATCAAACCCACAAAAACCATCTTCAAAGGTGTCATACCAGGTGTAGAGGCCTGTTGCACGGGCTCAATCAGACTGGAAGTGGTCTTCGGATCTCCGGATAACTTCCGAAGCGAAGAGTTAATCTTCGATATCGTCCCCTTTCGCAGTGGCTATCACGCACTACTGGGACGAACCGCATTCGCTAGATTCAATGCGGTACAGCATTATGAATACCTCAAGCTCAAAATGCCAGGACCTCGTGGGGTTATAACAGTTAACAGAAACACAGAACGCTCACTCCGCACGAAGGAGCACACTGCGGCCCTTGCAGCAGAAATGCACAGCAGCCTTTTGACGGATTCAAGCGAGTCCGGAATAACCTGCAACAGAATCGCCTGGCGCGTTTAGAGCTCGCCTAGCAATTCGGCCTCCGTCCTAGTCCCAGTCAAGCGACAAAATTTACGCTGTGCGTACATAACTATGCACTAAAGATACCATGGGTATAGGCAGAGGCACGGCTATGGCACGTCCCACAATGCGGTTCAACCGCCTCAGGACCAGTATATCTTTATCATTTTCTTCCTTTCAGGACCCTATTCTTTGGAGGCCCTCTCCGATAGCTAGATCATCGGACCCATCACGGGAGGGAAGCACCAAGGGAGCAAGAAGCTTTGACGTTCAAGGGAATACCCAGGTGGTCTCTCATACCGATCGTTATACCTGTTTTACATACCCGCATGCAGCTTGCCCTTGGATCGAACATGCCAGATAGTCCTATTTCTGCTTATTGTACTACTTATACACATACACTTTGACGTATCCTAGAAATAACAATGCACAACATCAGCTTATTATTACATTTCTTCATCTTCTTCTTTTCTTTCCTTGTTTGTCTATTCACGACAAGTTGCTCACGTACATTCTGGTACGTTTAGTATGCCAGGGGCTTCAGTGTACCCCATAACATGGCAAGAAAAGTCCAAACACTTTCGACAGTGCGGCACCCCGAACTTATAGCATTATATGCATCAGCTCCGAATCATGTCTTGGGTCAATAGTTGGGTTTGCCTGGCTCACATGTTTTGGTGCCTTACGTTCTGCTATATCGGCTAAGGTAGCACTGGGAGAACTACTGCGATTGTGTCCCGGTTCTTCCGGACAAGCACCTCGGTGGAGAAAGCCGAAAACTAACTGTCATGATGTGGCGAGAGCTGGTCGCTGTTCGAGAGGTCCCAAGTCCCTAAAGATTTTTCCGCTTCAGGCGAGGAGTCGGCCTTGTCCGATTTAGGCGTTCATAGCGCCCCATGTTCGGCCTTCCGAATACCAGGGGCTTCGCCAAAATTTAAAATTCTAGACTTCTATGGCTAAGTGAGAGTGATGAAGCCTTATAGTCCGATTGCCTGGTTCATTGTGCTGAACACCTCCTTCGAAGGACCCAAAACTGGGATAAAGAGTGATCAGATTTATCCCGAACACCTCAGTACTAGCTACATGAGGGCAGAAGCCGACGATTGGCAAACTCTCAGATTTTATGAACGGCCGCACAGAAGGTAATATTTTAAATCAACAAGCATTATATAGCGCAGACGAACTCGTTTTCATATTACAGGATCACATGGGTACATTCATTCAAATATTACATCCTTAGAACATTCCTCCGCCACAAGGCGGGCACCCTTCAGGACGTTGTCATAATACTTCTCGGGGCAGCGATGCTCCTTGCCCTCCGGCGGCCCCTCCTTCACTAGCTTCTCGGCGTTCATCTTCGCCCAGTGCACTTTCGCTCGGGCAAAAGCCATGTGCGCACCCTCAATGCAGACGGACCGCTTTATGACTTCAAGCCGTGGGTGGGCATTCACAAGCCGCCTCACCAGACCAAAGTAGCTGCCAGACAGGGGCTCGTCAGGCCACATCCGGACTATGAGGCCCTTCATGGCCTGTTCGGCTGCCTTGTGGAGCTCGACCAATTGCTTCAACTAGTCTCTCAAGGGCATCAGATGTTCGGTCCCAGTATACTGAGACCAGAACAACTTCTCCGTCAAGCTCCCTTCCTCGGCCCGGTAAAATTTCGCGGCATTGGACACACTGCGGGGAAGATCTGCGAACGCTCCTGGAGAGCTCCGAACTTGGGTAAGTAAAAGGAAAGTTTCCTTCACATGCTTGCTTTGCATAATGAATTCCTTACCCGCCGCTATCTTCTGGACCGCCTGAAGCACCTGGAGGGCCTTGTGGGCTTCGGCCTTGGCATTTTTTGCATTCTCAAGGGCCTTCGCAAGCTCAGACCCTTGCGTCTTAGAGTCACGCTCCAAGGACTCGTATTTTTTGACGAAATCCTAGAGCTCTTGTTGCACCTCGCCAACTCGAGCCTCTTGCTTCTCGCGCTCGGTGCGCTCCTTGGCCGCTTTGTCTTCAGCCTCGGATAGCGCCTCCTTCAGGGACGCCACTTCGGTCATGGCCCCTAGCAAAATTCATGATGATCCTGTGACTTAACAACCACATTCTTTTTTATTCCCTATCAATATACGGACGGGTATTACTTACCTTTGTTCTCTTCGAGCTGCCTCTTGGTAAGGCCGAGCTCTTTTCGGACCGCACAAGGTCCCGCTTCAGTGTGGAGACCTCCGCAGTGCGAGCGGCAGCGGCCAGCAGCGAAGCCTGCTTATTCACATAAGACACATTCTGATAGACTCCTGTGATTATTATTTGATCCTCTGTTCGGCCTTTCTTTGCGAACGCCAAACAGAGCATCAGGGCCTACTGTCTATGCTATAGCATTTTCTTATAAATTGATTGCTTACATCAAAGCCTATTAAGAGGCTGGCAGAGGCTTCAGTCAGTCTGCTTTTAGCGGACTGAACCTTCTCTACAACTACACTCATGATAGTGCGGTGCTCTTCGTCAATGGAAGCGCCAAGAAGCGCTTCCAGCAAGTTGCCAATGCCTCTGGATGGACAGAGGCCATCGGCATAGATGGCTCACCCCCCCTTTGTGAGGGGCCGCCCGCGGAACCACGGGAGGTTCCGATGCAGTATTCGGCCGGGGGCCGGACTTGCTACCCCCGTCATTAGGGCCCATGGGAGCCTTGCCTCCCATGCGCCCGGCGTCTGGGAGGTCACCTTGGGGCGCCCCCAGAACTACCTTCCCTTGGCTTGGTGCCCTTCAGGACAACACCTCGGCGTTGTCCGTAGGGCGGGGGGAGGAGGCGGTCAAGAGCGAATCACTGTTCATCTCCGACAGGCCCAGAGACCCATCCGAAGAGGATACGTCGAGATGGTCCTTGGGTGGGCTGCATGATCATGTTCGGCATGATAAGAAACAATAAAACGAAATATACCAGAACTGTTGTGGTATCCGGATACTTACGACTTCGCCAGGGGCTTGTCCCTGGGCAACCACTACTTGTCGTTGAACGCGGCCGTGGTTGAGCGGTCCGGAAGGAGGGCTCTTCCCTTCTTGGACCCTTTGGCCTCCTCGGATGGGGCA
>NC_041380.1:320457103-320471503 GCF_002162155.2 Triticum dicoccoides | reverse complement strand
GGGGAGAATTTTCCTCTTCCTCCTCCTCGTCTTCGTGGCAGGAGGGCGTATCAGTGTTATCGGACGATGATTTCGATACGACCTTGCGCCGGAGACGTTTCCTGGTCCCCGCGGCCTTCCTCTTGGTCTTCTTCTCCGGCGCCTCATAGGGCGTCGGAACCAGCATCTCCGTCAGGAGAGTACTTGCTGGATCTTCGGGCAGTGGGGCCAGATAGTCGATCCGCTCCGCTGTCACGACCCATTCCTATCAAATAATGTGGAGGCTCAGATCCCTCACATAATTATACTAGGGAAAGAAACACCTTATGAGATATAAGGAGCTTACCACATTAGCAGGGCGCTTTGCGCTGAGTCCGCAGTCCTCGGTAAGGGGAGGAGGTACCTCAGCAGACTTGAACAGCACCCCCCAGATGTCCTGGTGCGTCGTGTCGAAGAGCTCTCGTAGCGTCTGGTGCTTTGCCGAGTCAAACTCCCACATATGGAATGCCCGTCTTTGACACGGGAGATCCGGCGGAAGAGCATGACCTGGACCATGTTGACAAGCTTGATTTTCTTGCTTATCATGTTTTTAACACAGTTCTGGAGTCCGGTCAGCTCCACCGATGAACCCCAAGATAAGCCCTTCTCTTTCCAAGAGGTTAGCCGCATGGGGATGCCGGATCGGAATTCGGGGGCCGCCACCCAATTGGTGTCGCGTGGCTCGGTGATGTGGAACCACGTCGATTGCCACCCCTTCACGGTCTCCACATAGGAACCTTCGAGCCAGGTGACGTTGGGCATTTTGCCCACCATGGCGCCTCCGCACTCCGCTTGCTGGCCGACTACCACCTTCGGTTTGACATTGAAGGTCTTCAGTCACAGGCCAAAGTGGGGCTTGATGCGGAGGAAAGCCTCGCACACGACGATAATGCTAAGATGTTGAGGATAAAATTGGGGGCCAGATCATGGAAGTCCAACCCGTAGTAGAACATAAGCCCACGAACAAATGGGTGGAGGGGAAATCCCAGCCCGCGGATGAAATGGGTAAGGAATACAGCCCTTTCGTAGGGCTCAGGGGTAGGAACGATCTGCCCCGCGCTTGGGAGCCGATGCGTGATATCCGTGGCCAGGTATCCGGCTTCCCGGAGCTTCATGATGTTCTCCTCCGTAACGGAGGAGGCCATCCACTTGCCTCCCGCTCCGGACATGTTCAGAGAGTTTTTGCGGAGAAGATGTGAACTTGGGCGCTGGAGCTCGAGTGCGCGAGAATGGATGGGCAGGGAAGAAGAAGGCATGGGTAAAAAAGAGGAGTCCTTGTCTATAACACCCTCGATGCGACTATAGCTCCCACGTGTCGAGGCACGACTTAGAGACATAATCGCATTGAAGGCATATGTCGCAAGTCAGGCAATCTTCACAACATCCCACGTAATATGAATAAAGGGGAGAATACATAGTTGGCTTACACTCGCCACGTCAATCAAGTACATAAATAACATTACATCATCCAAACACTCATGGCCCGACTACGGCGCCAAAATAAAAGAGAACCCAACATGCGACACGGTCCCAATCACCCCCAACTGGGCACCACTACTGATCATCGGGAAAGGAAACATAGTAACATTGAGAGTCTTCGTCGAACTCCCACTTGAGCTCATACGCGTCACCTGGAGCGGAATCCTCAGGCCCTGCATCTGGTGTAATAGTAATCTATGAGCCACAGGGACTCAGCAATCTTGCACCCTCGCGATCAAGACTATGTAAGCTTATAGGTAAGGCAAGGTAAAATATGAGTGGAGCTGCAGCAAGCGACTAGCAAGTACGGTGGCTAACTTATTCGCAAAGGAGAGCGAGAAGAGGAGGCAAAGCGCGAGCGAGAAACTAGAGAGCAACCTGCGCAAACATTACTCCAACACCATGTCCACTTCCCGGACTCCACCGAGAAGAGGCCATCACGGTAACAAACTCAGTTGATTCATTTTAATTAAATTAAGGTTCAAGTTATCTACAATCGGACATTAATAAATTCCCATCTGCCCATAACCGCGGGCATGGCTTTCGAAAGTTCAATCCCTGCAGGGGAGTCCCAACTTAGCCCATGACAAGCTCTCACGGTCAACGAAGGAATAGACGTTCCGATCAGACTCGATATCTCAGTAATTCAAGACACTTCGACAGGTTAAAACAAATCCAGCAACACCGCCAGAATGTGCCGACAAATCCCGATAGGAGCTGCACATATCTCTTTCTCAGGGCACACTCATATGAACACTACGTACAACTAAAACCAACCCTCAAGTTGCCCCGAGGTGGCGCTGCAAGTGGCTCTATTTGGACCAACACTCAGAGGAGCACTGGCCCGGGGGGGTTTAAAATAAGATGACCCTCGGGCTCCGGAAACCCAAGGGAAAAAGAGGCTAGGTGGCAAAATGTAAGACCAATGTTGGGCATTGCTGGAAAAGCTTTAATCAAGGCGAAATATCAAGGGGTTCCCATTATAACCCAACCGCGTAAGGAGCGCAAAAATCCGGGAACATAACACCGATATGACGGAAACTAGGGCGGCAAGAGTGGAACAAAACACTAGGCGAGAGGCCGAGCCTTCCACCCTTTACCAAGTATATAGATGCATTAAGATAACAAGGCAATATAATGATATCCCAACAAGTAAATAAAAGATGTTCCAATAAGGAACGGCCTCCAATCTTCACCTGCAACTAGCAACGATATAAGAGGGGCTGAGCAAAGCGGTAACATAGCCAATCAACGGTTTGCTAGGACATGGTGGGTTAGAGGTTTGACATGGCAATTTGGGAGGCTTGCAAGAAAGTGGTAGGCATCATAGCAATGGCATAGCAAAAGAGCGAGCAAACTAGCATAGCAAAGATAGTAGTGATTTCGAGGGTATGATCATCTTGCCTGCACAGTTGTCAGAGTTGACTGGATCCTCGAAAGCAAACTCAACGGGCTCCTCGTTAGCGAACTTGTCTCCCGGCTCTACCCAAGCAAGACAAGCAAGCAACAAGGATACAATCAACCACGTGCAAACTCAAACAACACAATGCAAAGATGATATGCTATGCGGGATGCGATGCGGGATGCAAAATGCAAGATATGACAGGAAATGCATGAACCTGGCCTCAACTTGGAAATCCAAGTGTTCCACTGGAAAGATGAGATGAAATCGCTTGAAAACGATATAAAGAACGCCGGAATCGGAGTTACGGTTTGGAAATGGCAAGTGATTTAAAAATGACACCGGTCTGCGATTTACAGCAAGTAGGCATCTAAATGCAACGAAATGAACATGCTACAGCACCCAAACATGACAACAAAATACATGGCAGGGATGCACACAAGATGCTTAATAAAAGTCTAGCACTGAGCTACGGCCAATTCATCCATTAGGAGGTTCAAACAAGCATGGCAAAAACGCAAATGATAAACAGATCTCAGACTTAGTGAAATTAACACTTGTCTGGAATTTCAGATCATATAGCCCTCTTCGGAGCAACAAAACAACATGCTACAGGACCTGAACATGACAAATAAAGACATGGCATGGAG
Source organism: Triticum dicoccoides (assembly GCF_002162155.2). NCBI lineage: Eukaryota > Viridiplantae > Streptophyta > Magnoliopsida > Poales > Poaceae > Triticum > Triticum dicoccoides. The sequence continues at coordinate 320,467,954 of NC_041380.1, read as the reverse complement.
CTACTCAACAAGCTTAACAAAAGTCCCTTAGTGACCTTGAGCCAGAAGGGATCACAAAATATACTAACAAGCACACGAACATGGCAAAAACATAATCAGTTTTCAGACAGTGAAAACTGGGACATGCTGAAACATAACTCACGAAGGCATGTTTACGAGCTCGATGCACTCACCACGGTGCAAGTCATGGCCTAACAAGCATACATCCCTAAAGAAGGCACAAAATGCAAGCTAGACATGGCAAGAACAATGGCATAGCATGCACGGATCAACTACAATAACATCGGCAAAATCGCAAACAAGTTGACGGTCTGCCCAGATTCACAACGTAGCAAAAGTAGAGCTCGATTGACTCAAGCTAGGGTGCTCGATAATTGCAAACAAAGACATGGATGGATATAGCACTACAAGATTAACAAAACTCTCTTATTGATCATCCTCAAAAGGGGCACAGATCACTAGGAAACAACAAGAACATATGGCATCATGAGATAAACAGCTGCAGGACTTAGTGAAATTACCAAGTCCCTGAAAACAGAATTAGCAAGTGCACCACTTTGCAAGTTTGCACAAGACACTACACACATCCTAAAATACATGGGTTGCACCTCTGGGAAGATGACAAAACCCTTAACAAAACATATGTAGGACTCACGGGCATATCATGCACACAATAATCATGGCAAAAATGACAAAAGTGCTAAACGGAGTAGCAGATCTGACAATTAACTCAAGTAGCCCTCTTCTAACAGCATTTCGGGCATCAAGATGAACTCAAATGAAAATGACGCAATGGAATGAAATGATGTACTCTCTGAGGTAAACATTTTGATATGCTATATGCATGAATCGGTGCTACGGGTGCAAAGTTATGGGGCCTCGAACAAGAGCACTTGGACTGAAAATTCCGAGGACTTAGAAGAATTTTGACCTAGGGTTCGTCCCAGATCTGGATCGGCACGCGAACCGAGGAGCTCCGGCGAGGGTTGACTTGCTCCGACGAGGTCGCAAAAACCGGCGCGGGGGAGAGGGAGAGCCTGACCCGGCCGGATCCGGGCCGGATCTGGCGGCGGACGGCGACGGCGGCCACCGGGGACGCGGGGCGGCGAGCTCGCGGCGGAGGCGGAGCCGGCCGGCGAGGTCGCGCGGCGGGGCGGCGATGGCGTGGGGCGGCGTGGCCACCGGAGTCGAGGAAGACGGTGAGGGGCGCGGGCGGCGGGACTAGCCGAGCGGCGGGGCGTGGGACTGGGCCGCGGGGGCCCGCGCTGGGCTCGGCGTGCCTCAGCGGCGGCGGCGGCGAAGCGGTCCCGCAAGGGACACGTGGCGGCTGTTGGTTGGCTGGCGAAGGCGGCGGATGTGTCCGGCCGGGGACGGACGTGTCCGGCCGGCGCGAGGAGGACTTTTCTAGGGTTTGGACGAGGAGATCCGGGATTTCGGAGGAGGGGCTATTTACAGGCATAGAGGGAGCTAGGAGAGTCCAAATGAGGTGCGGTTTTCGGCCACGCGATCGTGATCTAACGCTCTAGGACATGGAGCAGAGTTAGGTGGGTTTTGGGCCAAATTGGAGGGGTGTTGGGCTGCAACACACACGAGGCCTTTTCGGTCCCTCGGTTAACCATTGGAGTATCAAACGAAGTCCAAATGGTACGGAACTTGACAGGAGGTCTACCGGTAGTAAACCAAGGCCGCTTGGCAAGTCTCGGTCTAATCCGGAAATATTTAATCCCCACACACGAAAGAAAGCTAGAAATGACCACCGGAGGAGAACGACGCGCCGGAATGCAAAATGGACAACGGGGAAAATGCTCGAATGCATGAGATGAACACGTATGCAAATGCAATGCACGATGACATGATATGAGATGCATGAAAACGACAACAACACACGGAGACGAAACCCAAACCCAAGGAAATAAATATAACTTAACACCGGAAACGGCAAGAGTTGGAGTACAAATAGGGAAAGTTACATCCGGGGTGTTACAACACTCCACCACTATGAAAGGATCTCGTCCCGAGATCTAGGACTGAAAGAACATCGGGTACTCAAAACGGAGGTGATCCTCGCGTTCCCAGGTAGCTTCACGGTCGGAATGGTGTGACCACTTGACTATGAGAAATTTGATTGACTTGTTGCGAGTCTTGCGTTCAGTCTCTTCAAGAATAGCAACTGGGTGCTCACGATAAGAGAGATCTTCTTGGAGCTCAATTTCCTCGAAGTTGACGGTGCGGTCAGGAGTCTTGAAGCACTTTCGAAGCTGAGAGACATGGAACACGTCATGAACATTTGTAAAGTTTGAAGGAAGCTCGAGTTGATAGGCGAGGTCGCCTCTCTTGCTGACGATCTTGAAAGGTCCCACGTATCTGGGGGCAAGCTTCCCTTTGATACCGAAGCAATGAGTACCTTTCATAGGAGATACACGGAGGTAAACATGATCTCCGATCTCGAAAGCCAAATCACGGTGCTTACTATCATAGTAGCTCTTCTGGCGGGATTGGGCCGCTTTGAGGTTATCACGAATGACTTTGCACATTTCTTCTGCCTCTGTGATTAAGTCATTACCCAAAAGCTGACGTTCACCGGTTTCAGACCAGTTGAGAGGGGTACGGCACTTCCTGCCATACAGAATTTCGAATGGGGCCTTGCCCGAACTTGCTTGAAAACTGTTGTTGTAGGAGAATTCAGCATAAGGAAGACAATCCTCCCACTTCATGCCGAAGGAGATCACACAAGCCCTGAGCATATCTTCAAGAATCTGGTTGACACGCTCGACTTGACCGCTAGTTTGAGGATGGAAAGCTATGCTGAAGCGGATGTTGGTGCCCATGGCCTTCTGAAAAGAATCCCAAAACTTGGAGGTAAAGATGCTGCCACGGTCTGAAGAGATCACTTGTGGAATACCGTGCAGAGAGACAATACGAGAGGTATAGAGTTCCGCCAATTGAGCTGCGGTGATCAACTCTTTGATAGGCAGAAAATGAGCCACTTTGGTGAGTTTATCGATGACAACGAATATAGCATCATTGCCACGCTTGTACTTTGGAAACCCAGTCACGAAGTCCATCTCAATGTGGTCAAACTTCCATTCTGGAATGGCAAGAGGTTGGAGGAGACCAGCTGGCCTTTGGTGTTCTGCCTTCACTCTTCTGCAGACATCACATTCATTCACGAATTGAGCGATCTCGCGCTTCATTCGAGTCCACCAATAAGCTTGCTTGAGGTCCTGATACATTTTCGTGCTCCCAGGGTGGATGGAGAGGAGAGAATTGTGAGCCTCGTTCATGATCACTTTACGAAGGTCACATTTGGGTACAACAATACGATCCTCGAAGAAGAGAGTGTCCTTGTCATCAAGGCGGTAGCACTTGTACTTGGACTGACTCTTGGCAATCCCAAACTTCACCTTTTTCACCATAGCATCAAGAAGCTGCGCTTGGCGAATCTGGTCTTCTAAGGTAGGAGAGACTTGAAGGTTGGCGAGGAAACCTTGAGGAACAACTTGCAGATTAAGTTTTCGGAAAACTTCACAAAGCTCGGGTTGATAAGGCTTGAGAATAAGACTGTTGCAGTAAGCCTTCCTGCTCAATGCGTCAGCAATCACATTGGCCTTGCCTGGAGTATACTCAATACTCGGATTATACTCTTGAATCATTTCGACCCATCGAGTTTGCCTGAGGTTGAGATTAGGCTGAGTGAAGATGTACTTGAGACTCTTGTGATCAGTGAAAATGTCCACTTTTCTTCCCAATAGAAGATGTCTCCAAGTCAAAAGAGCATGCACAACTGCCGCCAACTCTAGATCATGAGTGGGGTAGTTCTTCTCATTAGGCTTCAACTGGCGAGATGTATAAGCAACAACTTTCTTCTCTTGCATCAATACTGCACCAAGACCTTGGAGAGAGGCATCACAAAAGACCTCGTACGGTTTGGATTCATCACGCGGAGTCAGAACTGGAGCGGTGATCAACTTCTCTTTCAAAGTGTTGAAAGCAATGTCACACTCCGGAGACCAAACGTACTTGACATGCTTCTGAAGAAGATTTGAGAGAGGCTTCGCGATCTTAGAAAAGTTTTCAACGAATCTTCGGCAATAGCTTGCGAGACCGAGGAAGCTACGGAGGTGCTTCACATTCTGAGGAGGTTCCCAATTCACAATTGCAGACACCTTCTCAGGATTCACGGCAATGCCCTTGGCAGAGATGATATGACCAAGATAAAGAACCTCATCGAGCCAAAACTCACACTTGGAGAACTTGGCGTAGAACTGATGTTCCCTGAGCTTATCAAGCACCAAACGCAAGTGTTTGGCATGATCTTCCTTGTTCTTGGAGAAAACCAGAATGTCGTCGAGATAGACCAAAATGAAGTCGTTGGTGTAGGCGTTGAAGATGAAGTTCATCATTCGAGAGAATGTCGGAGGAGTGTTGGCGAGGCCAAAAGACATGACAGTGTATTCATATGAACCAAAGCTTGTTCTGAATGCTGTCTTGGGAATATCTTCTTCACGAATGCGAATCTGGTGATAACCCATACGGAGATCAAGCTTGGAGAATACTTGGGCACCTTTGAGTTGTTCGAAGAGCTCATTGATGTTGGGAAGTGGGTATTTGTTCTTGATGGTCTTCTTGTTCACTGGACGGTAATCGACACAAAGTCGGTCCGTTCCATCCTTCTTGTTCACAAAAAGAACACCACAACCCCACGGAGAAGAACTAGGCCGGATGAGACCCATTTTCTCTTGCATATCGAGTTGCTTCTTCAGCTCCTTCAACTCTTCAGGTCCGAGCTTGTAAGGACGTTTGCACACAGGTTCCGTACCAGGCTCAAGATCAATCGAATTCAACTGGCCGGTGCGGAGGCATTCCTGGGAGCTCTTCTGGAAAGACGTCTTGATATTCGCAAACGACTGGAATTTGAGAGATGGCATCCAATTCACCCTTCTCATTGATAGAAAACAGAAGGGTAGTATCATCACGAGCGGCAAAGACAATTACATCCTCAGACGAATGAGTCAATTGAATCTGCCTGGCTGCACAATCAAGATGTGCCTTGTGCTTAGAAAGCCAATCCATTCCGAGAATAAGATCAATATCCGAGTTACCAAGAACCACCGGAGAAGAGAGAAACTTGTAATCGCCCAACGTGATAGAGACATCCGGGACGCAATTGTTAGAAGTCATTTGCTTGCCCGGAGACACAATCTTCAATGGAACAGGAATCCTTTCGGTCACAAAATCATGCTTGGCCACAAATGGAGTTGAAATAAAAGAAAGCGATGCACCAGTGTCAAAAAGAACTTTTGCAGGAACATCGTTAACAGGAAGGTTACCCATGATCACATCTGGTGAGTCCTCTGCCTGAGCTGCATTCAGCAAATTGACCTTGGCGTGCTTGGGGTTATGCTTGACCACAGTTGTACTTGCCGATCTGACAGGAGGAGGAGGAGGAAGACGCCTCTGGTTGAAACACTTGTTGGCATAGTGACCCTTCTGTTGGCACTTGTTGCACGTGACCTCTGAAAGCGGACGGTGATACGGAGCACTCGATCTTGGAGCTTGAGACGAAGTCTTGTTCTGAAAGCCAGGGTTGGGTGGGTGGGAAGAACCACTGCCACCTTTGCTCTTCTGATACGGCTGACGGAACGGAGGAGGAGGAAGCCAAAACTTCTGCTGCTTGGCCACTTGAGTAGAGGAAGAAGGAGTAACATCTCTGACTCGCTTCTTGGAAGCATCACACCTCAATTGAGCAGCCTCTTGCTTCAGTGCCATGTTGTAGAACTCATCGTACCTCAAGGGCTCAAAGAGAACAAGAGCGAGCTGGATATCTTCTCTGAGACCACCCCTGAACTGGTATATCATGCTCTTCTCATCAGGCACGTCCTGCTTGGCAAAGCGGGCGAGCTTTTGGAACAACTTGTTGTAGTCATAGACAGACAAAGAGCCTTGCTTCAGATTGCGGAATTCCTCACACTTGCTTTCAACCACGCTCTGCGGAATTTGATGAGCTCGGAAATCTCGACGGAAATCATCCCAAGTGATAACACGTCCACCTCGGGAATCCTTGTACTGCTGGAACCATTCTGCAGCTTGATCTTTGAGTTGGAAGGAAGCGAACTTAACAAAGTCCTCAGGCCTGACGTTACTGCACTCGAAATGCTTGCACAGATCCACAAGCCAATCGTCAGCATCGGTTGCCTCAACACAATTACTGAAAGTCTTTGGCCCGTTAGCAAGGAACTGGTTGAGTGTAGCAAAGTGATTCTGATTGCTGCCTTGATTCCCTTGGCTGCCTTGATTGCGCTCTTGAAGAATTTGCATGATCAGCTATGTGTTTGCATTGGTTGCGGCCATCACAGCTTGTCATGCCTCCGGAGGAGGTGGAGGCGGTGGCGGATCAGGATTCGGAGTCGTGCACGTTGGAGGAGCCATCCTGAAGAGATTGACCACCATTAGCACATTGATAGACAAATATTGAAGCTGAATCCAACGAAATGAAAATTGCAACATATAGTCTTCACATTCGAACAAAATGAACGAATGCATTCCTCTTGAAATGGTCACATATCCATAAATTGAGAAGCCACGTAGAATTAAGGTAGAGAAATAAATCAACAAGGTACGGATCAAGAACGAATAATCGGTAAGAAATCCCAATCTCAAACCAATATCCATGGAAGAAGAACTAGAGCTACAAGAATTCCCACCTATGAAACTCCCGAACCTTTCCGGTTATGAAATCAGGTGTTGGGGATACAGGGGAAGCATAATATCTCACCCAAACTAGCAATTCCTACATCCAGTTGTATCCATCCTTCAACACATAACCAAGAAACCTTCGGAAACCATCTATCTCAACCTTCAAAAAGCATCCGTTATACAAGTTATGGCGATACTCCCGAACTCCCGCCCCAGTACTGGGTGGCGTCGAGGTTATCTCACCAACGAACTGCATAAAAGAGATTTTCGATGTCGGCGTACTAAACTCAGGTATTTCAGAACTGCAACGATAAAATTATGATGACAACACCTCAGAGCTCAACTCCCCGGGACACTTCCACTAAACCCCTGACAGGAGGCACCAAGACAATGTTCTCATCATAAAACCATCGGAACGATTCCAAGATACCCGCGTGATCCTAAAAAAAATTTAGTGAAATTTGAAAAGAGAAGGGTCAAAACTCTATGTCAGGATGCCTTACCAGAGTGATGAGGAGACTGGGAAGTAAAAAGAATTCCTAAACTCTCTGACATATAATTCCTAAAGACTCAAAACATTTTTCTAGACACAACTCGGCCGCTAAAAACGATCAAGCAATGGGGCTCCTAAGGTCGGGGAAGGCTCTGATACCAACTTGTAACACCCTCGATGCGACTATAGCTCCCACGTGTCGAGGCACGACTTAGAGACATAATCGCATTGAAGGCATATGTCGCAAGTTAGGCAATCTTCACAACATCCCATGTAATATGAATAAAGGGGAGAATACATAGTTGGCTTACACTCGCCACGTCAATCAAGTACATAAATAACATTACATCATCCAAACACTCATGGCCAGACTACGACGCCAAAATAAAAGAGAACCCAACATGCGACACGGTCCCAATCACCCCCAACTGGGCACCACTACTGATCATCGGGAAAGGAAACATAGTAACGTTGAGAGTCTTCGTCAAACTCCCACTTGAGCTCATACGCGTCACCTGGAGCGGAATCCTCAGGCCCTGCATCTGGTGTAATAGTAATCTGTGAGCCACAGGGACTCAGCAATCTCGCACCCTCGCGATCAAGAATATGTAAGCTTATAGGTAAGGCAAGGTAAAATATGAGTGGAGCTGCAGCAAGCGACTAGCAAGTATGGTGGCTAACTTATTCGCAAAGGAGAGCGAGAAGAGGAGGCAAAGCACGAGCGAGAAACTAGAGAGCAACCTGCGCAAACATTACTCCAACACCGTGTCCACTTCCCGGACTCCGCCGAGAAGAGGCCATCACGGTAACACACTCAGTTGATTCATTTTAATTAAATTAAGGTTCAAGTTATCTACAATCGGACATTAACAAATTCCCATCTGCCCATAACCGCGGGCACGGCTTTCGAAAGTTCAATCCCTGCAGGGGAGTCCCAACTTAGCCCATGAGAAGCTCTCACGGTTAATGAAGGAATAGACCTCCTCCCAAGATGTTCCGATCAGACTCGGTATCTCAGTAATTCAAGACACTTCGACAGGTTAAAACAAATCCAGCAACACCGCCCGAATGTGCCGACAAATCCCGATAGGAGCTGCACATATCTCTTTCTCAGGGCACACTCAAATGAACACTACGTACAACTAAAACCAACCCTCAAGTTGCCCCGAGGTGGCACTGCAAGTGGCTCTATTTGGACCAACACTCAAAGGAGCACTGGCCCGGGGGGGTTTAAAATAAGATGACCCTCGGGCTCCGGAAACCCAAGGGAAAAAGAGGCTAGGTGGCAAAAGGTAAGACCAATGTTGGGCATTGCTGGAAAAGCTTTAATCAAGGCGAAATATCAAGGGGTTCCCATTATAACCCAACCGCGTAAGGAACGCAAAAATCCGGGAACATAACACCGATATGACGGAAACTAGGGCGGCAAGAGTGGAACAAAACACTAGGCGAGAGGCCGAGCCTTCCACCCTTTACCAAGTATATAGATGCATTAAGATAACAAGGCAATATAATGATATCCCAACAAGTAAATAAAAGATGTTCCAACAAGGAACGGCCTCCAATCTTCACCTGCAACTAGCAACGCTATAAGAGGGGCTGAGCAAAGCGGTAACATAGCCAATCAACGGTTTGCTAGGACATGGTGGGTTAGAGGTTTGACATGGCAATTTGGGAGGCTTGCAAGAAAGTGGTAGGCATCGTAGCAATGGCATAGCAAAAGAGCGAGCAAACTAGCATAGCAAAGATAGTAGTGATTTCGAGGGTATGATCATCTTGCCTGCACAGTTGTCAGAGTTGACTGGATCCTCGAAAGCAAACTCAACGGGCTCCTTGTTAGCGAACTCGTCTCCCGGCTCTACCCAAACAAGACAAACAAGCAACAAGGATACAATCAACCACGTGCAAACTCAAACAACACAATGCAAAGATGATATGCTATGCGGGATGCGATGCGGGATGCAAAATGCAAGATATGACAGGAAATGCATGAACCTGGCCTCAACTTGGAAACCCAAGTGTGCCACTGGAAAGATGAGATGAAATCGCTTGAAAACGATATAAAGAACGCCGGAATCGGAGTTACGGTTTGGAAATGGCAAGCGATTTAAAAATGACACCGGTCTGCGATTTACAGCAAGTAGGCATCTAAATGCAACGAAATGAACATGCTATAGCACCCAAACATGACAAAAAAATGCATGGCAGGGATGCACACAAGATGCTTAATAAAAGTCTAGCACTGAGCTACGGCCAATTCATCCATTAGGAGGTTCAAACAAGCATGGCAAAAACACAAATGGTAAAACAGATCTCAGACTTAGTGAAATTAACACTTGTCTGGAATTTCAGATCATATAGCCCTCTTCGGAGCAACAAAACAACATGCTACAGGACCTGAACATGACAAAGAAAGACATGGCATGGAGCTATTCAACAAGCTTAACAAAAGTCCCTTAGTGACCTTGAGCCAGAAGGGATCACAAAATATACTAACAAGCACACGAACATGGCAAAAACATAATCAGTTTTCAGACAGTGAAAAGTGGGACATGCTGAAACATAACTCATGAAGGCATGTTTACGAGCTCGATGCACTCACCATGGTGCAAGTCATGGCAAAACAAGCATACATCCCTAAAGAAGGCACAAAATGCAAGCTAGACATGGCAAGAACAATGGCATAGCATGCACGGATCAACTACAATAACATCGGGAAAATCGCAAACAAGTTGACGGTCTGCCCAGATTCACAACGTAGCAAAAGTAGAGCTCGATTGACTCAAGCTAGGGTGCTCCATAATTGCAAACAAAGACATGGATGGATATAGCACTACAAGATTAACAAAACTCTCTTACTGATCATCCTCAAAAGAGGCACGGATCACTAGGAAACAACAAGAACATATGGCATCATGAGATAAACAGCTGCAGGACTTAGTGAAATTACCAAGTCCCTGAAAACAGAATTAGCAAGTGCACCACTTTGCAAGTTTGCACAAGACACTACACACATCCTAAAAATACATGGGTTGCACCTCTGGGAAGATGACAAAACCCTTAACAAAACATATGTAGGACTCACGGGCATATCATGCACACAATAATCATGGCAAAAATGACAAAAGTGCTAAACGGAGTAGCAGATCTGACAATTAACTTAAGTAGCCCTCTTCTAACAGCATTTCAGGCATCAAGATGAACTCAAATTAAAATGAGGCAATGGAATGAAATGATGTACTCTCTGAGATGAACATTTTGATATGCTATACGCATGAATCGGAGCTACGGGTGCAAAGTTACGGGGCCTCGAACATGAGCACTTGGATTGAAAATTCCGAGGACTTAGAAGAATTTTGACCTAGGGTTCGTCCCAGATCTGGATCGGCACGCGAACCGAGGAGCTTCGGCGAGGGTTGACTTGCTCCGGCGAGGTCACAAAAACCGGCGGGGAGGAGAGGGAGAGCCGGACCCGGCCGGATACGGGCCGGATCTGGCGGCGGACGGCGACGGCGGCCACCGGGGACGCGGGGCGGCGAGCTCGCGGCGGAGGCGGAGCCGGCCGGCGAGGTCGCGCGGCGGGGCGGCGATGGCGTGCGGCGGCGCGGCCACCGGAGTCGAGGAAGCCAGCGAGGGGCGCGGGCGGCGGGACGAGCCGGGCG
>NC_041380.1:320357060-320456721 GCF_002162155.2 Triticum dicoccoides | reverse complement strand
CTCAGCGGCGGCGGCGGCGAAGCGGTCCCGCAAGGGACACGTGGCGGCTGTTGGTTGGCTGGCGGAGGCGGCGGACGTGTCCGGACGGGGACGGACGTGTCCGGCCGGCGCGAGGAGGACTTTTCTAGGGTTTGGACGAGGAGATCCGGGATTTCGGAGGAGGGGCTATTTACAGGCATAGAGGGAGCTAGGAGAGTCCAAATGAGGTGCGGTTTTCGGCCACGCGATCGTGATCTAACGCTCTAGGACATGGAGCAGAGTTAGGTGGGTTTTGGGCCAAATTGGAGGGGTGTTGGGCTGCAACACACACGAGGCCTTTTCGGTCCCTCGGTTAACCATTGGAGTATCAAACGAAGTCCAAATGGTACGGAACTTGACAGGCGGTCTACCGGTAGTAAACCAAGGCCGCTTGGCAAGTCTCGGTCTAATCCGGAAATGTTTAATCCCCACACACGAAAAGAAATGACCACCGAAGGAGAACGACGCGCCGGAATGCAAAACGGACAACGAGGAAAATGCTCGAATGCATGAGATGAACACATATGCAAATGCAATGCACATGATGACATGATATGAGATGCATGAAAACGACAACAACACACGGAGACGAAACCCGAACCCGAGGAAATAAATATAACTTAACGCCGGAAACGGCAAGAGTTGGAGTACAAATAGGGAAAGTTACATCCCGGGTGTTACATTGTCCCTTTATAAGGGCGGTAGAAACTGCGTGCCTCCCCACTTGCCTGGTAAAACTCGCTTATTCCCCAAGCATCATGATTGATGGCACGGTTGGGTTACCCACGCCTATATTGATGAGAATCCCGTGATAAGGGGACACGATCTCTGCTTCGACAAGACGTGCCAAGAAAACCGCCTCGCAATATGTCTAGTAGATGGTTGAGAAAAACGGTTCGAATAATAGCCGGGGCCATGGCGTGATGTCACGTTATGAAGTTATCAGCAGATTAGATTTGTGGAAATATTATACTCTCTATGGTGGTGTGTGGAATTTGTTTTGCGGAGCCGGACACTATCCTTGTGTTCAAAATCTTCTATGGAGTATTCGGAGTAGGAACCCGCCTTGCAATGCCGAAGACGATCTGCGCGCCGGACTCATCGTCATTGAAGCCTGGTTCAGGCGCTACTGAGGGAGTCCTGGATTAGGGGGTCCTCGGACAGCTAGACTATATACTTTGGCCGGACTGTTGGACTATGAAGATACAAGATTGAAGACTTCGTCCCGTGTCCGGATGGGACTCTCCTTTGCGTGGAAGGCAAGCTTGATGATTCGGATATGTAGATGTCCTCCATTGTAACCGACTCTGCGTAACCCTAGCCCCTCAGGTGTCTACATAAATCGGAGGGTTTTAGTCTGTAGGACAACAAGAATCATACCATAGGCTAGCTTCTAGGGTTTAGCCTCTCCGATCTCGTGGTAGATCAACTCTTGTAATACTCATATCATCAAGATCAATCAAGCAGGAAGTAGGGTATTACCTCCATCGAGAGGGCCCGAACCTGGGTAAACATTGTGTCCCCCGCCTCCTGTTACCATCCGCCTCAGACGCACAGTTCGGGACCCCCTACCCGAGATCCGCCGATTTGGACACCGACACCTATAAATTCACCCAAGGACACACATGTGATTTTTCAACCAACTTCGGTGCATTGGAGCATGTGCTTGTAGTTCAAATTTGAATTATGCACATAAAATGCCTAGAAAACCCTGTTAATGTATAAAAAGGCCAAGCGAACCTCAAAAAATTCCAAGATTGGACACAACACTCATGTTGTTCTATGTTGACACTAGAAATTTTTTGAAAGCAATAAGAGGCAACGGATATCGTCCCGTCCCGAAAGGTGGTACATTCCCTATAGAAATCATCATGCTTGTTGTGAGAAGCTCTGGTTTGTGAGAAGCTTATACCCAAATCTGCCCCAAATGGGACCAAATTTTCACCATGGCATGTTGATGCCGCTCCATGATAGCATGCGAAGTTTCATGAATTTCAGACAAGTTTTGGATTTACTAGAATTTAAAACCAGGTATCTCAACGTTTTGCCGGCAATCAACAGTGCCCTGGTGTTTGAAATTCATTCCCATCTCTTGCATGGGATCTAGAAATTCACCCAAGGACACACATGTGATTTTCTACCAACTTTAGTGCATTGGAGCATGTGCTTGTAGTTCAAATTTGAATTATGCACATAAAATGCCTAGAAAACCCAGTTAATGTATAAAAAGGCCAAATAAGCCCCGAAAATTTCATTCCCATTTCTTCCATGGGACCTAAGCATGCACTAAAGGACAAAGATTTGATTTTACAACCATTTTGTATGCACCGGAGCATGTGCATGTAGTTTAATTTTGAATTGTGCACCTGAAATGGCTAGAAAACCAGTTTAATGTATGAAATGTCCAAACAAACCCTGAATAATTCCAATTCTTTTACGACACACATATAGTTGCATGTTCATTGCAGATAAAAGGTCTAGCAATTCAAACAGCGTCCATTGCCGCTGTGACCCATTTTGTAATTCAAATCAAGTAGATCCTACACAGTTTATTCTCACCAACCGTGTGAGATCTAGTACAAAATATCTTGGAGCATTGTCGGTGTATAGTACGCCTATGGCTTACATGAGGAGGTGCGTCGGCTACAGTCCACAGGTGGTGTGTCAAGCACACTAGCTCGCTCCCCCAAAACTCCCACCTCTGCATCCCTCGCAATCTCAAAAATATCTACCGCCTGGAAGGTTTTAATGTTTGATAGGACACGATTAGTATGTGCGGACTATGTGTGATGTCTGTTACTCCCGCTCTGCTTCAGTCCCTTTATTCAAATTTTCAGTAGCCCCGGCATTTTACTCCCGCCTCTACATCCCTCGCAATCTCAAAAATATCTGCTCACCCTTGATCCAAATTTTCAGTAGCCCCGCCTTCTTACTCCCGCCTAGTAAAATTTTCAGTTGCCGCAGTATTTCCTCAAACACAACCTCTGCTCACACAGACACACACAACCCTCGAAACCATTGGTAGGTGCCGCCATCGCTGGTGCCTCCATCCTCAACCTCTGCCTGTGCGCCGGGGAGCTCGAGTAGCCAATGGCCAAAAAGAGGTTTATCGCACCTTTTCTCCCAACGTCGGTGAGGTGGCTGGCGAGGTGTCCCCGTCATCCTCCGCGGGCCCGATCCGCTGTCGCCAGTCCCCCAATCCGCCCACCGCCGCGCCCCTACACCGGTTCGAGGACTTCCCCGTCCTCCCCCGGACCCGGCAGCCGACGAAATCCTACCTTGGGGTCCAGCGGCGGCGGTAGGGGGCGCGGGTCGCCGAGATTACAGATCGAGAGACCCACACCCGGTGGCTTCGTAGCTTCCACACGGCCGAGCTTACAGTCATGGAGTATGATCGCTGGTAGGTCCGCTACCACGGCGCAGCGGCTAGGCTCAATTTCCCCTTCGGCACACGTCCGGTCCACCTCGTTCCGCCGGAGCCAGGGTTGGTGAACTCAGCTATGGCGCGGGAGGACCGCGAGGCGTGGGAGCGTCTTGAGGCCGAGGCCGCCGATGAGGCCTACATGCAAGAGCTCCGCCGGCAGCACCCGGACCTCATGGAGGCGGAGCAGGCGATCTTTGCCGGCACGAAGGGAGGCGAGGTTATCGTGCTCTCCTCCAATGACGAGGTTGAAGGCGGCGAGGACGGCGGCGCAGAGGGCGGTGAGTTTATCACGCTCTCCTCTGATGACGAGGTCGAAGGCGGCGGCGACGGCGGCGCGGAGGGCATCAAGGTGGGCCCTGAGGACAAGGAGATCTATGTCAACGAGTGGAGGAGTGCCTTCGCCAACGACCCCGACGACGGTACTGGCCCGGACCCAGCTCACGGCACACCATACATGACAATGAAGGATTGGCTCGACCTCTACTTTGACTGGAAGTAGTTTAGCTTAGTTTAAATTTATGTTTATGTTCGGTTATGCAAAACTATCTATGTTTATGTTTGAATGCATGCTAGTTTCGGTTAAACCTGCTTTGAACTTGATCAAATTGAAGTTTACAACCTTAAGTTTAGGGGGGCGACTAGAAAAGGCCAAAAATTGCTAGAGTATATATATATATATATATCCACTAAGGGTTTAGTCCTTTAACTTTTTAAGGATCGCCTAGAGATGTCCTTATGACTTGTTTATTTCAGTTCTTCACAATGTGATGCTCTGTATGTGCAACTATTTGTTGTGCAGTTCAATTTCATCAATAACAGTTTCAACAATACCACTATGAATTACGATATTTGGTTGTTGTTAAGGATATTGCAGTTAACATGCCTTTTCGTTTTTCAATTGTTGTTTAGCAACATGCATTGTACTGAATGACTAAATATGCAATCCCAGGCTACATAGCAACAAGGAAGAGTGTTACCTTAATGTTCTGATGATGTCTAGATATACATGTAATAAAATCTTATATAATGGGATGGATGGAGTGTTGTACTACATCATTTTTCAATTGTTGTTTAGCTTCTAATATTAACTTGGTGCTTTTAGGTACATATATCATTGCCAAAGATCCACATTTAGACCCTTTCTGCGTATGGGGCAATGAGATATTCATGAACCAGCATCAAGTGAGGAAACTGATAAAGATTGTTACTAAAATGGGTCAAAAAATGCCAATCGAACTATTTGTTTACACTTTATGCAAGACAATAGTGAACTGCGGGATGGTAAGTAAGAACCCTGTAGCCTTGTTTTTTTACTGCCGTAATGAGTTGTGTTAGATGACAATATCTGAATCTTTTTTCTTTTGCAATGGATCATGAAGCAGTTTACTCAAGATTACCTCTCAAACTACATGATTGGCGGCCGGCCATCACAAGGGGTTGGACTAGAGTCCTGCATGCCTTCTGCATCCAGGAGAGCACAATAGGGCCATTTCGCTTCACCTTATTTAGCAACTGGAATGTCTCTTGCCTCTTTCTTTACCATCTGTGATAGTACAAGTATAGAACCCTAGTACATCATTCTTTATTTGGTGCTTCTGTAATTCTTTAACATATGTACCTGTGAATCAAATAATGCATTGATTGTTTGAACCTGATGGATATGAATAAATCTATAGCCTACTTTAAAGTTTAAATTAGGTACAATTTTAAATAGCAGCAATTAAATTAGGGCGAAATTACATTGTGTAGGTCATTACGGCACACACAGTTGGTAAAACACAAACGTTTATGATATACACCATAATCCGAGACGGTTCACAGAGAGGAAACGTGTGCAAGCATGCACACGGTTGCCGTTTGCAAAGCGTGTGTGATGTCAGACACTATCACATACGGTGTGGGAAAACTAAATGTGTGTGATTGTCTACCTATCGTACACGGTTTATAATCATGAACTGTTTGTGATGTGCCAGGCATCATAAAACTCTTGTGCCTAGAATCTGCCTGGTTTTAGGAAGAACCACAAAACTCCGATTGCGATGGCAATGCGAGCACAAACGAGTAGCAAGGATGAAGCGTTTGGGATATTGGAGATATCAGAAACGATTATATAGGGATACTATATGCATGAAGGATCCCTATCCCCGATGGTTTCTGGGTCGTGTGGGAAGGACCCCTGTCGCCCACACTCACTTAGCGATGGTTCCAAATGCTGTCGCGGAAAGGGGTTAAAAACCGTTTGTTTAGGACCGATGCGCACCAGTGAACACTTCTAGGACAGCACAGGTATGACTATCTTGATTCTGTCATAAAATTGTCATGCATGTACATGCATGACAGAAAACATGACCTACTGTGACAAACACATATCATCACGGAAGTTTCTTTTTTTGTAGTGACGTTACTAAGTGGGTAGAAGCTATTCCAGCTAGTAGTGATGATCATAACACCTCTATTAAGATGCTTAAAGAAGTTATTTTTACGAGGTTTGGAGTCCCTAGATACTTAATGACTAATGGTGGTTCACATTTTATTCATGGTGGTTTTCATAAAAAGCTTGCTAAGTATGATGTTAATCATAGAATTGCATCTCCATACCACCCACAGTCTAGTGGTATAGTAGAACTGAGTAATAGAGAGATTAAATTAATTTTGCAAAAGAATGTTAATAGATCTAGAAAGAATTGGTCCAAGAAACTTGATTATGCATTATGGGCCTATAGAACTGCATATAAAAATCCTATGGGTATGTCTCCGTATAAAATGGTTTATGGAAAAGCATGTCACTTACCTCTCAAACTAGAACATAAGGCATATTGGGCCATTAAAGAGCTCAATTATGATTTCAAACTTGCCGGTGAGAAGAGACTATTTGACATTAGCTCACTTGATGAGTGGAGAACCCAGGCCTATGAGAATGCCAACATGTTTAAAGAAAAAGTTAAAAGATGGCATGACAAAAGGATACAAAAGCATGAGTTTAATGTAGGTGATTATGTTTTGTTATACAACTCTCGTTTAAGATTTTTTGTAGCAAACTCCTCTCTAAATGGGAAGGTCCTTATGTTATCGAGGAGGTCTATCGTTCTGGTGCCATAAAAATCAACAACTTCGAAGGCACAAATCCGAAGGTGGTGAACGGTCAAAGAATCAAACACTAATCTCAGGTAATCCCATAAATGTTGAAACCAATGTTATTGACACCGTAACCCTGGAGGAGTACATAAGGGACACTTTCCAGAATGTTTCAGACTCCAAAAAGGAATAGGTATGTGGTACGGTAAGTAAACCGACTCCAAAATAGTTCTAACAGCAATTTTTCTTCGTTTTGGAATACTTAAGAAAATAGGAAAATAAGAAGTAGTTCGGAAAGGACACAAGGCATCCACGAGGGTGGAGGGCGCGCCCCCTGCCTCGTGGGCACCTCGTGTGCCCTCAGGACTCTGTTTTCTTGCACGATATTTCTTTTGGTCGGTAAAAATTCATTATATAATCTCCTGAAGGTTTTGACCACCGTACCACAACAAAATCCTCTGTTTTTGTTTTGAGTTGTTTCTGCCGCAGATTAGATCAAGATGTCTTCTCAAGAGTTAGTCGGGGAGAGCCGGGTATCTCACCCGACACCGTGGGGAAAAGCAAACAGCGATGCCGATCACCTTGGGACATCAACTAAGGAAGAGATGGAGGCCGACTTGAAAAGGATAGATGCCATGGAGGAAGATCAAGAAGGTACCTTTCATCTCCAAGCCAGATTTATGATGGAGGAACTCTAGAGCTCAGCAATTCCAAATTCGGTCATCCCTCCCAATGCTAGATTTCTTTCTTATGAAAATATGAAAAGGAGTGTTACTTGTTCTCCCGCGGCTATGCAACATCCATGGGTGAATGAAGCTTTAGCCGTCATGGGTAAACTCCGGAAGGAAACAATGGATCTTAAGCAGCAAGTCAATAAGCTTGAGGAAGAGAACCGTATCCTATGGGGCATCATCGCCAAGAATATCACATCACCACCTCTGAAGAAAGAGACATAAATACATGGGTATGGGCACTCCCCTTGGCAACTGCCAAGCTTTGGGGAGGTGCCCCGGCATCGTATCACCATCACACTACTATCTTTACCGTTTTTATTAGTTCGATCCTTTTGGTTATATCTTGATCTACTAGAATAATGTTTAGTATGATCTAGCTTTGAGTTTTTGTGTTGATCCTTATCTATGTAATCGAGTCCGTGAGCTATATATAATAAAGATTAGTCTTGAGTCGAGGGCTTGGTTATCTTGCTATGATCTTGGGGGAATAAAAGAAAAAAGAAAGAATAAAAATAAATAAAGAGATCATATTGATCTTATGGAGAGTAATGACTTCACATATAAAGAGTATGATGAATAAAAGTTGTTGAGAGTTAACAAACATAGTTTTGGTCATCGTTGCAATTAATAGGAAGTAATAAATAAAGAGAGGTTTTCACATATAAATATACTATCTTGGACATCTTTTATGATTGTGAGCACTCATTAAAATATGACATGCTAAAAAGTTGATGTTGGACAAGGAATACAACGTAATGGGTTATGTTTTCTTATATCCAAAATAAATTATATTATCATTGATCATCCAACATGTTGAGCTTGCCTTTCCCCCTCATGCTAGCCAAATTCTTTGCACCAAGTAGAGATACTACTTGTGCTTCCAAATATCCTTAAACCCAGTTTTGCCATGAGAGTCCACCATATCTACCTATGGATTGAGTAAGATCCTTCAAGTAAGTTGTCATTGTTGCAAGCAATAAAAATTGATCTCTAAATATGTATGATCTATTAGTGTGGAGAAAATAAGCTTTATACGAGCTTGTGATATGGAAGAAATAAAAGCGATGGGCTGCATAATAAAGTTCCCTATCACAAGTGGCAATATAAAGTGATGTTCTTTTGCATTAAGATTTTGTGCATCCAACCATAAAAGCACATGACAACCTCTGCTTCCCTCTGCGAAGGGCATGTCTTTTATTTTTGTCTTATACCTTATACAAGAGTCATGGTGATCTTCACCTTTCCTTTTCACACTTTATCCTTTAGCAAGCACTATGTGTTGAAAAGATCCTGATATATGTATCCAATTGGATGTGGGTTTTCATAAAGCATTATTGTTGATGTTACCCTTGAGGTAAAATATAAGCCCCTATCTTTCTCTGTGTCCGATTAAAACTTCAAACCCATAAGTATTGCGTGAGTGTTAGAAATTGTGAAAGACTAAATGATAGTTGAGTATGTGGACTTGCTGAAAAGCTCTTACATTGACTCTTTCTGATGTTATGATAAATTGCAATTGCTTCAATGACTGGGATTATAGTTTGCTAGTTTTTCAATGAAGTTTCTGATTCATACTTTACATTGTGAATAGATTGTTACTTCAGCATAAGAAATCATATGACAATATATATGTTGCTATTCTAAGAATGATCATGATGCCCTCATGTCCGTATTTTATTTTATAGACACCTCTATCTCTAAATATGTGGACATATTTTTCGATATCGACTTCCGCTTGAGGACAAGCGAGGTCTAAGCTTGGGGAGTTGATACGTCCATTTTGCATCATGCTTTCATATTGATATTTATTGCATTATGGGCTATTATTACACATTATGTCACAATACTTATGCCTTTTCTCTCTTATTTTACAAGGTTTACATGAAGAGGGAGAATGCCGGCAGCTGGAATTCTGGGCTCGAAAAGGAGCAAATATTAGAGCCCTATTCTGCACAACTCCAAAAGTCCTGAAACTCCACGAAAGTCAGTTTTGGAATATATTAAAAATATTGGGTGAAGAAAGTACCAGAGGGGGGCCACCCACTATCCCCGAGGGTGGAGGGCGTGCCCTACCCCCATGGGCGTGCCCCCTGCCTCGTGGGCCACCTGGAAGCCCTCCGATGCCCATCTTCTGGTATAAGGTGTCTTTTTCCCTAGAAAAAAATAAGAAGGAAGCTTTCGGGATGAAGCGATGTCGTCTCGAGGCAGAACCTTGGCGGAACCAATCTAGGGCTCCGGCGGAGCTGTTCTGCCAGGGAAACATCCCTCCGGGAGGGGAAATCGTCACCATCCTCATCACCATCGATCCTCTCATCGGGAGGGGGTCAATCTCCATCAACATCTTCACTAGAACCATCTCCTCTCAAACCCTAGTTCATCTCTTGTATCCGATCTTTGTCTCAAAGCCTCATATTGGTACCTGTAGGTTGCTAGTAGTGTTGATTACTCCTTGTAGTTGATGCTAGTTGGTTTATTCAGTGGAAGATTATATGTTCAGATCCTTTATGCACATTAATACCCCTCTGATTATGAACATGAATATGATTTATGAGTAGTTATGTTTGTTCCTGAGGACATGGGAGAAGTCTTGTTATAAGTAGTCATGTGAATTTGGTATTCGTTCGATTTTTTGATGAGATGTATGTTGTCTTTCCTCTAGTGGTGTTATGTGAACGCTGACTACATGACACTTCACCATTGTTTGGGCCTAGGGGAAGGCATTGGGAAGTAGTAAGTAGATGATGGGCTGCTAGAGTGACAGAAGCTTAAACCCCAGTTTATGTGTTGCTTCGTAAAGGGATGATTTGGATCCATATGTTTCATGCTATGGTTAGGTTTACCTTAATTCTTCTTTCGTAGTAGTGGATGCTTGCGAGGGGGGTTAATCATAAGTGGGATGCTTGTCCAAGGAAGGGCAATACCCAAGCAACGGTCCACCCACATAACAAATTATCAAAGTAATGAACGCGAATCATATGAGCATGATGAAAACTAGCTTGACGATAATTCCCATGTGTCCTCGGGAGCGCTTTACTTTATAGAAGAGTTTGTCCAGGCTTGTACTTTGCTATAAAAAGGATTGGGCCACCTTGCTGCACCTTGTTTACTTCTGTTACTTGTTACCCATTACGAATTACCTTATCACAAAACTATCTGTTACCAATAATTTCAGTGCTTGTAGAGAATACCTTACTGAAAAGTGCTTGCCATTTCCTTCTGCTCCTCGTGGGGTTCGACACTCTTACATATAGAAAGGACTATGATAGATCCCCTATACTTGTGGTCCATCACATACCCCCCGATACTACCCATAGATTCATCAAAATAAGCAAACAACACATAGAAAACAGAATCTGTCAAAAATAAAATAGTCTGTAGTAATCTGTAACCCTCGAATACTTCTATAACTCCAAAACTTCCGAAAAATTAGGACAACAAAGGAAATTTATATCTTAATCTTCTGCCAAAAAATCAGTATTTTATCACGCTTCTGCTAAAAATGAGAATTGTTTTCCTGAGCACAAAAGTTTTTTGTTTTTCAGCAAGATCAATTCAACTATCACCGTAAGCTATCCCAAAGGTCTTAGTTGACACAAACACTAATTAAAACACAAAAACACATCTAACCAGAGGCTAGATGAATTATTTATTGGAAAAAATAGGAACTAAAAATATTGGGTTGTCTCCCAACAAGCGCTTTTCTTTAAAGCCTTTTAGCTAGGCATTGAAATTTCAATGATGCTCACATGAAAGACAAGAATTGAAGCACAAAGAGAGCATCACAAAACATGTGAAAAACACTTCTAAGTATAACATACTTCCTATGCGTAGGCATTTTATAAGCAAATAATTTATCAAGACAAGCAAAAACTAGCATATGCATGGAAGAAGAAAGAAACAATAGCAATCTCAACATGACGAGAGGTAATTTAGTAACATGAAAATTTCTACAACCATATTTTCCTCTCTCATAATAATTGCATGTAGGATCATAATCAAATTCAACAATATAGCTACCACACAACATATTTCCCACATGATCCTCTTGTATGCAAGGTTGACACTCTTCCAAAATAGTGGGGTTATCATCAAATAAAGTCATGACCTTTCCAAACCCACTTTTATCAAAAACTTCATAAGATTATACATTTTCCAAATATGTGGGATCTAAAGTTGACACTCTTCCAAACCAATTTCAATATTATTGCAAACATTATTATCAATCTCATATTCATCATGGAGCTTAAATAAATTTTCAAGATTATAAGAAGAATCACCCCAATCATGATCATTGCAACAAGTAGTGGACATAGAAAAACTAGCATCCCCAAGCTTAGGGTTTTGCATATTATTGACACAATTGACATTAATATAATTTATAATAATATCATTGCAATCATGCTTTTCATTCAAGGAGCTATCGTGAATCACTTCATCAATTTCTTCTTTCAACAATTCATCACAATTTTCAGATTCACGAATTTCAAACAAAACCTCATAAAGATAATCTAGTGCACTCAACTCACTAGCAATTGGTTCATCATAATTGGATCTTTTAAAAAGATTAGCAAGTGGATGAGGATCCATAAACTCTTTGCTTCCGATTTTCAATAAATATACAATTATACCAAGAAAACGAGCAAACAAACCAAGTAAGACATAAGGGCAAATGAAAAGAAGGACGAAAGAGAAGGCGAATCTTTTCGAAAATCATTTTAGAAGTGGGGGAGAGGAAAACGAGAGGCAAATGGCGAATAATGTAATGCAAGAGATGAGAGTTTTAAGGTGGGTACTTGGTATGTCTTGACTTGGCGTAGATCTCCCCAGCAACGGCGCCAGAAATTCTTCCTGCTACTTCTTGAGCTTGTGTTGGTTTTTCCCTTGAAGAGGAAAGGGTGATGTAGCAAAGTAAAGATAAGTATTTCCCTCGGTAAGAGAACCAAGGTAACAATCCAGTAGGAGACAGCGCACAAATCACCAATACCTGCACAACCAATCAAATACTTGCACCCAACGCGATAAAGGGGTTGTAAATCCCTTCACGGACGCTTGGAAAAGTGAGACCTGATATAGATATATAAAACTAAAAAAAGATAAATTTAATATTATTGGGTTTTTTTGGTTAATAGATCGGAAAGTAAAAGATTGCAAAATAGTAGATCGGAAACTTATATGATGGAAAATAGACCCGGGGGCCATAGGTTTCACTAGAGGCTTCTCTCAAGATAGCAAATAATACGATGGGTGAACAAATTACGGTCGAGCAATTGATAGAAAAGCGCGATGTTATGACGATATCCAAGGCAATGCTTATGAAATATAGGCATCACGCCCGTGTCAAGTAGACCGACTCCTGCCTGCATCTACTACTATTACTCCACACATCGACCGACTCTTGCCTGCATCTAGAGTGTTAAGTTCATGAAGAACAGAGTAACGCTTTAAGTAAGATGATATGATGTAGAGGAATAAACTAAAGCAATATGATGTAAACCCCACATTTTTATCCTCGATGGCAACAGTACAATACGTGCCTCGCTTCCCCTACTGTCACTGGGAGAGGACACCGCAAGATTGAACCCAAAGCTAAGCACTTCTCCCATTGCAAGAAAAAACCAATCTAGTTGGCCAAACTAAACCGATAGTTCGAAGAGAATTACAAAGATATCAAATTATGCATATAAGAATTCAGAGAAGATTCAAATAATATTCATAGATAAGCTGATCATAATTCCACAATTCATCGGATCTCCACAAACACATGCAAAAGAAGATTACATCAGATAGATCTCCAAGAACACCAAGGAGAACATGGTATTGTGATACAAAGAGAGACAGAGAGAGAGAGAGAGAGAGAGAGAGAGAGAGAAGAAGAAGCCATCTAGCTACTAGCTATGGACCCGTAGGTCTGAGGTAAACTACTCACGCTTCATAGGAAGGGCAATGGAGTAGATGTAGATGCCCTCCGTGATCGAATCCCCCTCTGGCAGGATGCCGGAAAAGGCCCCTACATGAGATCTCACGGTAACAGAAGGTTGCGGCGGTGGAAAAGTGTTTTCGTAGATGCCTCTGCCGGTTTGGGAATATATGTGAATATATATAGGAGGAAGAAATAGGTCAGGAGAGTCACGGGGGGCCCACAAGGTAGGGGGCGCGCCCTCCTCCTTGTCGCCTGATGTCTAGTACACAACCTTCTTCTTGTAGACGTTGTTGGGCCTCCGAGTGTAGAGGTTTGTAGGACAGTAGCAAATTTCCCTCAAGTGGATGACCTAAGGTTTATCAATCCGTGGGAGGCGTAGGATGAAGATGGTCTCTCTCAAACAACCCTGCAACCAAATAACAAAGAGTCTCTTGTGTCCCCAACACACCCAATACAATGGTAAATTGTATAGGTGCACTACTTCGGCGAAGAGATGGTGATACAAGTGCAATATGGATGGTAGATATAGGTTTTTGTAATCTGAAATATAAAAACAGCAAGGTAGCAAGTGGTAAAAGTGAGCGTAAACGGTATTGCAATGCTAGGAAACAAGGCCTAGGGTTCATACTTTTACTAGTGCAAGTTCTCTCAACAAGGATAACATAATTAGATCATATAACAATCCCTCAACATGCAACAAAGAGTCACTCCAAAGTCACTAATAGCGGAGAACAAACAAAGAGATTATTTTCGAGTACGAAACCACCTCAAATTTATCCTTTCTGATCGATCTATTCAAGAGTCCGTAGTAAAATAACACGAAGCTATTCTTTCCGTTCGATCTATCCTAGAGTTCATACTAGAATAACACCTTAAGACGCAAATCAAGTTTACAATAGTTTATATGATTTTGTTATGATTTGATTAGAACTAACCCGGACTGACGTTGTTTTCAGCAGAACTACTATGGTGTTGTTTTTGTGCAGAAACAAAAGTTCTCAGAATGCGATGAAAATCAACAGAGAATTTTTCTAGAAAATATAAAAAATACTGGAACAAAAATCTACCGGAGGGGAGTCCCATGGGCCCCACAAGGGTGGGGGCGCACCCACCCCCTGGGCGCACCCCTATGCCTCGTGGACTACCCGTGGGGCCCCCTAACTTGTTCTCGACGCCAACCTCTCCTATAAATACCCAAACCTCCATAAATTCACCTAGATCGGAAGTTCCGCCGCCGCAAGCCTCTGTAGCCACGAGAAATCAATCTAGGCCCTCTCTGGCACCCTGCCGGAGGGGGCCATCGTCACCGGAGGCTATGGAGGAGGATCCCGAAGGGGCCATCATCACGATGAAGGCCAAGGACTAGAGGGAGAACCTCTCCCCATCCAGGGGGGAGGCCATGGAGAAGAAATCACAAGGGGGAGAACCTCTCCTCTCTCTCAGTGGCACCGGAGTGCCATCGGGAGGGGAATCATCACCGCGCTGATTGTCTTCATCAACATCACCATCATCATCACCATCCTCATCTCTTTTATGCAGTCCACTCTCCCACACCCTGATGTAATCCCTACTTGAACATGGTGCTTTATTCCACATATTATGATCCAATGATGTGTTGCCATCCTATGATGTTTTGAGTAGATATCCTTTGTCTTTGGGTTGATTGATGATCTAGATTGGTACGAGTTGTATGTTTTATTTTGGTGTTGTCCTATTGTGCCCTCTCTGTTGCGCAAGCGTGAGGGATTCCCGCTATAGGGTGTTGCAATAAGTTCATGATTCGCTTATAGTGGGTTGCTTGAGTGACAGAAGCATAAACCCGAGTAAGGGGGTTGTTGCGTATGGGATAAAGGGGACTTGATGCTTTAATGCTATGGTTGGGTTTTACCTTAATGATCTTTAGTAGTTGCGGATGCTTGCTAGAGTTCCAATCATAAGTGCATATGATCCAAGAAGAGAATGTATGTTAGCTTATGCCTCTCCCTCATATGAAATTGCAATGACGACTATCGGTCTTGTTAACAATTGCCTAGGACAATTCCATACACCGACCCATCATTATTCCATACTCGCTATTTATAATATTTAGTAATATATTCTAACTTTATGATAACAGCACCTACTTTCATATTTTAGCTCTCCGATATCGTGCAAAGTTATCCTCTTCATACCCACAACGTAGTTTTATCTCTCGTTTCTAGTTGGAAGCAAACGTTCGGTGTACGTAGAGTCATATCAGTGGTAGATAGGACTTGAGAGAATATTGATCTTACCTTTATCTCCTTGTGGGTTCGACACTCCGTAATTATCACTTCCACCTTTGGGAATTGCTACGATGATTCCCCGCACTTGGGGATTATCAAGCTCTTTTCTGGTGCCGTTGTCGGGGAGCAATAGCGTGGGGTTGATATTCTTGTGAATGCTTGTTTGCTTTCTTCACTAAGTAGATTTTGTTTTTCCCTTTTTGTTTCTGTATAGTTGTGGGTGAAACATACAAAAAAATTAAAGAATGAAAATACAAAAAAATACTTGCCTCTCATACCTAAAAAGTTTTTCAATAAGAGAAGTGATTGGAAGGTTATGCATTGGAGAAGTGAGGGTCGACCTTGAACACTTGTATTCATCATCATGGAAACAATGTAAATTTTTTCATGGAAGCTTCTCTGAAAATAATTATCCCCTTGTATATATCCATTTTATTATAAAAATAATGTGCCAAGCCTTGGTTTTAGGATGATTAGATTGCTTGTTTACTATGTACAGTACAAAAACAGAAACTTTGGCTGTAGCGCATGAATTTACATTTTTTACTGGAAAGTCAAATGGGTCTGAAACTTTTTGCACATTACTTCTGTATAAATTTTTCAAATTTTCATATTTTTTAGAATGATTGGAGTTACATAAATATACTAAACTTCCAGATTACTACAGACTGTCCTGTTTTTGACAGATTCTGTTTTCTATGAGTTGTTCGCTTATTTTGATGAATCTATGGGTAGTATCAGGGGGTATGAACCACGGTGAAGTTGGAATACAGTATATATAGTTCTAATATGAAATTGGAATAAGTTTGCAACAGTACCTAAAGGTAGTGATTTGCTTTATTACACTAACGGATCTCACAAAGTTTTTGTTAAAGTTTTGTGTGGATGAAGTGTTCGAAGATCAAGGAGCTATCAATATGAGAATAATAAAGAGAGGCAATAGTTAAAGCTTGGGATGCCCAAGGCACCCCAAGTAAATATTTCAAGGATACTCAAGCATCTAAGATTGGGGATGCCCCGGTTGGCATCCCATCTTTCTTTTTCAACAATTATCGGTATACCTCGGTTTTTGTTTTGTTCACATGATTTGTGTCCTTTGTGTTTTTTGTTTTTACCTTATGAACTATGCTAGTATGAGGTATCCCTTAATTGATCTATAGAATGCTTCATGTACTTCACTTATATCTTTTAAGTATGATCTTATAGAATTGCTCTTTGTGCTTCACTTAAATCTTTTGAGTATGGTTTTATAAAATGCTTTGTGTGCTTCACTTATATATTTTGAGCTTGGATATTGGTTAGTCTATATTAATTGTAGAATTATCCATGAACTTCACTTATATCTTTTGGAGTTTTTGGAGTATGAATAATACTATCATCTAAAGTGGATTTAGAAGAAGTTGCTCCCAATATTCCGAATGCGGAGAATTTTGCTTATGTGGAGAGTAGTAAAATTTCTATGCTCGTAGATCATGAAAGGATGCTTTACTTGATGGTTATATTGTTGAAATCATTCATTATGCTAGTGAAAATTATTATGAGGGAGGAATACATGTTTGTAGGAGTTGCAATAATATCAAGTTTCCTCTCTATGTGCTTAAAGTTTTGAAGTTATACTTGTTTTGCCTTCCTATGCTAGTTGATTCTTGTTCCCATAAATTGTGTGCTACCAAAATCCCTAGGCATAGTAAGTGGGTTAGGTTTAAATGTGCTAGTCATATTCTTCATGATGCTCTCTTTATGTTTCAATTCTTATCTTTTATGTGAGCATCATTGAAATCATCATGACTAGCTAAAAGGCATTAAAGAAAAGTGCTTGTTGGGAGGCAGCCCGATATTTACCCTTACTGTTTTTGTGTGTTCTAATGATTAATATACTGTATTAATCATGTATTATAGATTTTGTTTCAATAAAGTGCCAAGTAAGACCTTTGGGAGGACTTGGGTGAAAGTTAATGTGATCTTGCTGTAAAAAACAGAAACTTTGCGCTCACGAGATTAGCTGCCATTTTTTACAGAAGAGTGTGATTGAGTTGATTCTTTTTTAATAAGATTAATAGACAAATTCCTCACGTACACCAATTTATTTCATAATTTTTGGAGTAGCAGAAGTATGCTTGGTGTTCAGATCATTACAGACGGTTCTACTTCTGACAGATTCTGTTTTCATTGCATAGTTTGCTTGTTTTCTAGTTTCTATGGCTTATATTTCTCAATCTAAATTGTAGAAATGATATGGTACAGTAGACATTGTGTGAGAAAAATTATGAATCTTGTCTTTTACAGTACCAAAGTGAATGGTTTACTCTTTATCATACTAACCTATCTCACGAAGTTTCGTTAAGTTTTGTGTGATTGAAGTTTTCAAGCTTTGGGTGAGATATCGATATGAGGAGAATAAGGAGTGGAAAGACCCTAAGCTTGGGGATGCCCAAGGCACCCCAAGGTAATATTCAAGGAAGACTCAAGCGCCTAACTTGGGGATGCCCTGGATGGCATCCCCTCTTTTGTCTTCAAAACTATCGGTATACCTTACTCGGAGCTATATTTTTATTCGTCACATGATATGTGTCTTGATTGGAGCATATTTTCATTTTTACTTGCGGTTTGAATAAAATCATTGGATCTGAAATCTTGAATTAAAAAGAATCCCCCCATGGCTATTTAATTATTTGACTACTCAGTATTCTTCACTTATATCTTTTTGGAGTAGTTTGTCATTTACTCACATGCTTCACATATATCCTATGAGTAAATGGTTGAATGGATTGAATATCATAAATTTGAATTTATATACGTTTCATATGCTTACAACATGGGGAGTAATGACTTCACACATAATAAGTATAGTAGTAAACTTATTGGAAGTTAGCAAACACAGAATTGGTCACTTGAACAATTCATGAAAGAATATTGAAGGAAGAGAGATTTCACATATAAATATACTATCTTGGACATCTTTTGCAATTGTGAGCACTCATTAAAATATGACATGCTAAAAGGTTGATGTTGGACAAGGAAGACAACTTAATGGGTTATGTTTTCCTATATTTGAAACATTATATTGTCTTGGATCATCCAACATGTTGAGCTTGCTTTTCCCTCTCATGCTAGCCAAATTCTTTGCACCAAGTAGAGATACTACTTGTGCCTCCAAACATTCCTTAAACCAGTTTTGCCATGAGAGTCCACCATACCTACCTATGGATTGAGTAAGATCCTTCAAGTAAGTTGTCATCAGTGCATGCAATAAAAATTGCTCTCTAAATATGTATGATTTATTAGTGTGGAGAAAATAAGCTTTATACAATCTTGTGATGTGGAAGAAATAAAAGCGACGGACTGCATAATAAAGGTTCATATCATAAGTGGCAGTATAAAGTGAAGTTCTTTTGCATTAAGATTTCGTGCATCCAACCATAAAAGCGCATGACAACCTCTGCTTCCCTATGCGAAGGGCTTATCTTTTACTTTTATCTTCTACCCTTATATAAGAGTCATGGTGATCATCACCTTTCCCTTTTTACACTTTTTCCTTTGGTAAGCACTTTGTGTTGGAGCGATCCGGATATATATCACTTGGCTGTAGGTTTTCATAAATTATTATTGTTGACATTATCATTGAGGTAAAAGGTTGGGAGGCGAAACTATAAGCCCTGTCTTTCTCTGTGTCTGATTAAAACTTTGAACCCATAAATATCACATGAATGTTAGCAATTGTGAAAGATTAAATGATAGTTGAGTATGTGGAGTTTGCTGAATCAAAGCTCTTACAAGGACCCTTCCAGAAAATAAGATGAATTGCAATTGTTTGATGACTAAGAGCACAGTTTGTTAGTTTTCAAGAAAGTTTATGATCTATATAGCTTGTTACTTGATCATGAGAAGTTTTATGAGTTGAGCTACTATTATGATATATAATGATGCTATAAAAAAGTGATTGAAACTATCATTGATCAAACTTAGGCACTTGCTAGCATTCACACTTCATAAATTATTTCTTTTATCATTACATACTCAAGGAAGAGCAAGAATTAAGCTTGGGGATGTTGATACGTCTCCAATGTATCTATTATTTATGAGTATTCATGCCATGCTTACAATAGTTTTATATGATTTTGGTATGATTTGATTAGAACTAACCTGGACTGACGCTGTTTTCAGCAGAACTACTATGGTGTTGTTTTTGTGCAGAAATAAAAGTTCTCAGAATGCGGTGAAAATCAACGGAGAATTTTTCTGGAAATATAAAAAATACTAGAACAAAAATCTACCAGAGGGGAGTCCCGTGGGCCCCACGAGGGTGGGGCGGCGCCCACCCCCTGGGCGCGCCCCTGTGCCTCATGGACTACCCGTGGGGCCCCTGACTTGTTCTCGACGCCAACCTCTCCTATAAATACCCAAACCTCCAGGAATTAACCTAGATCGGAAGTTCTGCCGCCACAAGCCTCTGTAGCCACGAGAAATCAATCTAGGCCCTCTCTCGCACCCTGCTAGAGGGGGCCATCATCACCGGAGGCTATGGAGGAGGATCCCGGAGGGTCCATCATCACCATGAAGGTCAAGGACCAGAGGGAGAACCTCTCCCCATCCAGGGGGGCCATGGAGGAGTAAGCACAAGGGGGAGAACCTCTCCTCTCTCTCGGTGGCACCGGAGTGCCATCGGGAGGGGAATCATCGCCGCGGTGATCGTCTTCATCAACATCACCATCATCATCACCATCCTCATCTCTTTTATGCGGTCCACTCTCCCGCACCCAGCTGTAATTCCTACTTGAACATGGTGCTTTATGCCACATATTATGATCCAATGATGTGTTGCCATCCTATGATGTTTTGAGTAGATATCCTTTGTCTTTGGGTTGATTGATGATCTAGATTGGTACGAGTTGTATGTTTTATTTTGGTATTGTCCTATTGTGCCCTCCATGTTGCGCAAGCGTGAGGGATTCCCGTTGTAGGGTGTTGCAATACGTTCTTGATTCGCTTATAGTGGGCTGCTTGAGTGACAGAAGCATAAACCCAAGTAAGGTGGTTGTTGCGTATGGGATAAAGGGGACTTGATGCTTTAATGCTATGATTGGGTTTTGCCTTAATGATCTTTAGTAGTTGCGGATGCTTGCTAGTGTTCCAATCATAAGTGCATATGATCCAAGAAGAGAAAGTATGTTAGCTTATGCCTCTCCCTCATATGAAATTGCAATGAGACTATCAGTCTTGTTAACAATTGCCTAGGACAATTCCGCACACCGACCCATCATTATTCCATACTCGCTATTTATAATATTTAGTAATATATTCTAACTTTATGATAACAGCACCTACTTTCATATTTTAGCTCTCTCATACCATGCAAAGTTATCCTCTTCATACCCACAATGTAGTTTTATCTCTCGTTTCTAGTTGGAAGCAAACGTTCCGTGTACATAGAGTCATATCAGTGGTAGATAGGACTTGAGAGAATATTGATCTTACCTTTAGCTCCTTGTGGGTTCGACACTCCATACTTATCACTTCCACCTTTGGAAATTGCTATGATGATTCCCTGCACTTAGGGATTATCATAATGTCACCTAGATACGCCAATGTCACCTCAAGTATCCATGGGTATGATTATACGGTATGCATCACACAATCTCAGACTCATCTATTCAACCAACACAAAGAACTTCAAAGAGTGCCCCAAAGTTTCTACCGGAGAGTCAAGACGAAAACGTGTGCCAACCCCTATGCATAAGTTCACAAGGCCATGGAACTCGCAAGTTGATCACCAAAACATACATCAAGTGGATTACATGAATATCCCATTGTCACCATAGATAAGCACATGCAAGACATACATCAAGTGTTCTCAAATCCTTAAAGACTCAATCCGATCAGATAACTTCAAAGGGAAAACTCAATCCATTACAGGAGAGTAGAGGGGGAGAAACATCATAAGATCCAACTATAATACCAAAGCTCGCGATACATCAAGATCGTGCCGAATCAAGAACACGAGAGAGAGAGAGAGAGAGAGAGAGAGAGATCTCAAACACATAGCTACTGGTACATACCCTCATCCCCGAGGGTGAACTAATCCCTGCTCGCCATGGAAAGCGCCGAGATGATGAAGATGGCCACCGGTGATGGATCCCCCCTCCGACAGGGTGCCGGAACAGGGCCCCGATTGGTTTTTGGTGGCTACAGAGGCTTGCGGCGGCGGAACTCTCGATCTAGGTTATTTTCTGGAGGTTTCTGTATGTATAGGAATTTTTGGCGTAGGTCTCACGTCAGGGGGGGCTCCGAGTCATCCACGAGATAGGGGACGCGCCCAGGGGGGTAGGGCACGCCCCCATCCTCGTGGATGGCTCGGGACTCTTATGGCCCCACTCTTTTACTTCTTGGTCCATAAAAAATCATCAAAAATTGGCACGTCAATTGGACTCCGTTTGGTATTGCTTTTCTATAAAACTCAAATACAAGGAAAAACATAAACTAGCACTGGCTCTAGGTTAATAGGTTAGTCCCAAAAATCATATAAAATAGCATATGAATGCATATTAAACATCCTAGATGGATATATAATAGCATGGAACAATAAAAAATTATAGATATGTTGGAGACGTATCAAGCATCCCCAAGCTTAATTCCTGCTTGTCCTCGAGTAGGTAAATGATAAAAACATATTTTTTTATGTGGAATGATACCTAACATACTTTTCAATGTAATTTTATTTATTATGGAATGAATGTTCAGATCTGGAAGATTCAAGACAAAAGTTTAATATTGACATAATAATAATAATAATAATAATACTTCAAGCATACTAACCAAGCAATTATGTCTTCTCAAAATGACATAGCCAAAGAAAGCTCATCCCTACAAAATCATATAGTTTGGCTATGCTTCATTTTCATCACACAAAATGCTCCAATCATGCACAACCCCGATGACAAGCCAAGCAATTGTTTCATACTTTAGTATTCTCAAACTTTTTCAACTTTCACGAAATATATGAGCATGAGCCATGGACATAGCACTATAGGTGGAATAGAATGGTGGTTGTGGAGAAGACAAAAAAGAGAGGAAGATAGTCTCACATCAACTAGGCGTATCAATGGGCTATGGAGATGCCCATCAATAGATATCAATGTGAGTGAGTAGGGATTGCCATGCAATGGATGCACTAGAGCTATAAGTGTATGAAAGCTTAACAAAAGAAACTAAGTGGATGTGCATCCAACTTGCCTGCTCACGAAGACCTAGGGCAATTTGAGGAAGCCCATCATTGGAATATACAAGCCAAGTTCTATAATGAAAAATTCCCACTAGTATATGAAAGTGACAACATAAGAGACTCTCTATCATGAAGATCATGGTGCTTCTTTGAAGCATGAGTGTGGAAAAAGGATAGTAACATTGTCCCTTCTCTCTTTTTCTCTCATTTTTTGTTTGGGCCTTCTCCTTTTTATGGCCTATTTTTTCGTCCGGAGTCTCATCCCGACTTGTGGGGGAATCATAGTCTCCATCATCCTTTCCTCACATGGGACAATGCTATAATAATGAAGATCATCACACTTTTATTTACTTACAACTCAAGAATTACAACTCGATACTTAGAACAAAATATGACTCTATGTGAATGCCTCCGGTGGTGTACCGGGATGTGCAATGAATCAAGAATGACATGTATAAAAAATTATGAATGGTGGCCATGCCACAAATACGATGTCAACTACATTGTCATGCAAAGCAATATGACTATGATGAAGCGTGTCATAATAAACGGAACGGTGGAAAGTTGCATGGCAATATATCTCAGAATGGCTATGGAAATGCCATAATAGGTAGGTATGGTGTCTGTTTTGAGGAAGGTAAATGATGGGTTTATGGTACCGGCGAAAGTTGCGCGGCACAAGAGAGGCTAGCAATGTTGGAAGGGTGAGAGTGCGTATAATCCATGGACTCAACATTAGTCATAAAGAACTCACATACTTATTGCAAAAATCTACAAGTCGTCAAAACCAAGCACTACATGCATGCTCCTAGGGGGATAGATTGGTAGGAAAAGACCATCGCTCGTCCCCGACCGCCACTCATAAGGAAGGCAATCAAAGAACACCTCATGCCTCAAATTTGTCACACAACGGTTACCATACGTGCATGCTATGGGACTTGCAAACCTCAACACAAGTATTTATCAATTTCACAATTACTCAACTAGCACAACTCTAATATCACCATCTTTATATCTCAAAACAATTATCAAGTATCAAACTTCTCATAGTATTCAATGCACTCTATATGAAAGTCTTTATTATACCCATCTTGAATGCCCATCATATTAGGACTAATTTTATAACCAAAGAAAATTACCATCCTGTTCTAAAAGACTCTCAAAATAATATAAGTGAAGCATGAGAGATCAATAATTTCTATAAAATAAACCACCACCGTGCTCTAAAAAGATATAAGTGAAGCACTAGAGCAAACGACAAACTACTCCGAAAGATATAAGTGAAGATCAATAAGTAGTTGAATAATTATGTAACTATGTGAAGACTCTCTAACATTTAAGAATTTCATATCTTGGGATATTATTCAAACAGGAAGCAAAACAAAATAAAATAAAATGACGCTTCAAGCAAAACACATATCATGTGGTGAATAAAAATTATAGCTCCAAGTAAAGTTACCGATGAACGAAGATGGAAGAGGGGATGCCATCCGGGGCATCCCCAAGCTTAGGCTCTTGGTTGTCCTTGAATATTACCTTGGGGTGCCTTGGGCATCCCCAAGCTTAGGATATTTCCACTCTGTCGTGGAATTGTCACGGCAGATGTCCTAGTGTGAGGACTTAGTCATGAGGCCAACGCATCTGTGTGGTAGCTTGAGAGGGGTTGAGCGGAATTGAGAGACGCAACGCAAGACAAGGATTTAGACAGCTTCGGGCCCCGGGAAACATCATCCGGTAATAACCCTACGTGTTGTTTGAGGCCAGGTCTTATTATCATCATGAGGGAGTCGCCGTAAACCGGCTCTCCCGGTTATGTCTAGCCCTAAGATTGTCTCCCTCCGTTACGGGGTGCCCTGCCCCTCCTTATATATGTTGAAGGGGCGGGTTACATATAGAGTACTTCTTGGACTAAGACTTAAATTATTCGGACTTCTCTTCATGGGCTTCTTAATGTCTTGGGCTTCATAACGTCTTGGGCTTCATAACGTCTCGGGCTTCATAACCCCTGGCAACTGAGTTATCATTGTCTGTCAGGTTATGACTAGTGCCGGTTTATGATTGTCTGCCGGGTTATGACTAGTGCCGGTTTATGATTGTCTTCCGGTTTATGACTGGTGCCGGTTTATCACTGTCTTCCTTAACTCCTGCCAGTTTATCATCTAACTTAACTCCTGTCGGGTTATCATCTGACTTAACTCCTGCCGGGTTATCATCTGACTTAACTCCTGCTGGGTTATCATCTGACTTAACTCCTGCCGGTTTATCAGGTCCCAGTCCGGTTATAACTCTGGCCGGGTCATACCGCGGGGTATATCCCCGACATTAGCCCCCAGTTTAATTTGAATTTATCCATGTTAAACTGATCTTGATCATCCTTAAGTCCTTGTCACTTCCTTCTTCTAGAAAATCCGAGTCAATAGGCCAGCTTCATAATCAATTTGCTGACATTGGTTTATCACAGAGAAATATTATGAAGAATAATTCATTTTACTCAGCTCCTAATGCTTAATAAAAATATTGGTCTTTGAAATACTCATCTGATCTGCAGCCGGTTTAAGAATGTAGAACTTGCTGGTTTAAGAATGTAGAACTTGCCAGTTTAAGAATGTAGAACTTGCCGGTTTAAGAATTTAGAACTTTGCCGGTTTATCATTGCCGGTTTACAAATATTGATGGCACCGGGTCATAATTGTAGTTAACATCAAGCTTGAAAATATACCTCTTATATGCCTATCACTTATAGCCACCAAGTCTTAAGAAGGTAGCATACCAATAGCTTAAGACTTGCTTCAATATAAATATCACAATCTTGAAGAAATCCGATTTGTTCATCCCAGTCATTAGTCATAAACTGAGTATTCCATATATGTAGCCCCCAAGTGCCGTGTTGTCATGCTTGCAACAACCTGGGACTTTGTAATTACCTGATGCTCATAAAAACTTCAAATAGTGTAGCCCCCAGGGCCGGCTCAGTAAAGTAATATTGAGCTGGGACTTGATATATACTTCAATGAAAATAACATCATATGATGTAACCCCCATCATGGGGCTTGAACCCATGTCCGCAAGGTTAAGAGCCTTGTGCCTTACCAACAGAGCAGTGGACCCTTCAATATAATGGATTAAAAACTTTGTACCTTGAATTGTTGACAGGAGCAATTGGTAGCTGTAGGATCTAAAGTATGTCTAGAGGGGGGTGATTAGACTACTTGACCAATTAAAAATCTATCCCTTTCCCAATTTTAGTCTTTGGCAGATTTTAGCTATCTTAGCACAAGTCAAGCAATCTTAACATGATTCAAGAAAGCATGCAAAGAGTCTATGAGAAGCGGAAAATAAAACATGCAACTTGCAAGAATGTGAAGGGAAGGGTTTGGAGAATTCAAACGCAATTGGAGACACAGATGTTTTTTGTCGTGGTTCCGATAGGTGCTGCTATCGTACATCCACGTTGATGGAGACTTCAACCCACGAAGGGTAACGGTTGCGCGAGTCCACGGAAGGCTCCACCTATGAAGGGTCCATGAAGAAGCAACCTTGTCTATCCCATCATGGACATCACCCACGAAGGACTTGCCTCACTAGCGGTAGATCTTCACGAAGTAGGCGATCTCCTTGCCCTTACAAACGCCTTGGTTCAACTCCATAATCTTGTTGGAGGCTCCCAAGTGACACCTAGCTAATCTAGGAGACACCGCTCTCCAAGAAGTAACAAATGGAGTGTTGATGATGAACTCCTTGCTCTTGTGCTTCAAATGATAGTCTCCCCAACACTCAACTCTCTCTCAGAGGATATGGATTTGGTGGAAAGAAGATTTGAGTGGAAAGCAACTTGGGGAACGCTAGAGATCAAGATTCATATGGTGGGAATGGAATATCTTGGCCTGAACACATGAGTAGGTGGTTCTCTCTCAGAAAATGTGTATTGGAAGTGTAGGTATGTTCTGATGGCTCTCTCCACGAATGAAGAGTGGTTGGAGGGGTATATATAGCCTCCACACAAAAACTAACCGTTACACACAATTTACCAATCTCGGTGATACCGAATTGAGAAACTCGTCGGACCGATTTAGCAAACCTAGTGACCGTTAGGATTTTTGGTGGGACTGAGATGCAACTCGGTAGGACCGATATGGTTAGGGTTAGGGCATAACGTAATCTCGGTGTGACCAATTACACAAACTCGGTGGGACCGATTTTGGTAATAAGCTAACCAGAGAGTTGGTCAGGTAAACTCGGCGGGACCGATTTGCTCATTTCGGTGGGACCGAAATGTTACACAAGGGAAACAGAGAGTTTACATTGCAATCTCGGTGGGACCGATCGCTCATCTCGGTAGGACCGAAACGTTACAAAGGGAAACAGAGAGATTACAACCCCATCTCAGTGTGACCGAGATCCCTATCGGTGAGACCGATTTGCCTAGGGTTTGTGGCAGTGGCTATGACATCTGAACTCGGTGGCGCCGGATAGAAAGAATCGGTGGGGCCGAGTTTGACTTTTGGTTTAGGTCATATGTGGATGTGGGAAGGTAGTTGAGGGTTTTGGAGCATATCACTAAGCACTATGAAGCAAGAACCTCATCAAGCAACACCTCATCCCTCCTTGATAGTATTGGCTTTTCCTATAGACTCAATGTGATCTTGGATCACTAAAATATAAAATGTAGAGTCTTGAGCTTTGAGCTTGAGCCAATCTTTTTGTCCTTAGTATTTTGAGGCGTCCACTTTCCTCATCCATGCCATGCCATTCATTGAGCTTTTCCTGAAATATTAATCTTGGAATAATGTTAGATCAATGAGCTATATGTTGTTAGGAATTACCAAAACCACCCAGGGATAGTTGCACTTTCAATCTCCCCCTTTTTGGTAATTGATGACAACATATAGATCAAAGCTTTGACGAATGATAATAAGAGTGAAAAACATTGTCGCTTTGAGAAGTATGTGATAAGCAAGATCTCCCCCTAAATTTGTGCATAGTTTATGATTTGCTTTGGACTGCAAATGCACAGAGAGTTAGGCTCATGGGTTACTCTTCCATGTCACATACATCTTGGTGGAGCGCTCAAAATTATAATGATTAAATACATGCACTCATCACCAAGCAAAGTGAATGATCATATAGGGATAAAATAATAATGTCATCCAACAAGCATTAATGTAGCATATGATCAAACACACATGATCATCCAAGTATCACATAGACAGAAAGTATCTCAATCAAGCAAATAAAGTTCAACCACCAAAGCAAGAGAGAATAAAAGAAAAAGCAATGCTCTCTCTCGAAGCCTATGATCTATACATGTTTCTCCCCCTTTGGCAGCAAGTTACCAAAAAGTTCATAGAAAATGCGTAGCACTAAATCGTCTCTCAGGCTTGTTCTTCAGATGGTGGTGTCCGAAGAACTCCAAGAACGAAGGCTTCAGTCGATGTAGATGGAGCTATTGAAGTAGGTGCTGGAGCTAGTGGCACTGAAGTTATAGCTGGTGCATATGAAGTGGCTCTGGTGTCTGTTACTGGCACTGCAGTTGACCTCTGAGCTCTAGGCACTCTGGCAAATGCCTCAGTGGTTGTCTTGCCCTTCCTCTCCTGCATATCATCCTGAAGTTGCTCCACAACAGACTGGATCTCAGTTACCTTCACATCCATGTCATAGAACTTCTGCTCCATGATCCTTTCCAAGCTCTCCTGGTTTTTAGTCAGGGTGGCCAGCCCTTTCTCAATCCTTAGAGTGGATGCAATCAAGTAGCCAAGCTGATCTTGCTTGCTCTTTAGAAGATACTGAGATGCCTCTTCCATGGTTGGCCTCTTTGCAGCTTTCTCAGCCTTTGCCTTCTCCCTCTTTGCTTGAGCTTGCATAGAAGATGGTTCATCCTCATTCATAACCACTTGGTTGTCCTCAAAGTCTGGATAGATAGGCATGTGCTCCTTGTCCAACAAGTATGTGCCAGTTCCCATCTTGGAGTTAATCAACTCCTGGATCTATGGGGCATACCCACAGCTTCTCTTTTGGTCAGCAGCTGTCCTCTTGATAGTTTCGACTATAAGACTCATGACCTTGAACTTTTGTGGCACATCAAATATATGTAGCAGATTGATGGAGTGGCCTCTGATCATTCTGTGATCACCAGACTTGGGCAAAAGAGTGTGCCTGAGGATCCAATTGACAGTAGGCAATCCTGACAGCAGGTGTTTCACTGATCCAAATTGGTGAGTCTCAAGATCTGCATCAGGAATCTCCTTCTACATGCTAGCCATGGAGTTGTGATCCTTCTTCTTCTTGGCATAGACATCCAAGTCATCTTCATTCTCCTCAGGAGCATTGATCAATTGAGCCCATTCTGCTACTGTTGACTGGTATCTAGTGCCTTCAGACATCCAGACTATCTTGCCATCTGGGCAGAAGTGAGCTGTGGAGTAGCACTGCATGATAAGCTCATCATTCCACTTTGTGAGCTTCTGAGCCACAAACTCATCAACTCCACAAGCCTTGAAACGGTCATATACTCCTGGATAGTGTTCTTCATTCTCCTTGATGTACTCCCAGTTGACCCATCTCATGTCACATACTATTGGTTTCTTGTCAAGCAACACTGTCTCATAGAAATCATGATGTTCTTTGGTATGGAACCTGTAGTCCACAGCAGTTCTCCTCCTGGTGGCATATGGATCTGACTCTCTCCATAGCCTCAATCCTGAGTCCTTCCTGATCTTCATGTTTTCTGCTACAGGATGAGCATCATTATGATCTGGAATTTTTGGTTTTAACTTCCTCAAAACATGTGTCTCATCATCTTCTTCTTCAGCAACAGTTTCAGGCACTGGGGCCTTGTTTTTCTCAGCAGCTGGAATGTTCCTGGTACTCCTCTTTGGTGCAGTTTTGGGTTTTAGAGCAGCTGGCTTGGGAGCTTCTTTGGGCTTAGATGAAGCAGCCCCTGATCTTATGGCATCTCCCATAAGTTTCTGTGCCTTTGGTGCTGGTGCAGCATCTTCTTCTTCTTCCTCTTCAGAGTCTCTCATCATAGATGGCTTTCCAATTACTCTGGCCATGGTCTCCTTGACCCTCTCTTTTCTCTTCTTGCCATCTCCAGCTTCCTTGAGTTCAAGAGTGAGCTCCATTTTCTCACATGTGGCAACTTTCCTAGGTTTAGACATTGGCTGTTTTCCTGCTGGCCTCTTGGTCTTTAGACCTGGCTTAGTTGCAGCAGCAGTGCTATATTCCTTTTTAAGCACTTTCTTCTTGGAAGTGGCCTCATCCTCAACTGCCACATAGTCTTCATCCTCAGATTTAGAAGTTTTCTTCTTTTTGGCCCTGGTGGCAGCTTTTGGCAAGTTGCTGGGTGTGCTCCTGCTTCCATCATCTGAGCTGCTAGAGGGACTAGTGGCCTCACTCATGTGAACCTGCTCCTCTGACTTGTTCTGGCTGTCACTTTGATCAGACATATTGCAATCTCTGACAACTGACCCTATGGGTAGATATAGATGAGATAGAGTGGATGAGCATCACAAAATACAGAGGTTTTTGCAAAAGAATGAATCAAAAACTTAGTTTTAGTTTTCCTCAGAAAGCATTTCGGATCAACCGATTTGTAAACTCGGTGATACCGAAGCAGCTGTTGGAACCTAAACTAGTGAACTCGGTCAGACCGAGTCACAGTTCGGTGGCACCGAGACTGCTAGGGTTTCACAAAGTCCTGAACTCGGTCACACCGATTTGCAATTCTCGGTCAGACCGAGAATCACATGTGCAATGGCCTGAGCCAAATCGGTGGTACCGAGTTCCACAACTCGGTTGGTCCGAGATGGTTTCGGCGGAAACCTAACCCTAAATTTTCAAATCATCTCTAATCTACGGAGTGTTTTTTGACTGGATAAGATAGTATCAATCATGGCAAGATTCATGGCGAACACAATGTGCTAGGAATCAGATAAGGATAGCACAGTGATCAAGTTCATACCCTAGTTCGGCGATGAACTCGCTACGGCGGCAACGGCGGGGATGATTCCCGTTGACGGCGGCGGAGACCAGTGGCAGGAGGCAACTGGCGACTAGGAGAACGATCCGGAGACCCTGGAGGCAGAGCGGGCTAAGCGCGGGCGAAAGAGTTCAGAGAAAATTTCCAAAATTTTGCCCGTGGGTATATATAGCCCGACCCTGTCGGTGTGACCGAGTGGAACAACTCGGTGGCACCGAGATGCATAACTGCAAGCAGTTGCTGCAACTCGGTGTG
This sequence comes from Triticum dicoccoides, assembly GCF_002162155.2. NCBI lineage: Eukaryota > Viridiplantae > Streptophyta > Magnoliopsida > Poales > Poaceae > Triticum > Triticum dicoccoides. The sequence goes on along the minus strand of NC_041380.1, from coordinate 320,425,834 downwards.
ACCGAAAGTTCAATCGGTTGCACCGAGATTGAAAACCTAGATCGAATTCGTGATCTCGGTATGATCGAAATGGGTGAGTCGGTCAGACTGAAACGCACAAAGAAGTTTTGGAAGTTTAAGTCTATGACGAATCGGGGACTCCGAGTGCTCCTCACACAGAGTGGTTCAAATCTAACTTCATCAAATTTTGTGATGTAGCATGAATAGAGTTTGAGACGAGAAAATCATAGATCGCTAGAGAAGGTTCTTAGGCATTCTTGTCCATCCACTTGGCAAGTGTAGGATCGAAAGTATGTCTAGAGGGGGGGTGATTAGACTACTTGACAAAATAAAGATCTATCCTTTTCCCAATTTTAGTCTTTGGCAGATTTTAGCTATCTTAGCACAAGTCAAGCAATCATAACACAATTCAAGCAAGCATGCAAAGAGTCTATGAGCAGCGGAAAGTAAAGCATGCAACTTGCAAGAATGTAAAGGGAAGGGTTTGGAGAATTCAAACGCAATTGGAGACACGGATGTTTTTGTCGTGGTTCCGATAGGTGGTGCTATCGTACATCCACGTTGATGGAGACTTCAACCCACGGAGGGTAACAGTTGCGCGAGTCCACGGAGGGCTCCACCCACGAAGGGTCCACGAAGAAGCAACCTTGTCTATCACATCATGGCCATCGCCCACGAAGGACTTGCCTCACTAGCGGTAGATCTTCACGAAATAGGCGATCTCCTTGCCCTTACAAACTCCTTGGTTCAACTCCACAATCTTTGTCGGAGGCTCCCAAGTGACACCTAGCCAATCTAGGAGACACCGCTCTCCAAGAAGTAACAAATGGTGTGTTGATGATGAACTCCTTACTCTTGTGCTTCAAATGATAGTCTCCCCAACACTCAACTCTCTCTCACAGGATATGGATTTGGTGGAAAGAAGATTTGAGTGGAAAGCAACTTGAGGAAGGCTAGAGATCAAGATTCATATGATATGAATGGAATATCTTGACCTCAACACATGAGTAGGTGATTCTTTCTCAGAACATGTGTATTGGAAGTGTAGGTATGTTCTGATGGCTCTCTCCACGAATGAAGAGTGGGTGGAGGGGTATATATAGCCTCCACACAGAAACTAACTGTTACACACAATTTACCAATCTCGGTGAGACCGAATGGAGAAACTCGGTCAGACCGATTCAGCAAACCTAGTCACCGTTAGGATTTTCGGTGGGACTGAGATCCAACTTGGTAGGACCGATATGGTTAGGGTTAGGGCATAACATAACCTCGGTGTGACCGATTACACAAACTCGGTGGGACCAATTTTGGTAATAAGCTAACCAGAGAGTTGGTCAGGTAAACTCGGTGGGACCGATCGCTCATTTTGGTGGGACCGAAATGTTACGAAAGAGAAATAGAGAGTTTACATTGCAATCTCGGTGGGACCGATCGCTCATCTCAGTAATACCGAAACATTATGAAGGGAAACAGAGAGATTACAACCCCATCTCGGTGTGACCGAGATCCCTATCGGTGAGACCGATTTGCCTAGGGTTTGTGGCAGTGGCTATGACATTTGAAACTCGGTGGCGTCGGATAGAAAGAACCGGTAGGGCCGAGTTTGACTTTTGGTTTAGGTCATATGTGGATGTGGGAAGGTAGTTGAGGGTTTTGGAGCATATCACTAAACAATATGAAGCAAGAACCTCATTAAACAACACCTCATCCCTCCTTGATAGTATTGGCTTTTCCTATAGACTCAGTGTGATCTTGGATCACTAAAATATAAAATGTAGAGTCTTGAGCTTTGAGCTTGAGCCAATCTTTTTATTTTTTGTCCTTAGTATTTTAAGGGGTCCACTTTCCTCATCCATGCCATGCCATTCATTGAGCTTTTCCTGAAATATTAATCTTGGAATAGCATTAGCTCAATGAGCTATATGTTGTTAGGAATTACCAAAACCACCTAGGGATAGTTGCACTTTCAGTAAGAGAAAAAGAAACCAATCAATCAAAACAACAAGTGGATGTCCTTAAATGAGTAAATTATGCAACCAACATGCTCACACAATAAAATGGCAATTCAAATTTGTGGCAAAGCATGCACAACCAATTCTAGCATCTATCAAGCAATTGGCGATGACTAGGTCATCTATATATGAGTATATTGACTTAGGAGTCAAATGGGAACATTTGATAATAGGTCATACTCATCATTTAAGCACAAGTGCAGTTACCACTTTTGTATAAAGCATTGTTGTTTTCACACCATTAGAGTTGCTTTAGCTCAATTATTAGAGTAAAGCTCCCCCTAGATGTGAGATCCCCCCTAAGAAGGATGAACTAACCTTGGGTTTTGTCGATGATGACTTCATGTAGATGTTGAAGATGTGGATGCTCAATGTTGATGTAGATCATTTGGAGCTATCCTTTGGAGTGAGTTGCACTTTCAATACCTACACGGGTTAGTCCCACAAGGAACAAACAAGGATATCCATAGACATAGAGTGATGCACACACAAGATGATGTCTATGAAAGCTTTAGGTTACCTTGTCCCTTGTCTTACCAACAAGAGGGTTTGTGACTCCTTGAACTAGTGCAAGATGTGGAAGTTGATTGCACTTGTTCTTGCCAAAATGATAAGAGTGAAGTATGTTGGCGGAGTCATCCTCAAGAACTCTCTAGTTCTTCTTCTTCGGGATCCACACCGTCTTGATGGGAATCCTCGGAGTTGTAGTTGTACTTGATGAAGTGGAACTTGATGTAGTCTTGGGAACCCACTTGACCAAGGCCTTAGGAGCTTCTTCAAATGCATAAATTTCCTCTTGAAGCTTGTCCTTGCCTTTTTCCTTGTGGTCTTGTGGTGGAAGATCATCTTGAGCTTGTGTCCCTTTGAAAGAAGTAGGATCATACTTCTCCTGTTGAGGAACAAACTTCATCTTGGGGTATTGATCTTCTTCCCACTCAACTCCATTGGCATTGAACTTTCGTTCAAAACCAACACCTTGGTTCTTCCGATGCCTTCCTTGCTTGTGTACAATTTCCTCGAATTGCTTACTCCCGGCAAGGCTCTTGTAAACACCTTTCTCTATAATTCCCTTCAATAAGCTATTTTCTTGCTCAAGTGTAACTTGGCTAAGAGAATCATTAGTGGAATCAAGAGAACTACTAGAAGCAACAACATTGGATTTAGCATGATTATTGTTACTACTAGAGGAAGAATCTTTCTTGTTCTTGTTACTAGACTTGACTTGAGGCATGTAAGTGGATAAGAGTAAACACTTGGCAATGTAAGAAGAACTTTTCTTGTGAAGATCATCATTGATTGCCTTTAAGAACTCATGCTCTTGCTCAAGGTTGAGCTTTTCAAAACGTAATTTCTCATGAGTCCTTAAAAGTTCTCGATGATCTCCTAAGATAGTTTCATGAGCTAACTTAAGAGTGTTTAGTTCTTTAGTTAGAGACTCAATCTTCTCCTTATCATTGTCATTCGTTTCATCTTGATTAGCATGATTAATTGATGTTTCATCATAGTATTCATCACTAGATTTGTCAACAAGTAAATCATCATCACCTAACAAGTCATCTTCATCACTATTGAAATCAACATACTCGGGGTGTGATACCTTTGGACCTTTGGCCATGAAGCATCTTCCAATTCCTTCATTTGGTGAATCAAATATGTCGTAGGAGTTGGTTGACACAAGTGCTAGACCGGCAACACCTTCATCTTGAGTGTATTCGGAGTCGGAGTGATAGCTTCTCTCGGAGTCATTGTCGGAGTCGGAGCCGGATACCCATTAACCAACATGAGCTTGATATCTTCGTTTTGTGTAGCTCCTTGATGACTTGTCCTTTCTTTCCGAATCCTTGTTTCTCCATGAGGGTCTTCTTTCATAACGATCATCTCTACTCCTTCTTTCTCTAGGTGGTGATTCTTCTCTTCTACTTCTTCCTTTTGGAGAATCTTCTCTTCTTTTGTGGGGTGTCGTACACTCATTGGAATAGTGTCCGGGTCTTCCACAATTGTAACAGTTCCACTCTTGTAGATCTTTTGTCATTGTAGGACCTTGACTTGGAGCTTCTCTCTTTGCTTCCACTCTTGTAGAATTTGGTGAAGTTCTTCACCATTAAGCTCAATTCTTCATTGAAGGTTTGTTTCTCACTTGATGTGGGGGCTTCACATGAGGCTTTGTAAGCACCACTTGATTTGTTGTGAAGTTCCTCCTTATCCTTGAGTGACATCTCATAAGCAACAATTCTTCCAATGACTTCCATTGGCTTGAGATCTTTGTAATTGGGCATCATTTGAATCAATGTGCACATGGTATCATATTTTCCATCCAAGGCTCTTAGGATCTTCTTGATGATGAATCTATCGGTCATCTCTTCACTTCCTAAGCCGGCAATCTCATTTGTGATAAGAGCAAGCCTAGAGTACATTTCAGCGACACCTTCACCATCCTTCATTTTGAACTTGTCAAGTTGACTTTGAAGCACATCCAACTTGGATTCCTTGACGGAGTCAGTACCTTCATGCATGTCAATCAAAGTATCCCAAATTTCCTTTGCATTCTCAAGACGGCTGATTTTGTTAAATTCTTCGGGGCACAATCCGTTGAAGAGGATATCACAAGCTTGAGCGTTGTATTGCAGCATTTTCAACTCTTCCGCAGTGGCTTCACGATTCGGTTCTCTCCCATCAAAGAATTCACCTTGCAAGCCAATTTAAAACAAAACAGAAGCTAGGGAACTCGCTCTGAGAATGCTCCCCCGATCGCGTTGCTCGTTGGCCCTCCGATCGAACCGTTTCCGGTCAGCTGCCTGCCTTTGGCCGTCCGATCGCTGCGTCTCGCTGACTCTTGTTTTCACCGCGTCATTTTTCTCTCCGAGTCCATGGCTGGTGGGCTCATGTGGCCGATCTGTTGCCTGTGTCAATCGCTGCCGGGTGAGAACGAGCGAGTCCTCGTGCGCCGCGTGTTCAGGGCGCTGCTGGCGTCATCCGTCGTGGGGATGCGATGTGTGCGTCGTGCGTTGTGAGAAGGCTGGCCGACGCATGCGCACCTGGTTTGGCCTTTCTCCTTGCGATGACATGTGGTCCCGCGCTACTCCTGGCCCCGCTCGTCTGCTGCCCTGGCCAGGCTCCTCACAGGATGGTTTGACCGGGCGTTCGTGCGGCATGCGGGATGGGTTTGGCGGGTGATCAGTGGCGTGCGTCACGGAGGGCCCGTGCAACGCAGGGTGGGCACAGGGTGGGCTGCCGCATGTGCACCTGGCTGGTGGCTGGTGCTACGGCTGCGAGTGGCCCTCGCTGACGCATGGCCCTGCACGTCAGCTTCCTGGTGTCTTTTACCCGTGTGTGCATTGCCTGTTTGGCCTGCTGACCTCATGATTCGGCCGGCCCGGCGCATGGAGAGTGGGCGAGCGGTCTCGTCTCGCTCGTCTCGTGGAACGGCAGCGCCATGCCGCGTTGTTTCCGGGCTGTACTGCTGGTGGCCTGCTACTGTTCCCTCCGCGTGGGCGGGGCCAATGGACGTGTGTGCGGTGCAGCATGGGTACGCGTGACGCCCCGCGTGACCAGCGTGTGTGTCGGCGGTGCGCATTCTGGCGGGTGCCCTCTGTGGGATCGTTGCAGCCTATGACGGTGGGCTCTGGAACCCCTGGGCCCGGTAGGCAGACCGGGTGTCGATGGATGTGTGGTGGGTTCCCATACGCCTCTGTGAGAATTGCCCCTGCCATTGCGGTGGCCAGGGGCCTTTTCTCTCCGGTTTCCCCCTTTCCTCCTTCTATCCCTCATTTCCTCCATGCCGCTTCGTTCGCTTGCTTTCGTCCACGCTTCCAGGCCGCCGCGTCCTCTCCTGTTCGCCTGCCTTCATCCAGTTCGGCCAGCTTACGTTGCGATTCTCGCCATGGCCATGCGTTCCTCCATGGGTGGTGTTGGTTGAGGTTCATCTTCTTATCCTTTCCCTGTTCGTGTTTGTCGTTCCTTCTCCTGCTTACTGACTTGGTTTGCTTGTCTTTCCTCCATTGGTGCGCAGTTTGCTGCCGATTTTCCCGTTGGCTCTTACGTGGGAGCGTGCGCCATTACGTTCTTGCTGTTCAGGTTAGTGTTTGTCCCTTCTGCCTCTGTGTGGACATATGCCTTTGAGGTGTTTGTTGAAATGGTTGGGTGCTGCTCGATAGGATGGTTGCCTGCTACCGTGTGCTCTGCTTTGCCATTTTCGCATTCCGTGATTTGTGCATGTGCATGCTTCATGCTGTTCGTCGGCGACTAATATAGTATGGTTTGTGTTTTAGGTTGTTTTTAGGTTGGTCTTCAGGTTGGTCGGCTGTTCATCCATGTTTGCTTGTTGGCTTCTCTTCCGGTTGTGCTTCGTCATTCTGGTATTGTTCTTCTCTTTTGCCTGTTTGTCTCTATTTTTGGATTGTCGAGAGATGCATTGCTTAGTAATAGCCCGAAAGACTAGGTCCGAGAAGATGTCGTGCTTAGTCCGTTTTGGTTGGCTGCTGCCTCTGCAGTGGCCCTGAAGGTTTATACTTCTTGTGTTTTTACTTTGCTTGAAAAAACACGGTGGTTGAAGTTGATTGATGGTCTTTCGCTTCCTGCATGTATACAGTTTAATTGCTCAGTAATTAAAAGTTGCTATAGATGTAGTGGATGATGTTTTGTCATGCTAAGTGATGTTGTTTCCTTTGGTTAAAAGAAGAATTGTTCTGGTGCCGTTGTGTGGCTCTGCACTTATTTAGTACCTTTGATAGAATATATATGTGCTCTGTGACTTGCTGTGTTCTAATGGTTCTGTCTGCATTTATTTTGTAGATTGGAAAGGCTGATCTGTTTTTGAATCTGTGACCTGTTGCTGCTCCTCAAGGTTTGCTCTCCTTTTCCATTTGATGTCAGCTACCTTTGGGTTTAGATGTATTTACTTGTTTGTGCATGTTATCATGGTTGTTGATGTACTGATAATCTCGCTATTCCGGATCTGCTCCGGGGGTCGTGTTATTTTTCAGTTTTTTTTATAATTTCGTTGTGTGTGAGCAGGATGTGTGCTCTTATTTCAACTGTTATACCCATTTTGGAAGCCGTGGTGGCTCGGTGTTCTTTGTCGACGCTTTTGTATCTATGTGAGGTCACGGAGGATGGGTCTGTTCTTGCTGGGGTAGAACTGGAGCTTCCAGGGGATAGTTCTGCTCCAGTTCCGCGACGAGAATTTTTTTGGAGCTCAGCCTGGTGTGGTTTTGTCCATGCTTATGAATAGGCTGCCCTCCAGGCTACAAGTTTTTTGCAGCGTCTGTATGGGTTTGTCGTTCGAGACTATAATTATGACTGTATGATGGCCTATAGGAGCTCCCTTCGTTCTTCCATAACTGTTGCAGTCTCTGCCATTCGGCGTGTTGGTCACTTGGAGAGAGAGCTATTGCACTTGCGCCGTACATCTGTGGAGATGGAGATAAATCCAGATGTTAGCCCTGTTCTGGTCCAGTTTGACTGGGGTCTACTGTGCTCTGAGATGCTTTCCTCTCTTCAATCTCTTTAGCTATCTTTTCTGGGCTTCCTATTTGGGCCTGTGTGCCTGCTTTGTACTGAATTGGTTCATTACTATGATGCAATAAAGTCCTTGGGCTTTCTATATGGCTCCTACAGTGTTTTCTTTCTGTGTTTTGCAAGACTGAAAAGAATAGTCTTCTTCTTCGGATTCAATGCTCTTCCCACGTGCCCAAATACTAATAGTCTTCTTCTTTGGATTCAATGCTCTTCCCACGTGCCCAAATAATAAATATGTTACTTGTTTAATGATTCTTCCTCGGCTGGGTCTTTGGTCTTTGGACCGCCCCCTTCTCCTATAGAGAAAAAACTAGCACGGGCTTTAGAGGACCTTGTTCCTTTTGGGCTTCTGGTTCTTCATGGGCTTTTGGGAAGGTATTTCTTGGGCCACGAACTTTAGAGAATCTTGTTTGTTTGGGCTTATAGTTTCCCATGGGCTCTTGGGAAGGTGTCTCGTGTACTTGCTCTCTCTCTCTCTTGTTTTTTCGCCGCTCGGATTTGTTTGATTGCCTTTTCCTTCTGCCTGTGTATTTTTAAAAAGGCTTACAGTTTATTTTTTGGGATGCCTCTCCCTTTCATTTAAAAAAAATGTTCCATTCCCTTTATAGAACCTTGTCTTTTGGATTCTGTTCCTGGGTCTAGGTGTATGCCTTTTTGCTGTTTAATGCGCCTGATTAGATTGCCTTTCTTTGTGTTACGTTCCTGTTGCAGTGTGTTGTGGTTGTTCTGTTCTTCATGTCGTTCCTGTGAGTCATGCCTCAGCGCCGTCCTGTTCGTCATAAGGCCAGTTCAAGCACCAGTCAACCACCTCTGCGCCGTGTTGTTCGATGAAAGTTGTCTTTCTGTGACTCACCGTTTCCCTACATATCCTCAGGCCTACCTAAAAGAAAATGTACGGGGTTCCCTTTTAAAATAAGTCCTTTTCCTTTATAGGTGTGCCTCCTGCACTCTCTCAATTCCTCTTCGTACCTGTGACAAGCCCTTTGTTTTTTTAGATGATGGTCTCTTCCCCGTTCTTAGTCCAGAAATTACGTCCCGTAATAGAAAGAGATGCAGGGTGGTTGTTGATAGACTTAGGGGGAAGGGGTCTGCCATTGGATCGCCCTTAAGTGCTGACTGGGTTGGATTCACGGCTGAGGAGTCTGAGATGCTGAAAGGTATGCTGAGTGCCGATATGCCTAGAAACTATTGTATGATGCATTGCTGATTTACCATTGTTACTGAGTCAAGATAAATTTGCAGCTGGGTACCGAAAGAGATCTTTCTACGGTGGCCCAAACTACAAATGTACCAACTGTGGTGCAGTCTTCTGGTTCGAGGAGAGGGTGAGATCGGAATACGCTATTATGCTAAGGCGGGTGATTTACAACAAATGTTGCAAGGGTGGTAAGGTGTATATTACACCTTTTACGCCCTTGTTTCTCTCTGAGTTGATGAGATATAATGGTCCCTCGCGTAGCAGAGAGTTTATAAAAAAATCGTCAGTACAACTGCCTCTTTGCATTTACTTCCATGGGAACTACTGTTGATCGTTCTGTAAATGATGGTAATGGTCCAAATATATACAAAATAAACGGCCAGGTTTGTCATCGAATGGGATCTCTTATGCCTAAGGAAGGAAATACCCCTAAGTATGCCGAACTCTATATATATGATACCCAGAATGAGGTGCAAAACAGGATTCTGGCTTTAGAAAAGGGTGAAAAGAGCGATGGTGGTTTAGATGAATCTATTGTTGAAGGCTTGATGCATATGCTTGATACACACAATTCTTATGTCAAAACGTTTAGATCAGCTAGAGAAATACTAGCAGCCAATAGGCATGACGAGATAGCCATTCGTTTAGTTGCCCCTGGAGAATCTGATGGCCCACAATTTAGCCTTCCTACAACTGATGAGCTAGCGTCTTTAATGTTTGGTGAGTTCACGGTGGAGGCTTCTTGTCGTGACATAATAATACACGATGGAGATGACAATCTGCAGCAAATATCTTCTTTGCAAACTTCATATATGCCTTTGCAGTATCCTCTTCTCTTCCCCTATGCAGAACGTGGGTTTCAGCTCAGGCTTAAATATATTGGTTCAAACCCTTTAGATACTAGCAAAAGAACCAGGCTCACTATGCAGGACTACTATTCCTATTGTCTCCAGTATAGACCAGAGCAGCATAATCCATACCTTTGTTGTGGTTTGCTTTCCTCACAGGCCATTGTATATGCACACGCTTGCATAGACGAGTGGAGGTTGCATTTCATCATGAAGGCTAATAATGATCTTAGAGCGGAGAACTTGCAAGGAGTCACTCATGATGTTGGAAAAGGGCAGACAGATGCAAGTTCTGTTGGCAAAAAAACATACTTCCATCCTCTTCTACCGATGGTCGGCGTTATATGATTGAGAACTTCCAGGACGCGGTGGCTATTTCACGTGTCTTTGGCCCACCAGACCTTTTCACCACCTTTACCTGTAATCCCAAGTGGCCTGAGATAACAGAAGCCCTGTGTTCTGAGCCTGGCCAGATGCCTTCAGACAGGGCGGATCTTCCGGTCAGGGTTTATCACATGAAGCTCAATGACTATATTCATGATATTAAGAGTGGGGAGGTCTTTGGTCCTGTCGTAGCGGGTAAACGTGCTTTGTGATTCCTCTAATCTCTTTTTGCCTGTTATTTTCCACCTCAGCTCGTGATATTTTTTATCCCTTTGTTCACAGTACTACACACTGTGGAGTTCAAGAAAAGAGGGCTTCCTCATGCCCATATCCTGATCTAGCTTGATAGAAAAAAATGGGAGGTTAGTCCTGCTTTAATTGACTCTTTTATATCGGCTTCCATCCCTGATCCTGTTGCGGATCCTCTTGGATACGTTCTTGTTTCTGAACACATGATGCACGGCCCTTGCGGGGACGATGGTGTTAAATGTCCTTGCATGAAAGATGGATTGTGTTCAAAAAATTCCTAAGTCATTTCAGCTTGAGACCTCTCTAGATGATAGTGGATTCCCTGTGTATAGTCGCCCAGACAACGGCCGTTTTATAATTTAAAAAAAGGTCAGGCTTGATAATAGGCATGGTGTTCCTTATAATCTGCTTGTGCTAAAAAAATACCAAGCGCATATTAACCTTGAGTGGTGCAATAAAACCCATGTCATCAAGTATCTTTATAAGTATGTTACAAAGGGTCCTGATTTTTCAAAAACTTTGTTTGAAAGCATCAAAAACAAGCATGGTATTGAGATTGATGAGATCATGTAATATAGACAATGCTATTACATATGTGATAAAGATGGTTGCTGGAGGATATATGGTTTTGATATACACAGTAAGATGCCATCTGTTGAAATATTGCCTGTTCATTTATTAAATAAACACATGGTGCGTTTCAATGTTAAAGCAAACCTGAAGTCAGTTACTGACGATGAGTGGCTACAGAGAACAATGTTAACCGAGTGGTTTGTAGCTAATAGATGCCATGCAAATGCTAGGTCTCTTACTTATTGTGACTTCCCAACCAAATGGACTTGGCTAGCAAGCAAAAAACAATGGATTCCTAAAACCTCGAGTTATAGGATTGGTAGAATTTATTTTGTTCACCCTACAACTGGAGAACTTTTCTATCTTAGAATGCTCTTGATGGTTGCCAAAGGTGCCATGTCTTATACGGATGTTAGAACTTATAATGAGATTGTGTATGAAACCTTTAAGGAGGCATGTGCTGCTAGGGGCTTACTTGGAGATGATCTTGAATGGTATAGTGCGTTTGATGAGGCTTTGACCTGGGGTATGGGAGATCAGCTGCGCGGGATTTTTGTTACAATCCTTGTTCATTGTGGTGCTAACGATGAAAATGCTTTCTTCGAAAAATATTGGTCACACTTAGCTGAGGATATTAAGTACAATATCAAGCGCTCTTTTCGTGATGATAATCATGTTGTACCTCCTGATGAGCTGAGAGACATCTTGCTTGATAAGTTGACAGTTCTATTTAGTAAAAAATGGTTCTAATATTCTAGACCACAAGCTGCCATTAAAGACTACATATGATGATAACTCTGATGACAATGACATGATAACTGATGAACTATCTGCTGATCCTAAAAGTGAACTACTAAAGGCAGAAACCATGTACAACCAATTAAATCTAGATCAACTCCTAGCTTATAAGAATATTATCGACCGAGTTGTGTCTGGAAAACCTGGCTTCTTCTTTGTTTCTGGATATGGTGGAACTGGGAAAACTTTTCTCTGGAGTTCCATAATTGCTTATCTTAGAGGTAAAGAAATGATTGTTCTCACAGTTGCATCTTTTGGGGTTGCAGCACTTCTTTTACCTGGTGGTAGGACTGCTCATTCTAGGTTTAAAATACCAATCAGTCTAGATGACAATGGAACATGTGATATAAAAAGATCTAGCAAATTAGCAGAGATGATCGAATCAGCCTCCCTAATAATATGGGATGAGGCTTTAATGACGCATCGTAGATGTTTTGAGGCTTTGGATCGTAGCTTGCGTGATATTCTGTCTGCCGACGATCCTTCTATAGCTGAGATGCCTTTTGGTGGTAAGGTTATGGTTTTGGGTGGCGATTTGAGACAGATTTTACCAGTCATCGAGGGTGGGGCTCGCTCACAGGTTATAAATGCTGCTATAACAAATTCACCACTATGGCGTTTTATAGAGGTTCTACATCTTAAAGTGAACATGCGTTTGGTTGTGCAAACAACAGATCCTGTTTTACAAGCTGAGATAGCTTCTTTTGCTGGTTGGATCTTGAGTATTGGTGATGGTACAGCGCCTTGTGTTGCTAGACAAGGGGGGTGTGAGCCAAGTTGGGTAACAATTCCTGATGATATGTTGATCCATTCTGAGGAAAATAGAATAGGCGCTATTGTTAATGCTGTATATACAAACTTTCCTAAAAATTGTTCTAATCGAAAGTACTTGTGCCAAAGGGCTATCTTAAAAACAACAAATGATTTAGCTCAGGAAGTTAATGACCATGTGCTAGCCTTGATGCCTTCTGCTGAGAGAGAGTACTTAAGCTATGATTCTATAGGAAATGTTGCTGACTCAATGCGTAATATGGATGTGTTTTATCCTATCGAGTACCTCAATACAATTAAAATTAACAATTTCCCACAGCACAAGTTGCTATTGAAAAAAGGTGTGCCGATTATGCTCCTTAGAAATTTGAGTCAGGCAAGTGGTCTTTGTAATGGTACTCATCTTGTTGTCTCTAAACTTGGTGAGAAAGTCATTGAGGCTATTATCATGACTGGTTCTAATATTGGGGATGTTGTGTACATTCCAAGGATTTGTCTCACTGCCAAGGATCCTAAATGGCCATTTACTTTACATCGTTGCCAGTTTCCAGTCAGGGTTTGTTATGCCATGACTATCAATAAGAGCCAGGGACAAACTCTCTCAGCTGTTGGATTATACCTGAAAAGCCCTGTTTTCACTCATGGCCAGCTTTACGTGGCGGTTTCACGTGTGACTTCCAAGAAAAACTTGAAAATACTTATTGAGAAGGAAGATGGCACACTTGGATCTCACAATAGAAACATAGTTTTCTCTGAGATCTTTGAGTCTTTGGAATAGTACCTGCGTCGTGCTTTATTTTGCGAGCTGCTTTTGGTCTCAGTACTACTTGCTGCCTCTTAGTCTCTGTTATTATATGCTTCCTCATTTGGTGAAATATTTCTATTGTCTGCTCCCTTTTCAATAAGATTTGAGTTTGTAAATGTTGTTTTATCTGTTGCTGCTCATTACCTAAGATAGTGAATACTGTTCTTTTCTGTGCATCTATGTATGTGTCAAAGGTATTTTGGTAGTTCGCTTGGTATGTCTGTTCACTTGACTTCGATTAGGTATGCCATCATATTGCAAAACCTAATATGTTGCCTCTTTGTGTATTTTTACCTTCCTAAGCAAAAGTGTCTTTATGTTTCCAGATGGCGCATCAGATGCTCTCTGAGATACACAAGCACGGCAAGAAGTGGGTTGTCTCTGTCCTTGTCTCGCGCCTGTGGTTTTATCGTGGGGGGACTGACAATGGGCCTATCCAGCACATGGACTTAGTTGTTCTTGATAGCCAGGTTTGTCTTTATATAGCTAGCTCAACGCCAACTGTCCATATTTGGCCTAGGATACCTTTCTAATTGTTGTTTTTGTTGGCAGGGCAACCATATGTATGTGTAGATACCTCCTCAGCGAGCAGAAGAACTGAAGAATGAGCTGCAGGAAGGAAAGGTATACATGATGAGTAGCTTCAACTACATTGAAGCAAAGACAAGTTATAGACCTGTTGAGAGTCGCTTCATGATTCAGTTCACCAGGTTTAGCAACGCTGTTTTACGCCCGGGCTTGGAAGCAGATTACCCGTTCTGCACCTACAATTTGATCCCATTTCAGGACATCCCTAGGCCATGTGGGCCACCACCTTGTTTCCGTGGTAAGTTGTGTCACTGCACGCCTAAGTACATTAAAAACCACTTGTCAAATATCTGGAGTCTAATGCTCTTGCAAATTCTATGGTTTTGAAGATGTCATTGGAAGAATAACTGTTGTTTCTGATGTGGTCACTATCCAATCAATGCATCAGCCAGAGCCATCAAACACAAGGACAATAATCCTAACTGACTTAAAGTAAGTGGCATTTGCTTATTATTATGCATGCACCATTCTAGGCCACCTGCTCGTTCGTTTGTTTACTGATTTGTTCGTCATATGAAACCTATAGGGGCAAGGAGCTAAGGCTTGTCCTTTGGGGTGATCGAGCGATTGAATTCGAAGAAGAAGCAGTGTGGGCAAGAGATGAAAAGGAAGTTGTGATTGCAATTTTCGTAGGAACACTACCTGAAATAAATCAAGGTGGTCAACCTATTGCATCTTATACATTTATGAATTCTGTATTGTACAGCCTTTTCATTCTATGTTCAATGCAGCCTCTTACCCCTCTATATTGTTCAATAACTATGCAGGTGTTCAAGGACTTAGTGGTAGTTCTGCTTGCCGTTGGTACATTGACGAGGATCTCCCAGTGATAAATGACTTCTGCAACAGGTGATTTCTATATGCCTTCTAATTGGCTTCTCTTGCTTTAACCATGAATATGAAGACAGTGTTGTTTTCTTTGTCACGCTGCTAACTATCTCCCATGTTGCGTATTAAAATAGGCTGGGGACTAATTTCAAACCCATTGATAACAATGTTGCTCTGACCGAGGGTACATTTACTACACGTATCTACGCTGATCCTGTTGAAAAGACTGTGTCAGAGCTCCTCCCCTGAACCCTTACGAAGACGAGGTATCCTCGCTGTCTTTTCCTCTATATGTTGTTCCCAATTTTTCCTGGTCATGTGCTCAACTGCAAGTTATGTTACTTCGACAGGAAAAATGGTTCATATGTACCGTTACTGTCCAGAGGCTCAATCCTGATCAGCGCTGGTGGTTCTTCTCTTGCTCCTCCTGCAACAAGACCTCTACAATAGTCGCATCGAACTACCGATGCACCAATCCTAACTGCTCATCCATAGCAGCACAGGAAACGTATGTGCCTTCCAAGACCTTTGTCTCCTGTTTCTTTTGTTTTGTGTTGTTTGTTTCCTCAGGCTTCCTGCCTCATTTATTTAGACATGCCTCTTCTATGTTTTATTAGTCCTTTACTACAATCCTCATTCTATTCGTGTCATGTGCAGGTACTGTATTTCGGTATTTGCGAGTGATGATGTAGGTGAGGCTGAGTTCACCATGTTTGATAAAGTTGGAAAAGCAGCTGTTGGAAAACCACTCCTCAATTTACTGAAGTTTAGAAACCCAGGACTTCCAACCATACAAGAGATAGCTCGTGTACCGATGGTTGATAAAATTGCTCCACCAGAGATTACCCAGATTATTGGGTAGAAGTATAAACTTCTTGTGTCCATTGCAAAGAGAAGCTTTGCAACCACAAGCACACAATTATCATTTCAAGTTGAGAAAATTATGGAAACCTACAAGCCCGAGTTAAGCTCATCTGCCTTTGACTGTGTCCCTGGATTATCTGGAGCATCATCCTCTGCTTCCCTCACTAACAGTCCAGTACCATCTGAGATCTTTACACCCAGCACCCCAAGCATCAAGCAAGCCCAGCCTGGCAGCTCCTCAGGGAGCCATGCTATAACTTTTCCATCACCTACAGGCACGGTGTGTTGTTTTCTTAGCCTACCATCTCTCTTTCGGTTTATTCAATCAAGATGCCCACAAACTAATTCAGTTCTTCTCATTTCCTTTTTTTACACTCAAACGTAGACACCAACTTCAAAGCTCAGTGTTGGTCTCCTTTCATCTGCATCTCCAGGGTATGCCTCTTTAGAAAGACTACTGCAGTGTTTTCTAATACTTGCTTACACTTATGATCGTATTTTCTTTTCTAGCAAATCACCATGCCCACCCAGCAGGACCAGGCGTGCTTTATTTATCGGCAATGACAAGAAGCTCCCTCTGGCACAAGATCCTCCAAAGAAGTGTGACGAAATAGCCGCGGTAAATATTTCTCTGCTCCGGCTGAGATACCTGTTAACACACATGTGCTAACTAACGCATAATACTATAAATGCATGATATACGTTCAGTAAATGAGCAGCATAGTCACGCATGGATACACAGGTGTCAAGGCAAAATCTTACTATTGTATAACCTAATAGCCATCCAATATCAATATGCTATATCTCTCTATTATCAAGCTTATGTATATGTTGGGTGCTCCAGGTGAACGATGATGAAAAGGCTGAAGATCCTTCTGGTGCTGCTGATGCAAAAGATGATAAGAGTCCACTTCAAAACAACAAGAAGTAAGTATTGCTTCTTACATTCCATTAATATAGCTGGTTTCCAAACCTGTGTATAGCATTCCGCTTATTTATTTTTGACTAACACACCTTGAAATAAAGGAACCCCGTTGCTGGAAAAGGAACTAGAGGAGGGAAGAAAACAAAGCAGCAGTGACTCCTTTGCCCTGCCTATGCAACCTTAAAATATCTATAGGTACACCACAATTTCCCTATATACTATTGTTCTTGGACTTGTTTTGCCATTCTCATACTTGGAACTGGTTTCTAAAACTTTGCATTCTGCTGTAGGTTATCTATCCTATGTACATTAGCTTCTCCTCAGCAAGATCGAAGGAGAAAGATGGCGGTTTATGCATCTGGCTTCGCTCTCAACAACGTTGTTGGATAGTAATTTCAAAAAAATTCCTACGCACACGCAAGATCATGGTGATGCATAGCAATGAGAGGGGAGAGTGTGATCTACGTACCCTTGTAGACCGACAGTGGAAGCGTTAGCACAACGCGGTTGATGTAGTCCTACGTCTTCACGGCCCGACCGATCAAGCACCGAAACTACGGCACCTCCGAGTTTTAGCACACGTTCAGCTCGATGACGATCCCCGGACTCCGATCCAGCAAAGTGTCGGGGAAGAGTTCCGTCAGCACGACGGCGTGGTGACGATCTTGATGTACTACCGTCGCAGGGCTTCGCCTAAGCACCGCTACAATATTATCAAGGATTATGGTGGAAGGGGGCACCGCACACGGCTAAGAATATGATCACGTGGATCAACTTGTGTCTAGGGGTGCCCCCTGCCCCCGTATATAAAGGAGCAAGGGGAGGAGGCCGGCCGGCCCCTATAGGCACGCCAAGGAGGAGTCCTCCTCCTAGTAGGAGTAGGACTCCTACTAGGAGGGGGGAGGAAGTGGGGAAGGAGAAGGAAAGGGGGGCGCCCCCCCCCCCTCTCCTAGTCCAATTCGGACCAGGGGGAGGAGGCGCGTGTCCCACCCTTGCTGCCCCTCTCTCTCCACTAAGGCCCATATGGCCCATTACTTCTCCCGGTAGGGTTCCGGTAACCCTCCGGCTCTCCGGTTTTCTCCGAAATCACCCGGAACACTTCCGGTGTCCGAATATAGCCGTCCAATATATCAATATTTATGTCTCGACCATTTCGAGACTCCTCGTTATGTCCGTGATCACATCCGGGACTCTGAACTAACTTCGGTACATCAAAACTCATAAACTCATAATATAACTGTCATCAAAACCTTAAGCGTGCGGACCCTACGGGTTCGAGAACAATGTAGACATGACCGAGACACGTCCCCGGTCAATAACCAATAGCGGAACCTGGATGCTCATATTGGCTCCTACATATTCTACGAAGATCTTTATCGGTCAGACCGCATAACAACATACGTTGTTCCCTTTGTCATCGGTATGTTACTTGCCCGAGATTCGATCGTCGGTATCTCAATACCTAGTTCAATCTTGTTACCGGCAAGTCTCTTTACTCGTTTCGTAATACATCATCTCGCAACTAACTCATTAGTTGCAATGCTTGCAAGGCTTATGTGATGTGCATTACCGAGAGGGCCCAGAGATACCTCTCCGACAATCGGAGTGACAAATCCTAATCTCGAAATACGCCAACCCAACATGTACCTTTGGAGACACCTGTAGAGCTCCTTTATAATCACCCATTTACGTTGTGACGTTTGGTAGCACACAAAGTGTTCCTCCGGCAAACGGGAGTTGCATAATCTCATAGTCATAGGAACATGTATAAGTCATGAAGAGAGCAATAGCAACATACTAAACGATCGAGTGCTAAGCTAATGGAATGGGTCATGTCAATCACATCATTCTCCTAATAATGTGATCCTGTTAATCAAATGACAACACATGTCTATGGTTAGGAAACATAACCATCTTTGATTAATGAGCTAGTCAAGTAGAGGCATACTAGTGACGTTTGGTTTGTCTATGTATTCACACAAGTATTATGTTTCTGGATAATACAATTCTAGCATGAATAATAAACATTTATCATGATATAAGGAAATAAAAATAATAACATTATTATTGCCTCTAGGGCATATTTCCTTCAATCTCCCACTTGCACTAGAGTCAATAATCTAGATTACACAGTAATGATTCTAACACCCATGGAGCTTTGGTGTTGATCATGTTTTGCTCGTGGAAGAGGCTTAGTCAACAAGTCTGCAATATTCAGATCCGTATGTATCTTGCAAATCTCTATGTCTCCCACCTGGACTAGATCTCAGATGGAATTGAAGCGTCTCTTGATGTGCTTGGTTCTCTTGTGAAATTTGGATTCCTTTGCCAAGGCAATTGCACCAGTATTGTCACAAAAAAAAATTCATTGGACCCGATGCAGTAGGTATGACACCTAGATCGGATATGAACTCCTTCATCCAGACTCCTTCATTTGCTGCTTCCGAAGCAGCTATGTATTCCGCTTCACATGTAGATCCCGCCACAACGCTTTGTTTAGAACTGCACCAACTGACAGCTCCACCGTTTAGTGTAAACACGTATCCGGTTTGTGATTTAGAATCGTTCGGATCAGTGTCAAAGCTTGCATCAACGTAACCATTTACGATGAGCTCTTTGTCACCTCCATATATGAGAAACATATCCTTAGTCCTTTTCAGGTATTTCAGGATGTTCTTGACCGCTGTCCAGTGATCCACTCCTGGATTACTTTGGTACCTGCCTACTAGACTTATAGCAAGACACACATCAGGTCTGGTACACAGCATTGCATACATGATAGAGCCTATGGCTGAAGCATAGGGAACATCTTTCATTTTCTCTCTATCTTCTGCATTGGTCGGGCATTGAGTCTTACTCAATTTCACACCTTGTAACACAGGCAAGAATCCTTTCTTTGCTTGATCCATTTTGAACTTTTTCAAAACTTTGTCAAGGTATGTGCTTTGTGGAAGTCCAATTAAGCGTCTTGATCTGTCTCTATAGATCTTAATGCCCAATATGTAAGCAGCTTCACCGAGGTCTTTCATTGAAAAACTCTTATTCAACTATCCCTTTATGCTATCTAGAAATTCTATATCATTTCCGATTAGTAATATGTCATCTACATATAATATCAGAAATGCTACAGAGCTCCCACTCACTTTCTTGTAAATACAGGCTTCTCCAAAAGTCTGTACAAAACCAAATGCTTTGATCACAGTATCAAAGCGTTTATTTTAACTCCGAGAGGCTTGCACCAGTCCATAAATGGATCGCTGGAGCTTGCACACTTTGTTAGCTCCCTTTGGATCGACAAAACCTTCTGGTTGCATCATATACAACTCTTCTTGCAGAAATCCATTCAGGAATGCAGTTTTGACATCCATCTGCCAAATTTCATAATCATAAAATGCGGCAATTGCTAACATGATTCGGACAGACTTAAGCATCGCTACGGGTGAGAAGGTCTCATCATAGTCAATCCCTTGAACTTCTCGAAAACCTTTTGCGACAAGTCAAGCTTTGTAGGCAGTAACATTACCGTCAGCGTCAGTCTTCTTCTTAAAGATCCATTTATTCTCAATTGCTTGTCGATCATTGGGCAAGTCAACCAAAGTCCATACTTTGTTCTCATACATGGATCCCATCTCAGATTTCATGGCTTCAAGCCACTTTGCGGAATCTGGGCTCACCATCGCTTCTCCATAGTTCGTAGGTTCATCATGATCTAGTAGCATGACTTCCAGAACAGGATTACCGTACCACTCTGGTGCGGATCTTACTCTGGTTGATCTATGAGGTTCAGTAGTATCTTGTTCTGAAGCTTCATGATCATCATCATTAGCTTCCTCACTAATTGGTGTAGGTGTCATAGAAACTGGTTTCTGTGATGTACTACTTTCCAATAAGGGAGCAGGTACAGTTACCTCATCAAGTTCTACTTTCCTCCCACTCACTTCTTTCGAGAGAAACTCCTTCTCTAGAAAGTTTCTGAATTTAGCAACAAAAGTTTTGCCTTCAGATCTATGATAGAAGGTGTATCCAATAGTTTCCTTTGGATATCCTATGAAGACACATTTCTCCTATTTGGGTTTGAGCTTATCAGGTTCAAGCTTTTTCACATAAGCATCGCAACCCCAAACTTTCAGAAACGACAACTTTGGTTTCTTGCCAAACCATAGTTCATAAGGCGTCGTCTCAACGGATTTTGATGGTGCCCTATTTAACGTGAATGCGGCTATCTCTAGAGCATAACCCCAAAACGATAGCGGTAAGTCAGTAAGAGACATCATAGATCGCACCATATCAAGTAAATTACGATTACGACGTTCGGACACACCATTACGTTGTGGTGTTCCGGGTGGCGTGAGTTGCGAAACTATTCCGCATTGTTTCAAATGTACACCAAACTCGTAACTCAAATATTCTCCTCCACGATCAGATCGTAGGAATTTTTATTTCTTGTTACGATGATTTTCAACTTCACTCTGAAATTCTTTGAACTTTTCAAATGTTTCAGACTTATGTTTCATTAAGTAGATATACCCATATCTGCTTAAGTCATCTGTGAAGGTGAGAAAATAACGATATCCGCCACGAGCCTCAACATTCATCGGACCACATACATCTGTATGTATGATTTCCAACAAATCTATTGCTCTCTCCATAGTACCGGAGAACGGTGTTTTTGTCATCTTACCCATAAGGCACGGTTCGCAAGTACCAAGTGATTCATAATCAAGTGGTTCCAAAAGCCCATCAGTATGGAGTTTCTTCATGCGCTTTACACCGATATGACCCAAACGGCAGTGCCACAAATAAGTTGCACTATCATTATCAACTCTGCATCTTTTGGCTTCAACATTATGAATATGTGTGTCACTACTATCGAGATCTAATAAGAATAGACCACTCTTTAAGGGTGCAAGACCATAAAAGATATTACTCATATAAATAGAACAACCATTATTCTCTGATTTAAATGAATAACCGTCTCGCATCAAACAAGATCCAGATATAATGTTCATGCTTAACGCTGGCACCAAATAACAATTATTTAGGTCTAATACTAATCCCGAAGGTAGATGTAGAGGTAGCATGCCGACCGCGATCACATCGACTTTGGAACCATTTCCCACGCGCATCGTCACCTCGTCCTTAGCCAATCTTCGCTTAATCCGTAGTCCCTGTTTCGAGTTGCAAATGTTAGCAACAGAACCAGTATCAAATACCCAGGTGCTACTGCGAGCATTAGTAAGGTACACATCAATAACATGTATATGACATATACCTTTGTTCACCTTGCCATCCTTCTTATCCGCCAAATACTTGGGGCAGTTTCGCTTCCAGTGACCAGTCTGCTTGCAGTAGAAGCACTCAGTTTCAGGCTTAGGTCCAGGTTTGGGTTTCTTCTCTTGAGTAGCAACTTGCTTGTTGTTCTTTTTGAAGTTCCCCTTCTTCTTCCCTTTGCCCTTTTTCTTGAA
This sequence comes from Triticum dicoccoides, assembly GCF_002162155.2. Lineage (NCBI taxonomy): Eukaryota > Viridiplantae > Streptophyta > Magnoliopsida > Poales > Poaceae > Triticum > Triticum dicoccoides. The sequence goes on along the minus strand of NC_041380.1, from coordinate 320,404,006 downwards.
ACTAGTGGTCTTATTGACCATCAACACTTGATGCTCCTTCTTGATTTCTACCTCCGCAGCTTTCAGCATTGCGAAGAGCTCGGGAATAGTCTTATTCATCCCTTGCATATTATAGTTCATCACGAATCTCTTGTAGCTTGGTGGCAGTGATTGGAGAATTATGTCAATGATGCAATCATCTGGAAGATTAACTCCCAATTGAATCAAGTGATTAGTATACCCAGACATTTTGAGTATATGCTCACTGACAAAACTGTTCTCCTCCATCTTGCAGCTATAGAACTTATTGGAGACTTCATATCTCTCAATCCGGGCATTTGCTTGAAATATTAACTTCAACTCCTGGAACATCTCATATGCTCCATGACGTTCAAAACGTCGTTGAAGTCCCGATTCTAAGCCGTAAAGCATGGCACACTGAACTATCGAGTAGTCATCAGCTTTGCTCTACCAGACGTTCATAACATCTGGTGTTGCTCCAGCAGCTGGCCTGGCACCCAGCGGTGCTTCTAGGACATAATTCTTCTATGCAGCAATGAGGATAATCCTCAAGTTACGGACCCAGTCCGTGTAATTGCTACCATCATCTTTCAATTTTACTTTCTCAAGGAACGCATTAAAATTCAACGGAACAACAGCACGGGCCATCTATCTACAATCAAACATAAACAAGCAAGATACTATCAGGTACTAAGTACATGATAAATTTAGGTTCAATTAATCATATTACTAAAGAACTCCCACTTAGATAGACATCCCTCTAATCCTCTAAGTGATTACGTGATCCAAATCAACTAAACCATGTCCGATCATCACGTAAGATGGAGTAGTTTCATTGGTGAACATCGCTATGTTGATCATATCTACTATATGATTCATGCTCGACCTTTCGGTCTCCGTGTTCCGAGGCCATATCTGTATATGCTTGGCTCGTCAAGTATAACCTGAGTATTCTGGGTGTGCAACTGTTTTGCACCCGTTGTATTTGAACGTAGAGCCTATCACACCCGATCATCACGTGGTGTCTCAGCACGAAGAACTTTCGCAACGGTGCATACTCAGGGAGAACACTTCTTGCTAATTAGTGAGAGATCATCTTAAAATGCCACCGTCAATCAAAGCAAGATAAGATAAAGTGATACAGCGCAATTGCATTGCATACAATAAAGCGATAATCATATGGCTCCTGCCAGTTGCCGATAACTTGGTTACAAAACATGATCATCTCATACAATAAAATTTAGCATCATGTCTTGACCATATCACATCACAACATGCCCTGCAAAAACAAGTTATACGTCCTCTACTTTGTTGTTGCAAGTTTTACGTGGCTGCTACGGGCTTAAGAAAGAACCAATCTTACCTACGCATCAAAACCACAACGATAGTTTGTCAAGTTGGTGTTGTTTTAACCTTCGCAAGGACCGGGCGTAGCCACACTTGGTTCAACTAAAGTTGGAGAAACTATCACCCGCTAGACACCTTTGTGCAAAGCACGTCGGGAGAACCGGTCTCGCGTAAGCGTACGCGTAATGTCGGTCCAGGCCGCTTCTTCCAACAATACCACCGAACCAAAGTATGACATGCTGGAAAGCAGTATGACTTATATCGCCCACAACTCACTTGTGTTCTACTCGTGCATATAACATCAACACATAAAACCTAGGCTCTGATACCACTGTTGGGGAACGTAGTAATTTCAAAAAAAAATCCTACGCACACGCAAGATCATGGTGATGCATAGCAATGAGAGGGGAGAGTGTGATCTACGTACCCTTGTAGACCGACAGCGGAAGCGTTAGCACAACGCGGTTGATGTAGTCGTACGTCTTCACGGCCCGACCGATCAAGCACCGAAACTATGGCACCTTCGAGTTTTAGCACACGTTCAGCTCGATGATGATCCCCGGACTCCGATCCAGCAAAGTGTCAGGGAAGAGTTCCGTCAGCACGACGGCGTGGTGACGATCTTGATGTACTACCGTCGCAGGGCTTCGCCTAAGCACCGCTATAATATTATCGAGGATTATGGTGGAAGGGGGCACCGCACACGGCTAAGAATCACGTGGATCAACTTGTGTCTAGGGGTGCCCCCTGCCCCTGTATATAAAGGAGCAAGGGGAGAAGGCCGGCCGGCCCCTATAGGCACGCCAAGGAGGAGTCCTCCTCCTAGTAGGAGTAGGACTCCTACTAGGAGGGGGAAGGAAGTGGGGAAGGAGAAGGAAAGGGGGGCGCCGCCCCTCCTCTCCTAGTCCAATTCGGACTAGGGGGGAGGAGGCGCACGGCCCACCCTTGCTGCCCCTCTCTCTCTCCACTAAGGCCCATATGGCCCATTACTTCTCCCGGTAGGGTTTCGGTAACCCTCCGGCTCTCCGGTTTTCTTCGAAATCACCCGGAACACTTCTGGTGTCCGAATATAGCCGTCCAATATATCAATCTTTATATCTCGACCATTTCGAGACTCCTCGTTATGTCCGTGATCACATCCGGGACTCCGAACTAACTTCGGTACATCAAAACTCATAAACTCATAATATAACTGTCATCAAAACCTTAAGCATGCGGACCCTATGGGTTCGAGAACAATGTAGACATGACCGAGACACGTCTCCGATCAATAACCAATAGCGGAACCTGGATGCTCATATTGGCTGCTACATATTCTACGAAGATCTTTATCGGTCACACCGCATAACAACATACGTTGTTCCCTTTGTCATCAGTATGTTACTTGCCCGAGATTCGATCATCGGTATCTCAATACCTAGTTCAATCTCGTTACCGGCAAGTCTCTTTACTCGTTTCATAATACATCATCTCGCAACTAACTCATTAGTTGCAATGCTTGCAAGGCTTATGTGATGTGCATTACCGAGAGGGCCCAGAGATACCTCTCCGACAATCGGAGTGACAAATCCTAATCTCGAAATACGCCAACCCAACATGTACCTTTGGAGACACCTGTAGAGCTCCTTTATAATCACCCAGTTACGTTGTGACGTTTGGTAGCACACAAAGTGTTCCTCCGGCAAACGGGAGTTGCATAATCTCATAGTCATAGGAACATGTATAAGTCATGAAGAGAGCAATAGCAACATACTAAACGATTGGGTGCTAAGCTAATGGAATGGGTCATGTCAATCACATCATTCTCCTAATAATGTGATCCCGTTAATCAAATGACAACACATGTCTATGGTTAGGAAACATAACCATCTTTGATTAATGAGCTAGTCAAGTAGAGGCATACTAGTGACGTTTGGTTTGTCTATGTATTCACACAAGTATTATGTTTTCGGATAATACAATTCTAGCATGAATAATAAACATTTATCATGATATAAGGAAATAAAAATAATAACATTATTATTGCCTCTAGGGCATATTTCCTTCAAACGCTCCATCACAATTCTCTTTGACCAGCTACAAGCAGAGTCTGTTGTCGTGTATGCTTCTTGCATAGACCTTGGTGTGGTTGTATGCTTCTTACGAAGCATGTCTAAAACTCCTCAATTTATGTCTGTGTGCTAAAAAGTCTTTGGCTGCTCAAGTAGCAGTGTCAAAGCATGACAAAACAAAAAACTCCTCTAAATAATCAAGTGAACTCTAGCCTATTATGTGTCTGCTGTTCGATTACATTTGCCTTTTTATGCATGATATGCTGCCCCATAGTCTGCAGATGATTTCTTCTTTTCATAGATGATTTTGTCTCCCCTTTGTTTTAGACTCTGGTCATCTCCTCCTTTTTTCATAGCCTTTAAGGCTCTGGCCCATTCCTATTTTTACTTCGGCCCAGTAGGCCCATTCTTGGTCGTGCCTCATATCCAGACAAGGTGTGGGTTGTGTGGCTGAAGACTGGCCTATGTGCTGTCCCCCATAACCTGCACGCTCTCTTACTCCACCCCACCAATCCTGCCGTCACACTCTCCGCGCATACATTTCTAGGGTTTCTTCCCCCGCTACATCTCTTGGTGCCCTAGGCTTATGGCGTCTTCTTCAACCGATGAAGCTGCATCTTATACTGTCGTTTCAGTTCAAGGTAGATTCCATTCTTTCCCTGTTCCTCTAAACTCAGTCGCTGCCCCTGTATTCTTAGATCTAGTCGTCCTTTCTCAGCGCCTAAGCTGGCGGATAGTCTAAACTATTTTATAATCTTGCTAGGTATTTCGTCCTCGTCTGTCTGTTCTAGAAGAAATATTACAAGAGCTTTTCTTTCTTATGGTGAAACAAAATGCCCAGAGATCCGGACACACTACCATTTCCAAATCATTTTCTCTCCTGATAGTAGAACTGCACGAAGGCACTTTGATAATGCATTGGCTAAAGCTTTTCAGCTTAAGTGCGATGAAATTGTTACTGTTGATACTCCTGATCAGGAGTTCTTAATTAGCATCCCAAACAAGCAGTAGAACAAACAAGCAGTCGAGTTCCTTCAATCCGAACAGAGGCTTAACCTGGGTAATATATACTTTACCACCCTCTGTGCAGATGAAAACTCAACATTTTGTGGCACATCGGCCTATGATTTCAATGATAACCATGCTGGATCCCAGGTTTTAGTTGAAATAACAAACCTCCTGTTGTATCTTTGGACATTCAAGACAGTGGATTTTATGCTGCATCCATATTGTGTCGTCTTTGAGCTTTACCCTGACACAATCACCTACAATGATCTACTCGCGTTCTGGTGCATCTGTTGGACAGACGCGCCAGAAAATGTGCCATTGCGGATGAATATCAAGATTAGACGTAGGTTTAGGGATCAAGAAAACACAGCAATAGGGATCCACCTGGACATGGTCACTGTGCTTAACAACCCTTTCAGCGAGATAATGAGGCCCATTGAGCCATTACCACCTGTGCCAAATGCTCGGGACATCACCGTCGACGCTACTACCCCACACTATTTTCTTCAAGACACGGAGGTCGACCCCGATAGATTCCAAGAGCTATCACATTCTATAATCCTCAAACGAAAAGATGGTGTTGAACCCATAGACACAAAGGAAATATTTTCTGCGGTCATTCGGTATATACCAGCGTCAAGATACATCATGGTGAAGCCAATTAGTTTGATGCTTTCCTTGTATACTATGAAGGGGATGTTCAGTATGCTACATTTGCAGCATTCAGATCAACTATTCTGGCAAGGGGACACATTGAGCTAGGCGGCCACATCTTCAAGGCTATTCCTTGGTGTTCTTCTTATGGTGGCCAGCAAATTTCACTTACCCGATTTATTCGTGTGAGTATAAGTGAACTTCTAGTTGGAATCCTCCGACACGAAAGAGCAAGCTAGCTGTTGAGCCTGTTTGTCTTGGTTGAAGAGAATGGTTTGCCTGGACAGGGCTTCATAAATACACTTAGATATGACTATTTTGGCTGGGTTGACAGTGTGATTGATATCCCAGATTATATTACCATCTACATAACGCCACGTGGATGCGAATCAGACTATATGCATACAGGACATCATTACATGCCGCTGTACGCGCGGCAGGAAAAGATAACGGTTCAATCTCCAACTATGCTGGAAAACTAAGGTATGCTATATGTGTGACTCAGTTTATGTACACATACTGACAAGGTCCTGTGATATAACAGTTAACTTATTTCTTCATTTCTCATAGGAATATTGTTGTGATGAAGCCTACAAAAGTTGATGTATTCTGCTCTCTGAGCAAACTGCTATACATCAAATAGTGGAGAAGATCGAAAACTTCAACCACCTATTACAAATTTCTTATTAGCAAGCAACCTTATTATGCCACCAGTGTATTTTTATTTTCAAACTGTAACGCCAGTTTAAGACCTGTATTACCTGCTTCTCTTTTCTATTACTTGCGATCAACAATTATAGTGGCCCTCTGTGTACCTTTCTATTCGCATTTTCCCTTTCCAACTACTACTATGGAGGCCCTTGAAAGTTGTGGTGTATGGGCCCAGAGACAATAGCCCAGCCAAAAGGCCCATATAGACATATCATATATTGCTATGAAGGCAGCCAGATGAAACCCTGGATCGGCAGAGTGTTCTCTCCCGCACATTCAGTGCCTGGCTCCCAAACAATGACCACACTGGTGCGAGCGCAGTCAATATTACTAACTGATGTTTCTCCATGTGTTTCAGCATCTGGATGCTCGGAGAACTCCTCAGCAGGACCACAGGTAACTACCCTTACGATTTAGTGATGTAGCCGCAGATCTATGTGCCCTCTTTCTGATTAAGCTTGCAGCTGTGGTCGGTGCTTAATCTATCTATCTGATTTCACAGGAGATGCCGCTGGATGCAGAGGAGATGCATTCCAGGTTTTCTCCGGATGAAGAATACTCCAACAATAACCAATCTGAAGGCCAGCTGCTTGAGGTGGCTTTCTTTCAGAAAAATAAAAAAGCATTCCTTTGACCAGAATGATTTTCCTTGGTATGCACCGAAGCTGTTCCAATTTTTGATGCAGGAGGAGATGGCAGGCATGGAAGAGGCCTACACTCAGTATGAGAATTCGCAGCCCCGCTGTGAGGTTGGTGGTTATATAGTAGAAAACAACTGATGCTTTAGTCGTCTGTTGTGGATACTTTTTCTATGCCTATTTCCTCTCAGCAAGATTCGTAGTTTAAGCTTCATGGGCTTATTATGAAAACTATTTCTTAATGTCATGAAGTTTTAAGCAGGCTAAAAGATATGCCTATGTTGACACCACTTCCTGCATTATTTCAGTGTTGGATGTGTGTCTTTTTGTTTTACAGGCGCAATACTCCTGTTTATACATTGCATTCAGGATTCAATTCACACTTGTGATAGTCATTAGTTCATGCTTGTGATAATTAGATCCTACCAAGTAGTGAATGTTGTGGTCTACACCGTCGATGCATAGCTTATGCTCTTATGCATAAAGTTGTTCAGGATAAATTAGGTATCTTCATTCAGCTGTTACCATAGCAAAGACTAATATGGTGTTAGTTCTACTTGGGTTATTCAAAGTACATTTTCCCTTCTAAAAGCTTTTACCTGCCGAAATATGATTCATGCCCTCGTGCCTAATGACATCCGTTTAAAATCACAGGCCATACCACCGATGATCAAAATCCCTTACAGGATGATGCTGGATGTTCTTTTACAGACTTTAGAACTTTCAGCAGCTGAATATCGAAGCAAAGCATGTGACGGCGGTAGAGTATGTGTCACTGTTTTTTTTCATACGCCCACATCATATGTTGAAGATCATGGCAGCCGTATGGCTATTCCCGGGGTACAATGTATATGCATGGTTAAGACTGAACTAAGAGACTACAATTACAGCAACATGAAGAAACTGGATGAGGAAAATCAGTCTCTAAAGCATGAGCTAGCAGTGGTGAAGTATAACAAGCAAAAAACAAAGGCGAAGAACAAATCCATCAAGAACAAATTAATGATGGCTAGGTATAAGAACAAGAAAAATGCTATGGGCTGGTTCGTTCTTACAAGATACATGCATGGATTATCTGATCATATATGCAATGTGACAGCGCTCAACAGATCACCTGGGAATGAACCCATGGATCAACTTATGAACGAACCTCTTAACAACATTGAGAAGATAGCAGAAAGACTCAAGCGCGGGGTGCTCAAATTAGAAAAGCAACTAAAAAGCATCAGGAGAGGTTTCTAGAGTTCTCTTCTACAAGAATGGATCCTAAACCAGACCTTTTAGAATTGTAGTCTATTTCGATCCTTTTGTTTAACCGCATAGATTAACCGTAATGTATAATTATATTTCTCCGTCTGTGTAAGACTTGCGAAGACTGTGTAAGAAGTAATGATGGCCCTGTTAAGACTCTGTTGCTTGTACCGTTTATGTCTGTGTGACTTTTTATTTAATTTTTAGTGCCATTTATGTCTCTATAACTGGCATAGCCAAGGCTAATGATGGCCCTGTTAAGACTCTGTTGTTTGTACCGTTTATATCTATGTGACTTTTTATTTAATTTTTAGTGCCATTTATGTCTCTATAACTGGCATAGCCAAGGCCATCAATATACTACAGGATTCCTATTGCGTATACAATTCCTGTTTCTGTAGATAGCAAAACTAAATTCGCTAATGCAGTGCAAAATAGCTCGTTTCTATCTGCCTGTGAAAATCCGATCGCACGGCTGTGAGAGCGGGCTCATATTCTAAAATACGCGCGCTAAAAAATCAATAAAGCCTTGGGCCTGGTGTCCATATCAGGCCGCACTGAAAACCCTTGCCAAGCCCACAGCAGTCCATATACAACAAGCACACTGGCTCCAACTCACAGATTCTAGGGTTTCTATCAGCCGCATCCATTTCCAGTTCGATCTACCACCCCCCGAGCCACCTCTATCTTCCAACTCCGTAAACCACGCATCCAGTGCAAGGATATGGCGGGCGAGAATCCGGATTCTCCATTGGACGAAGAACTCATGGCCAGGGGCCTTCCACAGGTACGTGCCTCAAGACAATTGGGTAATTTACTTCCTGTTTATATAGTCGATTAAAACATTTATGCAATGACATCTTTGTCCATTTGCGTGATGCATGCCTAATTTACAACTTGCAGATGTCACCAACCCATGTCAACATAAGCAAACATTACATTCTTCAACAAGCCATGAACACTCTTAAGCTGCAAATAACTGACCATGACATACTTGACATGGGAGAGCATGGCCTGATTGCCTCTCTTTCAATCAATTTACCACCTCATAGAGGCTGGGCAGCCACAGAACCAAAAAAAATTATGGGGATTTCAAAACTACATCCCTCGAAGCTGCTGAATCAGCTAATGTAGCTGCAATAAGCTATCTACAAGAAAACAACATAGTAGTATTTGATGATGCAAACCTACAACCCCTAAAGAAATGCAGAAGAGAACTCCTACAAGCAACATCCTGGTCATGGGGTTTTGAGCAATCTACTATGCAGCTTAAAAAACAAGTCGAAGCCATGGAAAGAGATAGGGTGCAACCATTAACATTGTTGCTTTCATCCGATGACGACAGTCCAAATACACCGCTTCTTGAGGTATATTAGATATACTTTTGTCTTAGTTTGTGTACCAGTTTTACACATAGAAAAAATAGACCATGTATATCTCATAACAAGTTTCAGGAACCCGATAATGAATTGGTTCCAACACCTGAAGCAGAACCACAGTTCAATGGCAGCGCAGCGAACACACCGCCAGCTGAAGTGATCTCTAACCTCTTTCCTGCCACCAGCAAGTTGGACCCAAAAATCGCAGGCAACGGAACTACTAGGTAAAACACTCACAACAAAAACCTACTAAATCAACTATCTTCCTCTTTGACCAACCAACAAAGCACTGTATGCAGGGTGGCTGCAAAAAGAAGTGCAAAAAGAGCGTTGTTCGACCATGGCAATGATCTGTAAACCCAAGCAACAACGTCGACCAGGATACTTTTGAAAGCTAGCTCAAAGGCATTACCAAAACTTATTATCCTTCGTGCGGAGTATTTTCATGCAGCCGAAACTTTAATCCTATCTTATGAAATCCCATGTACTGACTATGCTATATCTATGTGTGTACGCTTAATTACTTTAGACAAACGGAATTACAATGTTAGGCAAAAGCATATAGCTCACTAATAGTTTAGAGTCTTCATCATCATTGCATTACATAGATAGCATAGAGGATACATTACTGCCAAAAGAAAAGCGTCCTGGTTTCCTTGGCCCAACAAACCCGACCATAGTCTATCAAACGACTGAACATTACTAAACATAGGCAGACCATCATACTAGAGAACATATCTACATGTCCTTGCAGAACACCTTCCCATCTTCCTACTTCCAAACTGCATCACAGACCTACAAAAACACATACTTACTTAGACCAGGAAATAAACTAAATATTTCTTTCAGAAATAAAATTATGTTTCATACACCAACCTCTTCAGATTTTGTGCACAGTGAACACTGGCACCCCCTTGCAATGTCGGAGAGAAAAGACACAGATTTCCCGTTCTTTCAGCTTCGCTCTTTCCACGAAGCGGCTCCAGTTATGTGTTATAGCAGCCCTCTTGTCAACCCCTTTCATCAGTCGAACATAGGTTAAACAACGCCCAGATGAAAACTTAATCCACATTCGATCAACCGGACTGGAGAGAAACTTCATGAGGTGCTTCTCAGTGAACAAAGTAGAGAAGTACTACAAGCATTCAATAGACTTGTAGTTATACACTATGATTGATAGAGTAGGCAAAATACACATATAGGCAAATAAATTCGCTTCTCACCATTCTCTGCCCAGCTTTGGTAAAAGTCTTGTTCATCTCACACACATAGTGCCTAATAGCAGGCTTAACAGAACGAACATAGCAGCTAAGACGCTTCCGAGCACACTTTGACATCATAAATTTCTTTGAATACATCCAGTCGGCTTCAGAATTAGGATCATATCCTAACAATAAAAGTAAAATAATTAATTTCCTATCTATAGAAAGAAACACTCTGGATTATCTAGCATTAGTCCTTACCAACTGAGTACTCTCTAGGGCAGTCACACACATCCTTGCATGTCTTCTGAAGCCTCTTTTTCTTCATACGGTAGCACATGCCTCAATAATTCAACAAGCAAATGGCCCATAAGCGCAAATGACTAAAGTACAGATCATGACCACATTTCATTAGGTTAAATGTCTGATGTTTACCATTACTAAAAATACCTTCATCAGAGCTTGTGTCCATGCCATCATCAGAGCTGCTGTACGCCCGTTCATCAGAGCTCATGTCCACACCCTCATCAGAGCTGGTGTACGCGGGTTCATCAAAGCTCGTGACCACAGCTTCATTAGAGCTGCTGTCCGCGCTCTCATCAGAGCTAATGTTCACAGGATCGTTGATGCGATCTCCCCTCATGCCTTCAAACCTAAACAGCAAAGATTTTCAATCGGCACAAACTATGTGGAAACAGGCAGAAAACATCGTGTTGAAAAAAGACAACAATGGAGTAGGAGTCAGCTGAAAACAAAAGGAGTTGCCAAATCCAAATGAATGCGGACCAGATCCATGTTTCAAATAAGCCCCAGCCAGTCAAAAAGGGGAAGAAATCTCACCAGCACGCAAACGCTAGGGTTCGTCTCTCAAGGAAGGGTTCAACCACCAGACGGAGATGCCGAGGAAGAGGAATAACAGGGGACCTATGCCTGTCGCTTGATATTCTACAGCGAGCGGGCCAGGCAGAAAAATTGCCCATGGGCCAAACAACAAGCAGGCCAGCCCAGTAAACCTTAAATACTCTATAAATAATATTAGACGTGCTTCTAAAAGAAAACAGACACATAGCTCTTTTTTTAGGAGAAATAGGCACATAACTTTCAGTCCACATAATACATGCATATGCCTCACTAATTGGTACAACCGTTTTTTATTGAGAGACACAACCTTTTCAAAACACTTCTAATTTAATTTTTCATAGCAATGGTTGTTTTTTTGTTTCAACTCTAACTCTATGCTATTAAAGTAAACCAAGTATATTAAAATAAACCAACTATATTCATATATGCCTCAGTAATTGGTATAGCCGATTTTTATGAAGAGAGACAACATTTCAAAACACTTCTATCTTCATTTTTCATACCAACGAATATTTTTTTTATTTCGGCTTTCACTCTATGCTATTAAAATAAATCAACTATTTTAAGATAAACCGACTATATTATATCTTCTTCCCTTAGGTTTCTTATCTTTTCCCCTCTTTTTTCCAAGAAATATATGCATGCCCAACTTTTTCATCATGATAACCATGTATTCAAACTTGTTAAAAAAACAACCAAGCCAACTTTGCTTTCTCATCATACTTCATGTTTTCAAACTTGCTGAAAAAATACAGCCAAGCCAACTTTACTCTCTCATCATCCCAAAAAATATATGCATGCACAAAATTTTCATCATGACAACCATCATTTCAAACTTGCTAAAAATTTACAAAGACGCCAACTTTACTACCTCATCATAGTGGCCATTTTTTCAGATTAAACATGTTCATATTATGCAAGATTTCCCTTTTCCCAGACTATGGTTCAGTTCAAGGTTCTTGCAGCATGAAACTCTTTTCATTGACAACATGTCTTCAGCGGGTCTCTGCGCCATTTGGCGCAACGGGTCAACTAGTACACACAATAGCCCAAACGACGGGGTTATGTCCAAGAATATGCATCTTCATCTTATGCCTCCAACCAGCAAAATTAGTACCATCAAAGAAAGGACCTCTACGGTGATAATTTCCCTTGCTAGATGTCATACTCTCCTAGGTTGTGAAACCAAGGCTATGACCACCAAAAGCTATGGAAATCAAAGCAAATGGAGACCAAAGCTCTGATACCACTTGTAGGATCGAAAGTATGTCTAGAGGGGGGTGATTAGACTACTTGACCAATTAAAAATCTATCCTTTTCCCAATTTTAGTCTTTGGCAGATTTTAGCTATCTTAACACAAGTCAAGCAATCTTAACATGATTCAAGCAAGCATGCAAAAGAGTCTATGAGCAGCAGAAAGTAAAGCATGCAACTTGCAAGAATGTAAAGGGAAGGGTTTGGAGAATTCAAACGCAATTGGAGACACGGATGTTTTTGTCGTGGTTCCGATAGGTGGTGCTATCGTACATCCATGTTGATGGAGACTTCAACCCACGAAGGGTAACGGTTGCGCGAGTCCACGGAGGGCTCCACCCACAAAGGGTCCACGAAGAAGCAACCTTGTCTATCCCATCATGGCCATCGCCCACGAAGGACTTGCCTCACTAGCGGTAGATCTTCACGAAGTAGGTGATCTCCTTGCCCTTACAAACGCCTTGGTTCAACTCCACAATCTTGTCGGAGGCTCCCAAGTGACACCTAGCCAATCTAGGAGACACCACTCTCCAAGAAGTAACAAATGGTGTGTTGATGATGAACTCCTTGCTCTTGTGCTTCAAATGATAGTCTCCCCAACACTCAACTCTCTCTCACAAGATATGGATTTGGTGGAAAGAATATTTGAGTGGAAAGCAACTTGGGGAAGGCTAGAGATCAAGATTCATATGGTGGGAATGGAATATCTTGGCCTGAACACATGAGTAGGTGGTTCTCTCTCAGAAAATGTGTATTGGAAGTGTAGGTATGTTCTGATGGCTCTCTCCACGAATGAAGAGTGGGTGGAGGGGTATATATAGCCTCCACACAAAAACTAACCGTTACACACAATTTACCAATCTCGGTGATACCGAATTGAGAAACTCGGTCGGACCGATTTAGCAAACCTAGTGACCGTTAGGATTTTCGATGGGACTGAGATGCAACTCGGTAGGACCGATATGGTTAGGGTTAGGGCATAACGTAATCTTGGTGTGACCGATTACACAAACTTGGTGGGACCGATTTTGGTAATAAGCTAACCAGAGAGTTGGTCAGGTAAACTCGGTGGGACCGATTTGCTCATTTCGGTGGGACCGAAATGTTACACAAGGGAAACAGAGAGTTTACATTGCAATCTCGGTGGGACCGATCGCTCATCTCGGTAGGACCGAAACGTTACGAAGGGAAACAGAGAGATTACAACCCCATCTCGGTGTGACCGAGATCCCTATTAGTGAGTGTAGGATCTAGAAGTAGATGTGTCTAGAAAGGGGGGGTTAGACACTTAATGCTAAAGTTGCAATTTTTAAGCTTTTTCAGTTTAAGTGGAGTTTAGGCACAATTTCAACACACACAATACATATCAAGCAAGCATGCAAAGAGTATATGAGCAGCGGAATGTAAAGCATGCAACTTGCAAGAATGTAAAGGGAAGGGTTTGGAGAGACCAAACGCAATTTGAGACACGGATGTTTTTCCCGTGGTTCGGATAGGTGGTGCTATCCTACATCCACGTTGATGGAGACTTCAACCCACAAAGGGTAACGGTTGCGCGAGTCCACACAGGGCTCCACCCACGAAGGGTCCACGAAGAAGCAACCACCCACAAAGGGTCCACGAAGAAGCAACCTTGTCTATCCCACCATGGCCATCGCCCACACAGGACTTGCCTCACTAGCGGTAGATCTTCACGAAGTAGGCGATCTCCTTGCCCTTACAAACTCCTTGGTTCAACTCCACAATCTTGTCGGAGGCTCCCAAGTGACACCTAGCCAATCTAGGAGACACCACTCTCCAAGAAGTAACAAATGGTGTGTAGGTAATGAACTCCTTGCTCTTGTGCTTCAAATGATAGTCTCCCCAAGACTCAACTCTCTCTCATAGGATTTGGATTTGGTGGAAAGAAGATTTTGAGTGGAAAGCAACTTGGGAAGGCTAGAGATCAAGATTCATATGGTAGGAATGGAATATCTTGGTCTCAACACATCAGTAGGTGGTTCTCTCTCAGAACATATGAGTTGGAATGGTGTATGCGTTCTGATGGCTCTCTCTATGAATGAAGAGGAGGTGGAGGGGTATATATAGCCTCCACACAAAATCCAACCGTTACACACAGTTTTCCAATCTCAGTGAGACTGAATCAACAAACTCGGTCGGACCGAAAAGGTAAACTTAGTGACCGTTAGAGATTTTGGTGGGACCGACTGGATCAACTCGGTGGGACCGATGTGCTAGGGTTAGGGTAAATCCAGAACTCGGTTTGACCGATTACTCAAACTCGGTGGGACCGATTTGGGTAATAAGTGAAACTGAGATTTGGCCAAGCAAACTCGGTGGGACCGATTGCATATCTCGGTGGGACCGAGAATATTGCAATGGGTAACAGAGAGTTTGCAAGCCCATCTCGGTGAGACCGAGATCCCATCGGTGAGACCAAACTGATTAGGGTTTGGCAGTGGCTTATGACAAGTGAAACTCGGTGGCGCCGGATAGGAAGAATCGGTAGGACCGAGTTTGGCTTAGGGTTTAGGTCATATGTGGAAGTGGGAAAGTAGCTGAGGATTTTGGAGCATATCATTAAGCACATGAAGCAAGAGGCTCATTAAGCAACACCTCATCCCTCCTTGATAGTATTGGCTTTTCCTAAAGACTCAATGTGATCTTGGATCACTAAAATGTAAAATGATGAGTCTTGAGCTTGAAGCTTTAGCCAATCCTTTGTCCTTAGCATCTTGAAGGAGTTCCCACAACCTTTAGTCCATGCCACTCCATTGTTGAACTTATCTGAAACATGCTAGATCAAAATGTTAGTCCAACAAGAGATATGTTGTCATCAATTATCAAAACCACCTAGGGAGCACTTGTGCTTTCAATCTCCCCCTTTTTGGTAATTGATGGAAACATACATCAAAGCTTTAGATAAAGATATAAAGAACAACAAGTAAGGCTTTGGAAGGACATGTAACAAGCATAGGCTCCCCCTACATGTATGCACTCATGTAAATATGAAATATAGAGACATGTGAGAGCATAACCATGACAGAGTAGGCAATGTGTTACATGCATCTTGGCCATATGCATCAGAGCAAAAGATTATCAAGGAAAATACCTTCATGCTCATGAGTCCTTCTTGCAAACAGTATGTACATAAGCAAGAACTCCTCATACTCATGATTTTGATGCATATACTTACCTTGTGGTCTTGAGTTGGCTTAGGATGGAATGAACCTGCACAAACAAGGTTAGATAACACAGGTACGTCCACTAGCCAGAGCAAACAAAAGAAACCACAAGAATACCAAGACTGGGATGACATGTAGAGAGTGAGTACAAGGTACCACATTGAATTCAACATGTCCCCAAGAATAAAGATATGCAATGAATTTGACTGATTTCTTTCCCTTAGGTGTCTTGCTCCCCCTGAATCTTACATGGGATATTGGGAGAAGATAGGGAACAGAAAATCAGAGCTGAAGGATACAAATGGATAGAACTTAATGCAAATACATATGAACATGTCTTTCCCCCAAAAAGACATGTGGCATCTCTCCTCTTGAACATCAAGCATCTGGGATCCTTGAGTATTCTCTCCCCTTGGATAATTCTTTCTCCCCCTTAATATTTGGGATCCTTGAGTATTAATATTTGGGATCCTTGAGTATTCTCTCCCCCTTAGTACTTTCTCCTTTGTAGATCTCTCTCTCTCCCTGATGATAAGCTTTGATGTGATCTCTCTCTCCCCCTTTGACATCAATTTCCAAGAAGGTTTGTCCTGGAATCCGTTGAATAGGTTTGGTCCTTGAGATTCAGTACAAAGCAGGGAATAAAACTGTGATGCTTGTAGAGGACAAGATTCATTGAGTGGAGCTGGACCAGAAGAAATATAGAATATGTGGCAAACTGTTTTTCCTGTTGCGAAATTGGTGGCACCGAGTGGCATGTTTCGGTAGTACCGAAGGGATTCGGTTGGACCGAAAATGGCAATTCGGTGAAACCGAGTTCATCACAGAGAGAAACACTTGTCACCTCAGCTCACTAGTCAAGTAAGATCTCACAAAGATTTGCAATGAGTTAGCTGAAAGATTTGCAAGGAATTTGATGCAGAAATATGCAGAACAAAAATCAAAAAGAAAAGAGTGAAAGTTTCTAGATGAAGTTTTTTTTGTTTGAAAAAGAAGGAAACAAATATGCAAGGGACAAATGCAATAACTCAGAAAAGAACACAAGAGAACTTCATCTAGAATTGGGCGGTGATATAGTCACCTATGTTAGAGTATATTGACTTAGGAGTCAAGTGAGGACACTTGATCGTAGGTCATACTCATCGTTTTAAGCTCAAAATGGGGTTACCATTTTTCGTTTAAGCATCTTGATGTATTCTCACCTTGTTAAGTTGCTTTGACTCATGTCTTGGAGTAAAGCTTCTGTAAGATGGAAAAACATACCTTGGGTGGTGGTGTGGTTCTTGCTCATGTAGTTGAACTTGTGTGGGTGCTCAAGGTTGATGTAGCTCATCAAGAGTTGGGAGCACCACTTGGAGTTTGAGTTCATCTACCTACATGGGTTAGTTCTTGCAGGGAAGAGCACTTGTGTATCCAAAAATGACAATCATGAAGCTTAACATAGAATTTGTCGAAGGATATGTTTGAATGGTTTTGTGCTTCCTTGTCTTCAACCACTATTGTGTAGAGTCTTGGTCTTGTAGAGATTGCTCAAGATGTGAGTGAGTCGCAATCTCATGGAATTAGATTCAACCAAGCACCTACATGGGTTAGGCAACATGCAAGGTGCAAATATATCCAAGACATAAGATAGTTATCATAAGAGATATATCATGGATTAGTCATAAGCTCATGTCTTGCATGTATCCAATGGAGTTTCTACTCCAAGTTCGAAGCATCAATGATGTTCAATTCTCCTCTCAGCCTGCAAAACACTTTCTCATCAAGTGGTTTAGTGAATATATCCGCTAATTGCTTGTCGGTGCGAACATGCTTAAGATTGATGTCACCCTTAGCAACATGATCTCGAATGAAATGATGACGAACTTCAATATGCTTAGTTCGAGAATGTTGTACAGGATTATGACCAATTTTGGTAGCACTTTCATTGTCACAAAGCAGTGGAACATGTTTCACATAAATCCCATAATCTTTAAGAGTTTGGGTCATCCAAAGTAATTGAGCACAACATGAACCAGCGGCAATGTATTCCGCTTCGGTGGTGGATAAGGATACCGAGTTTTGTTTCTTGGAAGACCAAGACACAAGAGATCTACCAAGAAATTGACAAGTACCCGAAGTGGACTTTCTATCAACCTTGTCTCCGGCATAATCCGAGTCAGAATAGCCAACAAGATCAAAAGAAGACCTCTTAGGATACCAAATGCAAAAATTTGGTGTATGGATTAAATATCTCACTATCCTTTTCACAGCCTTAAGATGACAATCTTTAGGAGCAGCTTGATATCGTGCACACATGCACACACTTAGCATAATATCGGGACGTGAAGCACATAGGTTTAACAATGAACCAATCATAGAGCGATAAACCTTTTGATCAACGGGTTCACCATCTTTGGTTAAATCATTATGTCCACTAGTAGGCATGGGTGTAGACAAACCTTTGCATTCTTGCATATTGAACTTCTTGAATAAGTCCTTGGTGTACTTTGTTTGAGAGACAAAAGTACCTTCCTTAGTTTGCTTGATTTGCAACCCGAGAAAGAATTTGAGTTCACTCATCATAGACATCTCAAACTTCTCTGACATTAGCTTTCCAAACTTTTCACTAAAGAGAGGGTTAGTTGAACCAAATATGATATCATCAACATAAATTTGGCATACAAATAGTTATCCATTAACCCTTTTAGTAAAAAGAGTAGAATCAATTTTACCAATTTCAAAACCACTTGTAGTAAGGAACTTGGTCAAGCATTTATACCATGCTCTAGGAGCTTGTTTAAGACCATAAAGAGCTTTGTGAAGTTTGTAAACATGATTTGGTTTCTTAGGATTGATAAAGCCGGGAGGTTGTTTGACATAAACTTCCTCCTATATTTCACCATTTAGAAAAGCACTTTTAATGTCCATTTGGTACAAGGTGATATTATGGTGATTAGCATAGGCAAGTAAGATGCGAATGGACTCAAGTCTAGCAACGGGAGCATACGTCTCACCATAGTCCATACCTTCGACTTGTGTGTACCCTTGGGTGACGAGACATGCTTTGTTGCGAACCACTTGTCCATCTTCATCTTGCTTGTTGAGGAACACCCATTTGGTACCAATGATGTTGTGGTTGTTGTCGGGCTTCTCGACCAATGTCCAAACTTGGTTTCTCTCAAAATTATGTAGTTCTTCGTGCATAGAGTTTATCCAATCCTGATCTTCCAATGCTTCTTCAACCTTCATAGGTTCAATGCTAGAGATGAATGAATAGTTTTCACAAAAGTTAGCTAAACGAGTTTTTGAGCGAGTGATTCTCCCGGTTTGTATATCATTGAGGATTTGCTCGACGGGATGATCTTTGGCAATTCTTGCTCGAACTCGTGAGAGCTTTTGCTTGGGTCTTCGTTGAACATCTTCTTCATCTTGTTCTTCTTCTTGGCCTTCTTCATTGTTGACGTCGTCGTTCTCTTGTCGTGGTGGAGAAGGAGGTTGTTGATGTTCATCTTGACGTACTTCCTCGTTTTCTTCATCTTGGTGTGTCCAACTTGTGGATGCTTCCGTGTCGATTCTTGGTTCACCTTGTCGCGAAGTAGAAGCTTCCACTTGGACGGATGAAGTACTCTCCTTCACCTCCGTTGGACGAATTTTGCCAATGGATAAGTCTTGAATTGCTTCTGAAGGGTCTTTGTCTCCTACATCAATTGGCAATTGCTCTACTTGCGAGCCATTAGATTCATTAAACTTCACATCTACCGTCTCTTAAACCTTTCAGGTGAAATTGTTGTAGACACGGTAAGTGTGAGAGTTTGAGCCATAACCAAGTAGAAAACCTTCATGAGATTTAGGAGCAAACTTTGAACGACGATGCTTATCAAGAATGTAGCACTTTGAGCCGAATACTCGAAAGTATCCAACTTGAGGCTTGTTACCGGTGAGGAGCTCGTATGCCGTCTTGCTGAGTAGCTTGTGAAGATATAAGCGATTTGTTGCGTGACAAGCTGTCTCAACCGCTTCTGCCCAAAAGTGCTTTGGCGTCTTGTATTCATCAAGCATCGTTCTTGCCATTTCGATGAGTGTCCGGTTCTTCCTCTCAACAACTCCATTTTGTTGAGGTGTGTACGTAGCCGAGAACTCGTGTGAAATCCCTTTTTCGTCAAGAAAGGTGTCCACATTTGCGTTCTTGAACTCCGTTCCGTTGTCACTCCGAACCTTCTTGATCTTCACATCAAACTGATTTTGGGCCTTCCTAGCGAAGTTTCTGAAGATCTTCTGGACCTGCGACTTGTCATTAAGAAAGAACACCCACGTAAATCTTGAAAAATCATCAACTATAACTAGACCAAAAGAATTTCCACCGAGACTCTTGTAGGCGTTGGGACCAAAAAGATCCATGTGAAGTAGCTCGAGTGGCCTCCTTGTGGTCATGATGTTCTTCACGGGATGTCTCCCTCCAACCTGCTTACCTGCTTGACAAGCACTGCAAAGTCTATCCTTATCAAATATGACATCGTTAACTCCAAGGATATGATTTCCTTTAATAAGCTTGTCAAGATTTCTCATGCCAACGTGACCTAGTCGTCTATGCCACAACCAACCTTTTGAGGATTTAGCAACAAAGCAAGTTTTAGGTTGTGCCTTTTTAGAGAAATCGACAATGTAAAGATCTCCTCTACGCATACCCGTAAAGACCATTTTATGATTGTCTCAACGAAATACTTGGCAATCTACCTCAGTAGTAGGACATTCAAACCGAAATCAGCAAGTCTAGATACTGAAAGTAAGTTGTAGCCAAGAGATTCAACGAGCATGACATTTTGAATGGAACTATCATGTGAGATGGCCACCTTACCAAGGCCAACCACTTTACCCTTTGAATTATCACCAAAGGTGACATATTTTCGAGGGCCGTCATTTTCAGCAAGCTCACGAAACATCTCTCCATCTCCGGTCATATGATCAGTACATCCACTATCAAGAACCCATTCCTTTCCTCCTGATTCATATCCCCGAAGATTTGCCATAAGACCAAAATGTCTCATTGCATCATCAAGATCGAAGTCACTATCATCATCATCATAATATTCATGTTCATCATGATCTTGTGACTCATCATTTTCTAGAGAGGGTAATTCATTAGATAAATGATCATCAAAGTGGTCACTTTTATGAATTCTTATAGCTTTGAATATGATATCATTAATGATTCCAACATCTCCTTTAGCATGCTTAAGATTGGTAAGTTCAAATAGACATTTACCAAAACTAGGATCACTAGAATTCATCTTACTCAAGGCAATAGATTTATGGAGAATTTCATCCAAAGTTTTCAAGGAATGATCGGGAAATCGTTCCTCAAGAAATTTCCATATAGTATAGGCACAATTTTGAGTAGGCAAACTAGCAATCAAATTTTTGGGCAATCCTCTAATGATGAGCTCAATAGTTCTAAGATTGCGAATCATGTCAATATCTTCATCTAGAGTAGGATGCAAAGGATCAATATGAGGTGCACAAGGGCTAGCAATATACTTGTTCAAATAATATTGATTGAAGATTACAAGCATCTCATTTTTCCACTCATGAAAATACTCTCCATCAAGAATAGGCACTCTATGTCTAAGACTCCCTAATGTAGACACATCCATCTTCCTCCAATGGTGATTAAACCAAGGCAATGGAGACCAAAGCTCTAATACCACTTGTAGGATCTAGAAGTAGATGTGTCTAGAAAGGGGGGGGGGTTAGACACTTAATGCTAAAGTTGCAATTTTTAAGCTTTTTCGGTTTAAGTGGAGTTTAGGCACAATTTCAACACACACAATACATATCAAGCAAGCATGCAAAGAGTATATGAGCAGCGGAATGTAAAGCATGCAACTTACAAGAATGTAAAGGGAAGGGTTTGGAGAGATCAAACGCAATTTGAGACACGGATGTTTTTCCCGTGGTTCGGATAGGTGGTGCTATCCTACATCCACGTTGATGGAGACTTCAACCCACAAAGGGTAACGGTTGCGCGAGTCCACACAGGGCTCCACCCAAGGGTAACGGTTGCACGAGCCCACACAGGGCTCCACCCACGAAGGGTCCACGAAGAAGCAACCACCCACAAAGGGTCCACGAAGAAGCAACCTTGTCTATCCCACCATGGCCATCGCCCACACAGGACTTGCCTCACTAGTGGTAGATTTTCACGAAGTAGGCGATCTCCTTGCCCTTACAAACTCCTTGGTTCAACTCCACAATCTTGTCGGAGGCTCCCAAGTGACACCTAGCCAATCTAGGAGACACCACTCTCCAAGAAGTAACAAATGGTGTGTAGGTAATGAACTCCTTGCTCTTGTGCTTCAAATGATAGTCTCCCCAACACTCAACTCTCTCTCATAGGATTTGGATTTGGTGGAAAGAAGATTTTGAGTGGAAAGCAACTTGGGAAGGCTAGAGATCAAGATTCATATGGTAGGAATGGAATATCTTGGTCTCAACACATGAGTAGGTGGTTCTCTCTCAGAACATATGAGTTGGAATGGTGTATGCATTCTGATGGCTCTCTCTACGAATGAAGAGGAGGTGGAGGGGTATATATAGCCTCCACACAAAATCCAACCGTTACACACAGTTTTCCAATCTCAGTGGGACCGAATCAACAAACTCGGTCGGACCGAAAAGGTAAACTTAGTGACCGTTAGAGATTTTGGTGGGACCGACTGGATCAACTCGGTGGGACCGATGTGCTAGAGTTAGGGTAAATCCAGAACTCGGTTTGACCGATTACTCAAACTCGGTGGGACCGATTTGGGTAATAAGTGAAACTGAGATTTGGCCAAGCAAACTCGGTGGGACCGATTGCATATCTCGGTGGGACCGAGAATATTGCAATGGGTAATAGAGAGTTTGCAAGCCCATCTCGGTGAGACCGAGATCCCATCGGTGAGACCGAACTGATTAGGGTTTGGTAGTGGCTTATGACAAGTGAAACTCGGTGGCGCCGGATAGGAAGAATCGGTAGGACCGAGTTTGGCTTAGGGTTTAGGTCATATGTGGAAGTGGGAAAGTAGCTGAGGATTTTGGAGCATATCATTAAGCACATGAAGCAAGAGGCTCATTAAGCAACACCTCATCCCTCCTTGATAGTATTTGCTTTTCCTAAAGACTCAATGTGATCTTGGATCACTAAAATGTAAAATGATGAGTCTTGAGCTTCAAGCTTTAGCCAATCCTTTGTCCTTAGCATCTTGAAGGAGTTCCCACAACCTTTAGTCCATGCCACTCCATTGTTGAACTTATCTGAAACATGCTAGATCAAAATGTTAGTCCAACAAGAGATATGTTGTCATAAATTATCAAAACCACCTAGGGAGCACTTGTGCTTTCAGTTAGACCGATTAGCCTAGGGTTTGTGGCAGTGGCTATGACATCTGAACTCGGTGGCGCCGGATAGAAAGAATCAGTGGGGCCGAGTTTGACTTTTGGTTTAGGTCATATGTGGATGTGGGAAGGTAGTTGAGGGTTTTGGAGAATACCACTAAGCGCTATGAAGCAAGAACCTCATCAAGCAACACCTCATCCCTCCTTGATAGTATTGGCTTTTCCTATAGACTCAATGTGATCTTGGATCACTAAAATATAAAATGTAGAGTCTTGAGCTTTGAGCTTGAGCCAATCTTTTTGTCCTTAGTATTTTGAGGGGTCCACTTTCCTCATCCATGCCATGCCATTCATTGAGCTTTTCCTGAAATATTAATCTTGGAATAATGTTAGGTCAATGAGCTATATGTTGTTAGGAATTACCAAAACCACCCAGGGATAGTTGCACTTTCAGTAGACCCAAAGGGTCGGCTCATTATGATGTGATGAGTCGGGTCTTTAATAAGATGAGCAAACAACGACTTTGCATTAGCCCCCAAGTGTCATGGTGCATGCTTGCAGCGACATGAGACTTGTGTATTTGATGTAATCCCAACTTGAATAATGTAGCCCCCAAGTGCCATGTCATAAGCCTGCAGCAACTCGGGACTATTCCTTCCATTGTAGAATAAATCATATCCATTGATAAAATAATAGTCACTGCGCTAAAGCGATTTTGAAGACTGATAACCATAATAAAAATCCAGCCGTGTTGGCTATTAAAGATTTGAATAATATAACCTGGTTTGAAAACCGATTCCTGCCATATAAACCGGTATATCCGTGCCCATATGATACATGCTATGATGATGTAATGATGATGCAATATATGGTGATGTATGTGTATGATCAAGAGGGTTTAAGTTATGGTTCGGATACGAGCAGAGCCCCCAAGTAGTCATAATTGTGGCATTGCGCTGATCAAGATGTGTAGCTATGGTTCAGATATGACCAGAGCCCCCAAGTGATTTCCCTGGTGACCTTATGCCTATCAAGAGGAGTAGCTATGGTTCGGATACGACCAAGCCCCCAAGTGATTTCCCTGGTGCCCTTATGCCTATCAAGAGGTGTAACTATGGTTCGAACCCATAGCCCCCAAGTGATTTCCATGGTGGCCTTATGCCTATCAAGAGGTGTAGCTATGGTTCGGATACGACCAAGCCCCCAAATGATTCCCCTGGTGCCCTTATGCCTATCAAGATGTATGAATATGGTTCGAACATAGCCCCCAAGTGATAATTGTGAGCTGTGCTCAAGGGATACCATGTGTTGAGCTATGTTGTGCAGCAGACTCTCTTTGGCCCCTTATGATAATATTGGCTTGATAGCCAGATTACCGAAGTAACCAGAGCTGTGCTCTTATGATAATATTGGCTTGATAGCCGGATCAAGAGGTGTAGCTATGGTTTGAATACGACCAAGCCCCAAAATGATACTGCGAGTTCTGCTCAAGGGGCACCTATGTTTGAGCTGTGCTTTTGCAACAGACTCTCTTTGGTCCCTTTTAATTTTTCCCGAGAACTCGAACTTGTGAGAGATTATTCTTTTTGAACCGGAAATTCTTAAACTGGATATTGAGAGCTTCAAAGCTTTGTGGGAGATAGTTTTCCCTTGAACCAGATTTTGAACTAGAATCCTTCTCTTTAAGCCAGAAATTTTCTGACGGCCTTTAAATTTGCACCAATATGGCGGTTCAGGGTCCTGCATTAGATAACTTTGCAAGCCGGAGTAATTGCTCTTTTAAAGAAAGTAACATATAATATAAAAATATAATGGATGGATTTCACCTGATATGCTAGGCCATAAATTACACACCGCCAAGTTGATCATCACCACGGTGAAGCTGAAAACAATCATGGCCGAGCAGCCGCATGAGTGGAAAAATGAGTCGGCCGCGACATTTTAAGCCAGCGCGGACGGGCGAGTCAATCGCAGGCGCGGTAAGCCACGCGAACGGTGAGTCAATCATGGGTGCGGTCCCGCCGAGTTGATGTAGATTGAGCTGCATGGGCGGCAGCTTGCGCACACCCGTTCAACAACAAGCGGGCACGGACACCGGTGCATGATGATGCCAACGCACACTTCATAGATACAGCATGGCACCACCTTTTATAATGAATCCTTGTCCTGCATATAAATATCTCAAGCCAAAGTAATTGTTCTTTTGACAAAAAACAATATGTGTCAATACAAAAAATAGACGTAGATGGATATCACCTGATATTTTTATCAGACAAAAAGATAGTAGGTATTCAGTTGATCTGATGATATGTGTTCCCTTCAGTCCTTTATTAGTCTGGGGACTTGATCCCTTGTGTTTTCTTTCCTCTCGTGAGGAGACAGTACTAATAATACTTAAGTCGTTTCATGCATGTTGACTTTCTCAACTAAGCCGGCTTGTCCATACTGGAAAATTTGCATTGATGCTTCTGGTGTGACACTAGCTCCATTTTTTCTTTCCCCCTTTTTTTAGGTGCATGTGCTACAGATCAATCAGACCTCGATCTTTGTACAAATACTAGTGGTCCTTGGGGTCTTTAGCCAGTGTTATGGAGTGCTAGGCGAACCGCTCCAGATCTGAGCTTCGACTGATCCCCATATGAGGTAGCCATGGCCATTTGACTCGGTGGACATGCTTTGTATGAAGAAGTAGCGTTGTGGCCTGACCGGATCTCGATCTTCATGCTTCATCCATTATTGATCTACTTTGGGGTAGCAATCTGATTTGTTTTTCCATGATTCACCTTCTCGTAGCAGAAACAATACACACTGTCAGATTAAATCCTTGCCATTACCATGGTGCATGGATACACTTTATTCCATATGTGCCAATCTCTCTGTATAGTAGTAAAAAGACCCTCACTCACATTTCCTCAGTCTTAGTGCTTAAGAGCACTTGCAGCCAACCCGGCTCAGTATCCCTAAAGGATTTTTTCAGGTGGTTGCAGGATCGGTTCAGAGTAGCGGGTCACAACGGCAACTGAGGCAGCTGAACACGGCGCAGCCAGAACTCTGGCGACATCGGCGGCTCAAGGGTGAGGAGGCCCGAGACGCGAGGCGGTGGGTTGCGCAGAGGAGGTGACTCAAGGCCCTGGCGGCTCAAAGGCGACTCAAGGGAGCAGCGGATTCAGCAGGAGGCGAGGACCACGGCGGTT
Organism: Triticum dicoccoides; assembly: GCF_002162155.2. Classification (NCBI taxonomy): domain Eukaryota; kingdom Viridiplantae; phylum Streptophyta; class Magnoliopsida; order Poales; family Poaceae; genus Triticum; species Triticum dicoccoides. The sequence goes on along the minus strand of NC_041380.1, from coordinate 320,377,914 downwards.
TAGGATGCGGCAGCGCGCGACATAGCCCGACACAGTGGATCCAAAGGATGGGCAACGCGCAAGGCGGTCCGACGGCTCGGGAAGCCGGGGCACAGCATGGCGAGGCATGATGGCCCTGCAGCGGCTCGAGCATAGGTGAACTGGCGACGGCGATTCATAGAGGGGTGCGGCTCGAGCAGAGGTGAACCAGTGACGGCGATTTGCTCATGGAAGAAAACGTGCGGCGACGGGAAGCTCAACGTGGCCTTGATATACAGTCCGGTAGCTCGGCGACTTGGCAAAAGCGGCGATTTGATGCGGAAGTGAAGACGGAGGTAAGTCGTTTCAACCAGGGCGGCTCAGTGCGTGGTGGCGTAAAGTGACGGGTCAGCGCTCAGTGGTTTAACGGAAGCAGGGCGAACGGCGGGTCAATGCACGGCGGTTTAGGAACATGGACGGCGGTGACCTAGGTCCAACGCGTAAGTGGCGACTTGACGAGGCCGACTTTGAAGACGCCCGGCAGACCATTGAGGCGGTCCGGCGAGGAGGAGGCGACCCGGCAATGTGGAAATCGAGCCAGTTTACCGAGGCGACTGTGATTTGAGGGCTTCAGTGAACCGGAGCAAGGCATAGATGAGGCCGGCGATTCAGCACGGTGCGACGAGGAGGCATCAGCCACAGAGGGGGCGGACCGTCAGCGGGGGTAGGCCGGCGCCGGAGCGCAGCAGCAAGTGGGCACGGGCGGGTCGACGGCAGCAGGTCGCTTGGCGCGGGGCCGGCGGAAACAGAAGGTGACCCGGCGGCGGTTCAAAAAAATGCAGCATCGGCGTCAGCAGGGCCCAGGCCGGCGAATCGAAAGCATTGTGGCTCGGTGGCAACTAAGCTGGCTCAACCCACAGTTTGGTAACAGCAGAACGCCAGCGGGTGCATCTTCAAGGCAGTGGTGACTCGGGGATGGTCGGCTCGTCTCATGGCGACAACTGCAGCAAAGATCCGGCCCAGTGGCCGCCGAGGTCAAAGCACTCGGAGAGATTCAACATGCAGCAAGCTCGCGGGGTTGGCTTGAAGAAGAATCAAACAGGAGCGACCCGTGGCAGAGTGAAAGCAGAGTCAATCGGTGAGCTGGGGAGGTAGAGTCACCCAGCGATGGCGACTTGTGGCAAAGCGGCTCGTCGGAAGTCAGAGCGGCCCGCAGTAGACCATTGATGCCACGGCCACGACGGCACAGGGGTTCGGTGACTTTGATCAGCGACTGCGCAGCCGGCGGGAGAGAGCCGGCTGTGGTGACTCAATGAAGCAGCAGAAGCATCTCAGGGTAGGCGGAGGCAGCGCTCAAGCGACGGAACGGGCAGGGGTGCCTATGGCGGAGCGAGGCGGCTCACACCGGGGCGGCTCGGCGTAGAAGGCGGAAAGGGGCCCGTGAGGCGACTGCGGCGACTTGGGGTAACAAGGAGCGAGGCGCCCGGCGGTTTGTATCTCGCAACAGACGTTGGGTTGGCCCGGCACATTAATGGTGGCGAGTTGAGGTAGTCGGGGGTCATGGCGGGTCGATGTGGCGGAGGGCCAGCGAAGGCAATTCGTCGGCCAGGCCGTGGCCACTTAAGGTAGAGGTTGAGGCGGCTCTCCGCAGCGGCTCGTTGGCAGGTCGACGAGGCAGTGGTGACTCGGCATAGGAGAGCATGCAGGCGGTGACTCAAGGCCGCAAGGGGTGGACGGTGGAGGAATCCAGTTTACTGTCTTATCCGTTTCCAGGTCATAGACTTGTAGCTACACCTGTAGCTTATAACAGCAACTTGTGGTAAAAACAATACTTGGACCATCCGGCGTGGCAGCAGTATAGAGTCGACGGTTTGTGCCAGCGCGTCCGATGCTATTTTAATCTCTCTTGATTTTTGCAGAACTTGTGGTCAGCAGATTGGACGGACCTTGTAATATCCCGGGAGTAGTAGCTGTTCCAGTTTATTGAAAATCAGGTGGCCTCCTTGAGACTTGAACCAGCGGTAGGGGAACTTTGGCGAATCCGATCGTGTAGCAGATCAACTCTTTGTCAACCTCGGACTCAACGTAGAATCGGTTTCGGCGGATCACCTCGTCACGTTTAGCGGCGCAGAGGACAGAACCCTAACCTCTTGATTTCAAAACCCCTCGTGCTGTAAACTTCAAAGTTAATCATGATTTTGACCATCAAACCATCCTTTCCTCATCTAACCAATCACGAGCTTCTCAATCCCTGAAAAGTGATCCCTTCAAGAACTCAACACCACCGTGCGTAGCCCCACGGTGGGCGCCAACTATCGTGGAATTGTCATGGTAGATGTCCTAGTGTGAGGACTTAGTCGTGAGGCCAACACATCTATGTGGTAGCTTGAGAGGGGTTGAGCGGAATCGAGAGACGCAACACAAGACAAGGATTTAGACAGCTTCGGGCCCCGGGAAACATCATCTGGTAATAACCCTACGTGTTGTCCGAGGCTAGGTCTTATTATCATCACGATGGAGTCGCTGTAAACCGGCTCTCCCGGTTATGTCTAGCCCTAATATTGTCTCCCTCCATTACGGGGTGCCCATCAAAACTTTACCCAAAACTTGAAAACTTCACAACACAAAACTTAACAGGAAACTCGTAAGCTCCGTTAGTATAAGAAAATAAATCACCACTTAGGTACTGTTGAGAACTCATTCTAAATTCATATTGGTGTAATATCTACTGTATTCCAACTTCTCTACGGTTCATACCCTCCGATACTACTCATAGATTCATCAAAATAAGCAAACAACACAATGAAAACAGAATCTGTCAAAAACAGAACAGTCTGTAGTAATCTGGAGATTTCAAATACTTCTGTAACTCCAAAAATTCTGAACAATTAGGAAGACCAGGATAAAAAGTATATTGATCTACTGCAGTTGTAATTGGTATTTTATCGCTCTCTGGTAAAAAATGATAATTATTTTTGTGAGCGCATACTTTTTGTTTTTCAGCAAGATCAAATCAACTATCACCATAGATCACCTCAAAAGTCTTACTTAGCACTTTATTGAAACAAAAGCTATAAAACATGATTACTACAGTAGCTTAATCATGTGAGCAACAAAAATAGTAGGGGTAAATATTGGGTTGTCTCTCAACAAGTGCTTTTCTTTAATGCCTTTATAGCTAGGCATGATGATGACAATGATGATCACATAAAAGATAGGAATTGAAACATAAAGAGGGCATCATGAAGAATATAACTAGCACATTTAAGCCTAACCCACTTCCTATGCATAGGGATTTTGTGAGCAAACAACTTGTGGGAACAAGAACCAACTTGCATAGGAAAGTAAAACAAGGATAACTTCAAGATTTTCAACACATAGAGAGGAAACTTGATATTATTGCAATATGTAAAAGCATATGTTCCTCTCTCGTAATAATTTTCAGTAGCATCATGAATGAATTCAACAATATAACCATCACATAAAGCATTCTTTTCACGATCTACAAGCATAGAATTTTTATTACTCTTCGCATAAGCAAAATTCTTCTCATTCGCAACAGTGGGAGTATCATAAAAAACTCGAGTACTATAAATTGTTTCCACAGTAAAAGAATAATGTTCAGGAAAAGGGTAATCATAATCATGACAAGTTTTGTAAATATAATCATCACTACTTTTTATAACATAAGTATCATCACAATAATCATCATAAGTAGCAACTTTGTTCTCATCATAATCCATTGAAACCTCTTCCAAGATAGTTGAATCATTACTAAATAAAGTCATGACCTCTCCAAATCCACTTTTATAATTATCACAATAAGATTCAACATCCTCCAAAATAGTGGGATCATTACTTTCTAAAGTTGACACTCTTCCAAACCCACTTTCATCAATATAATCATCATAAATAGGAGGCATGATATCATCATAATAAATTTGCTCATCAAAACTTGGGAGACTAAAAATATCATCTTCATTAAACATAGCATCCCCAAGCTTGGGACAAACATTACTTGCAGCAAATAAATTCTCAAACTTGTCATTCTCATCAAACATAGCATCCCCAAGCTTGGGCCTTTGCATATCATAAGCATAATCACTCTCATCATTAATAGTATGGATAGCACCAATAGTATAGCAATTATCAACATCACAATGAGCAACAGGAGCAACATCATTTGGGAGGGATACCTTTTTACCTTTGCTTCTCCGCCTTTCCTTTTTCTTCTTCACATTATGTGTGGGTTTAATCCTCTTTTTGGAGCTCCTTATTAATGAGATTGGTTAAGAAGACTCCTCCTGTTACATGATTCATCATAAGAAATACTAGGAGGATATTGGGAAATCTCTTCCCTTTCATTAGTATTCTCTTCATCTTCTATTTGTTTTCTTGTCTTTATGTATTTGGCAACACAAGGATTTTCAATGCAATTTACCGCACAATACATATAAATTTCCTCTAGATCAAAATCAAGAACTTTATCAAGGGCAAATTCTGGAATATCCTTAGTTATACGTTTCATTTCTTCATAACCCACAAGCAAACTAAGTTCATTATGATGCGCAAGGGAAATCAAGTCATCACAATTTTTGGACACGATTCGATCATGAAACAATTTGCATTGGATATTTAAATGACCACGTTCATTGCAAAGTTCACAAGGATGGCTAAGAAAATTTAAATTTTCAGCACAAACATCTAGCCTTTCTTGCAACCATTTAGTTTCTAAATACTTATGCCTCTTGCAAAATCTATCTTCCCTATTTGGTGTGTACTTGCAAACTCTATGCACTCCACAAAAATTGACATGCTTATAAGAGACATTTTCATCATGACTAGTGCAATCATCATTAGTACTATGGACATTCAAACAGTTCGTACTAACAACATTGCAATCATGCTCATCATTCAAAGATTTAGTGCCAAACATTTTAATGCATTCTTCTTCCAGCACTTGGGCACAATTTTCCTTTCCATCATTTTCACGAAAGATATTAAAAAAATGAAGCATATGAGGCAACCTCAATTCCATTTTTTTGTAGTTTTGTTTTATAGACTAAACTAGTGATAAACCAAGAAACAAAAGATCCGATTGCAAGATCTAAAGATATACCTTCAAGCACTCACCTCCCCGGCAACGGCGCCAGAAAAGAGCTTGATGTCTACTACACAACCTTCTTCTTGTAGACGTTGTTGGGCCTCCAAGTTCACAGGTTTGTAGGACAGTAACAAATTTCCCTCAAGTGGATGACCTAAGGTTTATCAATCCGTATGAGGCGTAGGATGAAGATGGTCTCTCTCAAACAACCCTGCAACCAAATAACAAAGAGTCTCTTGTGTCCCCAACACACCCAATACAATGGTAAATTGTATAGGTGCACTAGTTCGGTGGAGAGATGGTGATACAAGTGCAATATGGATGGTAGATATAGGTTTTTGTAATCTGAAAATTATAAAAGGGACAATTGCATTTTTACCCCTAGTTGGTTCCTACCCACGGGTTTTGCCCTTACTTTTTGAGCTTGCTCAATTTTGCCCTTACTTTTTGCATTGAGGTCCCTCGAATGCCCTTTGACCGTTTGACCAAAACTTTGAAAATTCATAACTAATTCACATGAACTCAGAAAAATGCAAATAAGATATCCAAATGTTCAGATAAACATTACCTTTATGTGCATATCATTTGCATTCTGGACAAAAGCACCATTTAAACTACCTGAGATAATTAATGCTATTAACATTATTAAAAATAAAAAAGGTATAAACAATATTTTTTCATGAATAAAAATTACATGCAAATGTAGGTGTTGTTTTCTGAACATCTTGATATATTATTTGCATTTTTCTGAGTTTGTATCAACTTGTTATGAAGTTTCCAAATAATGGTCAAAGTCATTAGAACATTCTTAACAAGATGATACGAACTCAGAAAAATGCAAATAAGATATCTGGATGTTCAGAAAACATCACCTACATTTGCATATAATTTTTATTCATGAAAAAAATATTGCTTATACCCTTTTATTTTTAATAATGTTAATAACATTAATTACCTCAGGTAGTTTAAAGGGCGCTTTTGTCCTGAAGGCAAATGATATGCACATAAAGGTAATGTCTATCTGAACATTTTGATATCTTATTTGCATTTTTCTGAGTTCATATGAATTAGTTATGAATTTTAAAAGTTTTGCTTAAATGGTCAAAGGGCATTCGAGGGACCTCGATGGAAAAAGTAAGGGCAAAACTGAGCAAGCTCGAAAAGTAAGGGCACAACCAGTGGGTAGGAACCAACTAGGGGTAAAAATGCAATTGTCCCAATATAAAAACAACAAGGTAGTAAGTGGTAAAAGTGAGCATAAAAGGTATTGCAATGCCAGGAAACAAGGCCTAGGGTTCATACTTTTACTAGTGCAAGTTCTCTCAATAAGGATAACATAATTAGATCATATAACAATCCCTCAACATGCAACAAAGAGTCACTCCAAAGTCACTAATAGCGGAGAATAAACGAAGAGATTATTGTAGGGTACGAAACCACCTCAAAGTTATCCTTTCTGGTCGATCTATTCAAGAGTCCGTAGTAAAATAACACGAAGCTATTCTTTCCATTCGATCTATCCTAGAGTTCGTACTAGAATAACACCTTAAGACGCAAATCAATCAAAACCCTAATGTCACCTAGATACTCCAATGCCACCTCAAGTATCCGTGGGTATGATTATACGATATGCATCACACAATCTCAGATTCATCTATTCAACCAACACAAAGAACTTCAAAGAGTGCCCCAAAGTTTCTACCAGAGAGTCAAGACGAAAACGTGTGCCAACCCCTATGCATAAGTTCACAAGGTCACGGAACTCGCAAGTTGATCACCAAAGCATACATCAAGTGGATTACGTGAATATCCTATTGTCACCACAGATAAGCAGATGCAAGACATACATCAAGTGTCCTCAAATTCGTAAAGACTCAATCCGATAAGATAAATTCAAAGGGAAAACTCAATCCATTACAAGAGAGTAGAGGGGGGGAACATCATAAGATCCAACTATAATAGCAAAGCTCGTGATACATCAAGATCGTGCCGAATCAAGAACACGAGAGAGAAATAAAACACATAGCTACTGGTACATACCCTCAGCCCCGAGGGTGAACTACTCCCTCCTCGTCATGGAGAGCACCGGGATGATGAAGATGGCCACCGGTGATGGATCCCCTCTCTGGCAGGGTGCCGGAACAGGGCCCCGATTGGTTTTTGGTGGCTACAGAGGCTTGCGGCAGCGGAACTCCCAATCTAGGTTATTTTCTGGAGGTTTTTGTATTTATAGGAATTTTTGGCGTAGGTCTCACGTCAGGGGGGTCTCCGAGTTGTCCACGAGATAGGGGGACGCGCCCAGGGGGTAGGGCGCGCCCCCCACCCTCGTGGACGGCTCGGGACTCTTCTGGCCCAACTCTTTTACTTCGGGGGCTTCTTTTGGTCCATAAAAAATCATCAAAAATTGGCACGTCAATTGGACTCCCTTTGGTATTCCTTTTCTGTAAAACTCAAAAACAAGGAAAAACAGAAACATAAACTGGCACTGGGCTCTAGGTTAATAGGTTAGTCCCAAAAATCATATAAAATAGCATATAAATGCATATAAAACATAGATGGATAATATAATAGCATGGAACAATAAAAAATTATAGATACGTTGGAGACGTATCATCGCCGCCTCGTGGATCTTCTGACTTGATCTTCAAGTCTCTGGGGTGTCTTCAGGTTCAAGAAAAATCATCGCGAAGATTTTATTCCGTTTGGTATTCATTTTCTGTGAAGCTAAAAACAAGGAAAAAACAGAAACTGGCACTGGCACTGGGCTCTAGGTTAATAGGTTAATCCGAAAAATAATATAAAATAGCATATTAATGCATATAAAACATCTAAAACAGATAATATAATTACATGGAATGATAAAAAATTATAGATACATTGGAGACGTATCACTTCGCAGTCCAGAGCTAATCATCGCCAAAGAATTAGAGGCTGGAGATTAGAATCACACATGGCTTCTAATTATGAGGATTAGAGGATTAGTCTAGCTCTAATTAGTCAATTAGGACTAACTAGAACTAGAAGAACTAGAGGAGCCTCCAAAACTTGTGTGTTGAAACGGTGCAAAACCTCTAGTATATATAGGTTGGAGGGGAGGGAGAAGGTTGAAAGTCCCTCCTTGGGGCGCCGTCCAAGGGAGGGGAGGAAGAGTTCTGCCCACTCTCCAATGCAGCCTCCTTCCATGGCAAAGGGGGCGCCTACCCCACTTGGGCCCTTATGGCCCAAGTTGCCTTTCACCTCTTGGCCTTTTAAGGCCCGTTGATATTAAATTAAATATAAATTGCTATAAATATTTTTAGACCATTATATATATAATTTAACATCTATTATTATCAGTAATACCTGGTATTACCCGATATTCATCGAAACCCTTCCAGTGACCCCGAAATGCTTCAGATCCTCTTGGAACTATTTCGAATATTAATGAAACAATTTTACAAATATATTATCATCACTCCTATCCTATTAATGCTCAACAGATCATGATTTCCTTAAGTTTGTGACCCCGTAGGTTCGGTAACTCATAGACATGAACGAAACCCCTTCGTTCAATGACCGATAGCGGAACCGTGGACGTCCATATCGATCCCTATGAGCACACAAATTATATTTGAGTGAACCTTTGGTTATCATTTGATGTTCCATTTGCTTTGCAATACTTTACAAAACCCGAGATTCATCGGTATCCTCCTGAATAAACACATGCTCACTATACCGAAATCCTTGTTACCGGTTTTGTTCCTTTTTTCTCGTTATCGTGTTCCCGCATCCCCGTGACGTAGTCACCTGTGTCTGGCCAGACGATGATGGATGACGTCACACCGAGAGGGCCCTAAGAATACCTCTCCATCATCGGAGGAGCAAATCTCACTCTCGAGCTTCTAGTCCCTTTGTCAAACATTCCGATGAACCCGTAAGTTGTCGTTATGATCACTGTGTTACAGGTGACGTTTGAGCAACCCCAAAGCTCACCGTATGGTACGAAGTGACTAGATGCTCTCATGGTAAGGAGAAAAATCACACGTTAACACTCCGTGATATTACAATTGATTTTAGATGATATTACTTAATTCATAACAGACAAATTTGGGTCAATTCAATATGACCGTTCTTCCAACGTCATCATCTCAATGTTGTTTTAGGACTATCATGAGCACAACAACACTTGAGCTAGTCCTAGAGGCAAGACTAGGAATCTTTTATATAAATTTTTATCATTTCCACATGTGCATATGAGTTTTCCACTGAATCGCATGTTCCAGGATCATAGCGGTTATAACATAGAATATAAACTCTTTAATTATGAATATGGAAATATAATTATACAAATATTATTGCCTCTAGGGCATATTTCCAACACTTAGACGCTTCATGAGTCAAATACCCCATCAAGGTGGATGTAAGATAGCTCACTATCTGAACCATGGGAAAAATCTTCACTAAGCCAACTCATGTTTGTGTATCTCCAACTCTACTTGTTTTACCTTCACCTGCATGCCTTACTTTTCGCTGTCATTTATTGTAGTAGACTTACATGTGTAGGGTGCTTGATAGATTGCTATAAAAGGCTAAAAGAGGCATGGAAATTAAATTTTAGAAAAGGAGTGCATCTTTTGGCTTAGTAGTCTATTCACCCCCTCCCCTCCGAACATACTTGTCGATCATACAAGTGGAATCAGAGATTTGGTTTCCTTAGCAAGGGTCTCCATTGGTGAATCCTTGGTAAGTTGACTCTTTGCTTTGTCTTAACCACCTCAGAGAATATGGTTTCTAGCGAGGGAAGTTGTCATCGTAGAGGTCCTTACTTTGATGGTTCAATTTTTTTCTAGTTGGAAACATCAGATGAGAATGCATATTCTTACTCATAAACCCATCGTTTGGGCTATTGTTCACATTGGCTTGCAAGGTGAGTTCTTCCAAGGTGGACAAGTTTCAGATCCTGAAGCAACCGCATGATCCAACAAAATTCTCAAACATGTGACATCCTCTTCAGTGCTTCGTGCCCCGAAGAATTCAACAAGATTAGTTGTCTTGAAAGTGCAAATAAATTTGGAAATGCACAAAGGTGTCGAGTCTATGAAGGAGTCCAAACTTGATGTCCTACAAGGTCAGCTATACAAGTTCAAGGTGAAGGATGGTGAAGGCATTGCCGAGATGTACTCTAGGCTAGAAATCATTACAAATTAGATTGTCAGCTTAGGAAGCAAAGCAATGATGGAAAAATTCATCACTAAGAAGATCCTCAAAGCTTTGGATAGCAAATATGACACCATGCGCATATTAATCCAAATGATGCCAAATTAGATAGATCAAAAATCTCAAACCTACATAATAAATTAGAAGAATTGTGACACTCCAAATAATCATTTTTTATAATTAGTTTAAAAATGTAGAATGATTTATTTCCATGGAGAAGACAATATAGAATTTTAACTTCATGATTTCTGGGAAGCCATGTATTTTTTAACAAAATGATTGCCTTTCATATTACATTGGGCGAGCGAAGCTTAAGGACAATGTTTGCACTAACCAAGTCATAATTAAGGTAACAATGGATATGACGATCTGATGGTCGGAAGAATGAGGGTGTGATTAGTTTATGACCCCAACTGACTAACACGACAAATTAGGCCACTCTTCTTCTTCATTGTTGAACTTAGTGCCTGTAATATTCTTAAGGATGCAACTACTTAGGGTTCTTAATATTGAATTCGATTGATATTGAAATATTTGAATTATCAAATCAATATTTTTGGTTCTTATCATGGACAAATAACTAGCACCAATTTCTCACAAAAAAACCCCAAATAACTAGCACCAATATCTGGCAAGATATTCGACGTGTGTTTGAATTTGAGTCGGATTAATGTATTTCAGAACCAACCAAAATCAATGAAATGTCTAAAACTTCGGCACATTTCATTGAAAAAACACAACTATAGTCCTATTACTATTTGGACAGTTTTTAATTTTCATTGTGACGACGTTCCATGGTTTTATTCTGTCTTTTTTATCAGACATTATTCAGTTTCTTCAGAAACATACGGCGTCTCCTGCGATAGTTCAGGCACCAAGGGCGAACCAGTTGATCCCTTCGAAGGAAAACTATGTGAAAGTCAATGTGGATGCAACAGTATCAAGGCATGGAGCTTACGGTTCAGTTGGTGCAATCTGTAGAGATCAGGAGGAAATTTCATGGACGCATCTACTCTGTTTTTCCCACATGTGGTTGGCCCTCCAACACTAGAGGCTCTAGCCATCAGAGAGGGTCTAGTTTTGGCCCAAAATCTTTATGCTCACCATATCATCGTCGCCTCGGACTGTATGACGGTTGTAGAGAAAATCAAGTCATGAAGTTCAGCTAGTCATGGTGCTATCATCATAGAAATTAAAGGTAGTTCTTTAAATTTTACTTCTAGCTTTTCTAGACATGAGTTTAGAATCTCGAATGGGAGGCTCACAATCTTGAAAAATATGGTCTTTCGTTAGGGGTTGGGCGCCATGTATGGTTAGGCCAACCCGGAGATCTTCTCTTCGTCCCTTTAGGTGGCGTTTGGTTCAAAGGATAACCACCCAGGGGATAGGGATAGCCAGTTTTAGAAGGGATACCACTCGTTTGGTTTGTGAGCGAAGATGGCTGAGGATAACCAGATACCTGGGAATATTCCATCAAAAGCTGGCTGAGGGGAGCCGCGAAATTATGGCGGATGGTGGCAACCACTCACGCGCGATGCCCTCCTGAGCCAGGGAAACATTTTCCTTCCTTTTCTCACCCCTCCCAAAAAATGATATATATGTTTTGTATAATTAGTTTATTTACAAAAAAGAACTCAAATTATAAGATATCCATCTTCCATCCTTCTTACCAAACATAAAATTGGCTACCCTTAACCACCTCTCAATTTGCAACCAAACACGAGAATAAGGATATCCCCAACCACGTGGTTAGGTATATCCTTAGCCAGTTAACCTTGCCCACGAACCAAACGCCCCCTTAAACATTGTGACTGATTAATAGAGTTTTGCGAGTTTGTCTAAAGAAAACTTGAATTGAGAGTGTTCTCAAAACAATCAAAAAAGAAAAAAAAAAGTAAACCAGAGTCCTGTGCAGTGTGCACAATTCATGGGAAATGCTGTCTGATAACACCTGTATCTCCGTTTAAACGAGCAGCGAATCATTCGAGGAGTTTCCCAGCAGACCGAGGATGGATGCCTGCCCATATAAACGGAAACGAATCTGGAAAATGAGAATAAATTGTGAAGTGACACTGCCTGCAATTCCCCAACCAAAGTTCTCGCGCCATCCATCGTCCCCCCGCCCGCCCCAACCCACCAACGCCCAGGCCCGGCCGGCTCACCTCTAAAACCCTCCCCCCCCACCCCTCTTCATGTTCCTCCCTCGAGCCACCACCTCGCTCCACTCCCTGCTGCGATGCCAGTTCCGCCCGCTCCCCTCGCCTAAAACCCTAGCCATTACCCTCGCCCCGCCGCCCCTGCTCCTCCGCCCCCGCCGCCTCTGCTCCTCCTCCTCCTCCTCCCGCCGCGCCCCCCCTGCCGCCGCCAAATCCGTCGAGAAGAGGCCGCCCGCGAGGCTGAAGAGGGCGGAGGCGGTGAAGCCGCTAGCCGCGGGGGGAGCGGCCATGTCGTCCTCGGGAGGCGCCGGGGGGAAGCGCTCCGTGGCGGATGTGCTCATGGGGAACGCGCGGGACGCCGCCAGGAAGGCCAAGAAGGGGGCCCCGGCCGCCTCCGGGGTCCCGTCTCCGAAGAAGCCCAGGACGAAGACGACCGCCGAGGCCGACGGCGCGACGGCCGAGCCGGCGGTGGACGAGAAGCCGCCTTCGCCGGCCAAGTCGCCCGTCAAGTCGAAGCGCCCGTCGTCGCCACCCAAGTCCAAGTCGAAGGCCGACGACGCTCCTGAGGCGAAGAAGAGGTCCCCGTCGCCCACGAGGTCCAAAACGCTAGCCGCGGCCGCGAAATTGGAGGCCGCGGAGAAGCCCCTGTCGCCGAAGAGGGCCAAAGCCCTAGCGGCCAAATCTGACGCCAAGCCCTCTGACCAAGCCCCTGTCTCTCAATCTAAAGACCAAGCGTCTCAATCCGATGATAAGAAGACCAAAATCTCAAATGCCACCAAGTCAGAGGAGGTGAATACCACTCTCGAGCTCAAGAAGAAAGGCAGTGAGTTTGATCCCATGGCTGCTGCCTGCTGGAAGCCCGGAGAACCTGTGCCATTCCTGTTCCTGGCTCGGGCACTCGATCTCATTTCCAACGAGTCTGGACGGATTGTCATTACAGAGATCCTGTCAAACGTGTTCCGTACAACTATTGCCACAACACCAGAGGATCTCCTTGCGACAGTATACCTCTCGGCTAACCGGATTGCGCCACCTCACGAAGGGATTGAGCTTGGTATTGGGGATGCATCAATCATCCGTGCACTTTCCGAGGCATATGGCCGCAAAGAGGAGCATGTCAAAAAGAACCTCAAGGTTGTTAGTTGTGAAATTTAGGTTCTGCAGTGAGCAACAGCAATGGGGTTTGAGCATAAATTGATTGCTTTGTGTCTTCATCACTGTAGGAATTGGGTGATTTGGGGCTCGTGGCGAAAGCAAGCAGGTCATCACAGAAGATGATGTACAAGCCAAAACCACTGACAATATCACGTGTGCTTGATACCTTTCGGACAATCGCAAAGGTAATATGCTTTCTCATTTTACTCAAGCTATAAAGTGTCATTTTAACCCTTACTGTGGCTTGATATTCTCAAAATGAAATGTTTTTTTCTTTTCTATTGGGTTGATTTTGAAATGCTTAATTATTGGAAATAAATCCACTCTGTTTAGTAATCGGTTATATTGGAGAGATGATTAGCTGGTTGCAGAATGCAGTGTCACTTCAGAAATCACTTAGCAATCATGATGTTTTCAGGAATCTGGCAAAGACAGTCAAGATAAGAAAAGAAGTCATATCAAAGGACTTCTTGTCGCTGCAACAGACTGTGAACCTCAATACATTATACGACTTCTTCAGGTAAATATTGCAATGTTTAGTTAACTGCACTTAAGTATTCATATGTTCTTTGCAAGAAACCCCTGAACTGGCACTTGTTGCAGTCGAAGATGCGTATTGGGTTGGCAGAGAAAACTGTCCAAATGGCTCTTGGGCAAGCTGCTGTATATTCTGAAAAAGGGTCCCCGCCAAAAAAAGTCCAATCACCTTTCGAAGAGGTTGATGCACTTATTTCTTTTATTTACAATTTTACATTAATTTTATATTTGTGCAGATAGGTGTTGAACTCTTATTGTCCACATGCTGTTGCAGCTTTTACTAATTTAGTCTACCCCTCAAGGCTTGTATCCTGCTGTTTCTATGACTTTTTGGCAACATGCTGAATTCCTTTTTTGTATCCCTGTTCTTTCTCTCAGAATATCTTGCTACCTTGGTAATGGTAAGGATTTATAAAAAAATCATTTCTGTCACCTGAAGCCATTGAGGCTTGTACGGTACTCCCTCCTTTCACAAATATAAGATGATTTGGATATTTCAATATGGACTACATACAGACTGAAATGAGTGAACAAGTTGGAACATCTTATATACATCCTATATACATCCTTTTTTGCGGATGTGTCTATATACATCCAATTCAGGAAAAAGTTGGAACATCTTATATTTGTGAACGGAAGGAGTATGTTTGGTTGTGACAATGTTATCAATTAATTGGTCATGCCTCTTTGCCCACTCTGTTTGTCTTGCCAACATGGCCAAAACATGGGGTGGCAAAACCTTGACCAAAAGATTCACTAGCCAAGTTTTTGGTGGCGTGAACTTGTGCTCAAACAAACACACCCATAATCCTTCTGTAGTGGCTCCTCTAATCACTACTTAATCTTGTTGAACTATTGTGAAATTGGAACATATAATAATTATATATCTTTAGTCGCTGTTTTTGTAGTTTGTAGTATTGATCGTAGCATTGTGTTGTGTGCATGTGCAACATGTTCTCATGTTTTCAGTTTTCTTTCTCATATTGCCTGAAATCTGTGCATGGATACTGACTGGTATGATCATTCTAATATTTCTATACCCTCTCTTCTGTGTAGGCTGCAAAAATAATTAAAGAAGCATATTCAGTTCTTCCAATCTATGATAAAATTGTCCCGACTCTTCTTGATGCTGGAGTTTGGAAACTTCCAGAAACATGCAATTTCTCCATAGGCGTCCCTGTTGGTCCTATGTTGGCAAAAGCAACGAAATCTGTCTCAGAGATTATTGACAAGTTTCAAGGTCGTGAGTACACTTGTGAGTACAAGTATGATGGTGAACGGGCCCAGGTACAAGCAAGCCTCATGGGTATTAGCTATTTTATATTTTGCCCATGCTAATCTCAAATAACACTATAATTTGCAAGATTCATTGCATGGAGGATGGAACAGTAGAAATTTATAGTCGGAACGCTGAAAGGAATACCGGGAAGTACCCTGATGTTGTTGATGCAATTTCTAGGTATACTTACCTTTTCATTTCACCTACCAATTTATTGAAGCTCCATGCCTATATGTGCTAGCCTTGATAAGCTAGATCTGTTTACAAACTCATAGCTAATCTGCATGTCCATTGCACATTTCCTGTTGCACTACTAATTCTGAGAATTAACAATTTTTACTTATCTCAATGCAGAATCCGAAAGCCTACAGTTAAGTCATTTGTCTTAGATTGCGAAATTGTTGCTTATGACCGCGAAAAGAAGAGAATTTTACCCTTTCAGGTTTGTATTTTTTCTCTATTAAGATGAGTAAGCTCACTTCCATTGACCACCATACTTATAACTGAGTTTATAACCTATAGCTGATGTACAATGAAAACTGTTGTATGTAGTAGATGAACTAATGCCTCTGGTTATCATACTTACCTTAATTTTTCCTAGTTTTCATGTACCTGTCACTGCTAGTTGTAAGGATGCTGATATCTTTCTACTTACTTCCAGATACTCAGCACAAGGGCCCGCAAGGGTGTTACTATAAATGACATCAAAGTATCAGTCTGTACTTTTGGCTTTGATATTCTTTACATCAATGGGAAACCTCTTCTCCAGGAACAACTTAAAGTTCGCCGAGAGGTATTGTACAAGTCATGTAGACTCCTAATAATATATAATTTCATTCTGCTGTCTAGTTGGGTTATCTATCCTATTCTGTAGGTATGTCCTCAGAAAGTTGTGATTGCAGATTTCTTTTGTTACACCATATTTGTTAGTCGTAGTGTTTTACTTGAGCCATTTTAAGCTCGCCATTAATTCCCTAATCATGTGTGTCGTACATGTATATCCACAGAAACTGGTAAGTGTACAATCTGATTATTGATAAACAAGAAAGTGATGTGGTTGCACCCTAAAAAAAGACTAATTCATTTGGCTGTCTTGACTCTCGAAAGATGTAGTTATTTATTGGCTTTGAATACTTGGCAGCATCTTTACAACTCTTTCGAGGAAGTGCCAGGTGTTTTTCAACTGGCAACTGCAATTACATCAAATGACCTCGAGGAGATACAAAAATTTCTTGACTTATCTGTCAACTCCAGGTAATTGGATTTTGTAGAGCTTTCACTTTACAATTAGCCAGCTTATATGTCTGCTACCGATGAGCTGTGTTTCCTTGTTCACTTTATACAAAGCAAATAACAGTCGAGTTTTCCATAAAAATTAGTACTTATAACGCATTCTATTGTTTGCTTCACTTCACGTTGGCCTCCCATTGTTAGATCTATTTGATTGCTGTGAGAGTACATCCTACAAAATCTTAGCCACCTTGGATATATACATATCTGTGAAAATAAGTGGCCAAATAAGCAAGTGTTAACTGTAGCATCTATCACTCAGTTCCTAAATATAAGTCTTTCTAGATATTCCAATATGGACTACATACGGAGCAAAATGAGTGAATCCACACTCTAAACTATGTCTATATACATCCATATGTAGTCCATACTGAAATCCCTAGAAAGACATATATTTAGGAACGGAGGGAATATATATCAGGACTCCAGTAAAGGAAAAATGGGTGAGGGGAGTTTACATGGAACTGTGTTGTGAAGGGTTTATTATTAATGCTAACCACCACCGTTTTCTTTTGCCATTTTTTTTTCTGGCACTAAGATTTAAGTGATTTTGAAGTTGTGAAGGGTTGATTATCAAGACATTGGATACGGATGCTACATATGAGCCAGCGAAGCGGTCAAACAATTGGTTGAAATTGAAGAAAGATTACATGGACAGGTTAGCATATTTCATGCCATCCTGATTTCACTCCTCATTTTTGCCTGCACAACATGGAAATCTAGACAATAGTTATGGAGCACAGGATATAGATGGCATATTTATCCCTCATGTTATTGTCTCATCATTTATGCTGTGACATGACACCTTACTATGAGTTTTGGGTTGTCAACAAGTTTTTACAGCAGAGACTTATTTGATGTCAGTAAAATAAATACTAACATTTTGTTCTACCAATGGTGTATTGCTCTTTTGGCCAGTGTTGGAGATTCTTTAGACTTAGTGCCAATTGCTGCTTTTCATGGAAGAGGAAAACGAACAGGTAATTAAACATGCATACTGAAGATTAAAATAAATTGATTATTATAGTTCTGTTTGCATTTATCTGATCATCTTTTGCCTTTTTTCTTAATAAGGTGTATATGGATCGTTCCTCTTGGCATGCTATGATGAGCATAATGAAGAATACCAAACAATCTGCAATATAGGTATTTTTTGTAACCCTAAATTACTTGAATGGTGAATCAATTCTTTATATTCATATTTATATAATTGTAGGTACTGGATTTTCTGAGCAACAACTTGAAGAGCGTTCTACGAGCCTTCGAAGTAAAGTAATAAAGAACCCAAAGGTGATACATTAATTGACCAGCTTGTCGCATAATGGTTCTTTTATTAATATCCTGTCCTGTTGTTATGGTATATAGTAATGCTTTATTTTTTGCAGGCATATTATAGGTTCGCTGACACGACTGACCCAGATGTGTGGTTTGAGCCGTCAGAGGTGATATGCACATTGAAACTGAAATATAAGAGCGTTTAGATCACTACTTTACTGATCTAAACACTCTTATATTTCTTTACAGAGGGAGTAGTTACTATTAGTTCGTTATATTTTTTTTCACTTTTGTCATTTGTCATTGCTAGTCTTTATTTGATTGATCTTAGCTTGTTCTACTATTTTTGATTTGTAATGAAAGAGTGATAATTAACCCATTATCATTAATAATCTAGCAACTTCAGAGTGAACATATTTGTCTATGTTCCTAAGGCCATGTGCTGGTTAGTTTTCGAGTAATTTTTTTTTTGCGATGGAGTTTTCGAGTAATTAATAAGGAAAGAACTTATTCCTGCTATATCTCGCCGCCCATTTATTTTGAAGTCACGGGATCAATTTTCTTGCTGTGTCAGTTCATGTATAGCAATGAAAACAGCGCGTTTAAGGTGAAAATTAGCATCTACCTGCATTTTATCTGCATTTGGTGTTGACTCTGAAAATTGTTGGCTATATATACACTTGATAGCTTAAGGGGGTTATGATGATTTTAATTTCAGACTTGCTGGTGTTTGCAAACTAATCATTTTTCACCGGTCATCAGGTGTGGGAGGTCAAAGCTGCTGATTTGAGCATAAGTCCAGTTCATCGCGCTGCTAATGGGATAGTTGATCCAAATAAGGTCGGTAATGTTATTTGATCTCCTCATTCCCCCATTTCTAAAATATGCAGAGTATGGCTAGACTAAAGTTTGAATTGAATCAGGGCATCTCTCTAAGATTTCCTCGTTTGTTGCGGGTGCGTGATGATAAAAACCCAGAACATGCAACCACAGCTGAGCAAGTAAGTTTTCTGTTGCTTTTTTCTTAATGATATGTATGTTGTTTAGAGTCTTCATGTGGATTTGTATTCAAATTCCCAGGTTGCTGACATGTATCGTGCTCAAAAAATAAACCACTCGCACAACCAAGAAGATGAGGATGATGACTGAGACTGACCCCATTTTTATGTGCATTTGTATGCACGACTTGTTGAGGTAAACACCAGATACATTTTCTCCTTGTTTAACTTGGACAGTTTATATGCATGTTTACCGCTTGTTGGATAATTGTTTGCTTCCTGTCTTTGTGAACATTTAGCAGGACATGGTCAAGAATGCATGTCCGGTGATTTGCTTCGTCGTTGTTCAAACCGACTTCGACATCTTGAGATCTGTTCATTTCATGTAATCCTGTGCAACTTTTTGTTTGTTTTCTGGTTTTAGTGACGAAACTGTAATACATGCTATTCAGGGGTGTGCATGGTAGGAAAATTGAATAGTTGCAAAGTGCACTAACACAACCCAAAGATGTGCATACGACAGCTTTCATTTGGCGAGAGCTGTGGATGCTACATTTCAAAACCCGATCCTCCAGATTAATTAGAGTTAGGCCTTGTTTGGTACTAGGGTTTTTGAGGGGATTGGTGGGGATAATCCCCACAGGGGTGTGCATTCAGGGGTGTGCATTTCAAATCCCCATTTATCCCCAATCCACTGTGTAGGGGTAGTGTATTGGGTATTGAGAAAAATGCACTAGAGTTGGGGGATTTGTGGGGAAATATGGGGATGAAACATGTCAAGTACAATAGAACCAAACGGTGTTTTGGGATGTGGGGATTTAGGGGTTTGATTGGGATAATCCCCACCAATTCCTTAAAATACACTAGTACCAAACAAGGCCTTAAGTAGTTGTGCACAGGCCTCAGGGGTTTATAACACCTTGGTGAGTGGTTGCCATTCTACCAACATAGCAATTTTTTTTTCTACGCTACCTTTTCAAAGGAACTGAAGCAATTGAATAACTTTGAGAGCACAGAGTAAGATGTACGATATCAAATCCACTACCTGCATCATTAAATACCAAGCAATACCACTGCAGTACCGTTGCCAAAACATTCCAAATGAAATTGTAGAGATTAACTACAAGTTGTGTCTGGCCCTGGTTAGGGAGGGGTGATGACGGCGGCGTGACTTTGGCTTGCTTTAGTGTTTGTAGTCGTCGCTGGGTAGTTTATGAATTTGGATGTAATTTTTTATTATTTCTGGTGTTTGTTGTATTGTCATGATTGAAGATGAAAGATCATGAAAGATTGGAAGTTTTTGAAAAAGAAATGGTGCAGCTTTTCTGGCACGGTGGCACGGCGTGACCTTCACTACAGCTGGTGTCACGCTTGGGCTATTACGCCAGCGTTGTCTTCATCTTTAGGACACCATTGTTGATGGTCTCGGATGCACCTTTGAACGATGTAAAATCCACTGAAGCTGGAGGCACGTAACGGATGCTGCCTGATAAAGTGACATTGATCCAAAGAAAATACTCCTACTTCCTTCCTCCCTCTTTTCCGGTTGTAGACTTGCACAGATCCTTAGGCCAACTTCAATGTACGACCCTCCTTTCCTGTTGTAGACCCGCATGGATTCTTAGGCCAACTCCAACGTTTGATCCGTACACAGCCGTTTAGGTCGAAATGAACAGAAATAGTGACCCAATGCAGCAACCCAAATAGACAGGTGTCAGTTCTTTGTCCGTCCACGACCTATTTTCGGTCCAAATTTGGATAGGGTTTGTCTTCCTCCTAGCCCGTATGTCGGTGACATGTATGTGATACACGTATGCGGTCACGATTGACACCATCCCCGCCATAGTCGTTGCCGTCCATTTTTCGGCCGCTCCTTTGCTACCCAGGCTGCCGCCCGCATCCACAT
>NC_041380.1:320311988-320356836 GCF_002162155.2 Triticum dicoccoides | reverse complement strand
AGTTCTTGCCGGTGTTTGTGGCCTATTCTCGTCGTCGCCGGTGCTAGAGAAACCACGGCCAATGGCTCGCCCCCAATACTGTTTGCCTCGTGCTCAAGGCCGCCTGCCATCCTCGTCTCCCCTTCCGCATGCCTGCTGCCTGTACGGGGGACCTAGGTGCTCTTCACCGGCCGCATCTTCATCACGACCACAAGGTATTTGACACTTCGCCCACAATGTACAATGAATAGTGGGGATGATTTTTTTAACAACTTCGTTTGTTCATAGGAGGATTCGTCATCGGACGATGATGAGCTTGTGGTTGCGGCTTTGGTCGTCAATGACCACTTTGCTAGCCAGCGGCCGAGGTTCAAGGGATCAATCTTGGGCAATGCTCCTGCGCTGAATCGCAACAGAGAGAGCGGCCATTGCCTACTCTTCACCGATTGCTTTTAGTGCACGTCCCCACTCTTCAAACCACATATTTTTAGGCACCGCTTCCGGATGGCGAGACATGTGTTCAACCGTATTCGAAAGGGAGTGGTAGCATATGATGATTACTTTCAGTGCAAGGAGGATGCCCTTAAAAAGGTTGGCTTCTCCTCTTATCAGAAATGCACTGCGGCTATTTGTATGTTTGCATACGGAATTCTGTGAGGGAGGGGTGATGACGGCAGCACTATAAACCGGAAGATAGATGGCTGGCTCGCTCAAGACCACGAGACATGCAACACCGCAACACTAGTGACTTGTTGGTGTTTCACTTGGCCCACGTGTAATCAACCCCTTATGCTGGCTGAAAAGTTGGTGGTGGCCCTGAAACATTTACAATTTTATAAACAGAATTATGGTGGCACCTTGGATTTGTTTCGAACATAGTAATAGTATATAAAATCCTACTCCTAAATCATTTTTCGTCAAATTTGGTGAAGACTTGGTTGGATCGTAGTACTTTCTTTTATGCCCCCTTTGGCTGATACAATTGTCAATATTATCAGATATCACAACTGATTTTTCGCTTGTCAAGTTAGACCTCTTTGAGGGTATGCCACACAATTTTATTTTACTTGTGTTAAGGTGATTGTATTACTTAGAATTCAAACTACAATCCACATGACACAACTTCTCAACAACGCCATGTGCAACACTCCACACGGGAAAACTTTGCCATATAATCACTAACAATGTCTTGGTAACGACTAATATGAGTAATACAAATCTCCCTACTAGATCAAGCACTTGATCTCATGGACGAAAGAAGCAAAGGTTGAGTGATCCCTTCCATTACTCTTCACCATATTGATCCGGTAAGCCATATCTTTTGCAGTGTGTCTTTGGCCATCGAGCGTACCCTGAGCTCATGCAAGTATGGTGCTCGCCATCTGCTGATCTTCTCCATAGTGTCAAGGACGTGTGCCACTTCTTCAGCGTGAGCCTTGAAGGAACCGACGACCAAAGTTGGTTGTTTTGGCTTCAATTCCAGGATCCGTCGCACGACGTCGTCCTTGAAGACAAGCCGAGGCAGCTCGAAGATCTGCATAAGATGGCGCGTCCGGCGATAGAGGATATGCCAAGTCTTGTGGTGCAAGGAGCCTGTGCCAACCAGCTATTTTGAGCTAGTGCGCTGCCTTCAAGAGGGACGCGCCCAAATCAGGAGGCAGCAGCAATCGGCATGCCGCGAGGGAGCTTGGCAGGCCTGGGCTGCCATGCAAGCCCATTATCCCATGCCGAACCTGACGCCAATCGCCAAGAAGTGTCCTATGGACGACAGTGGCGAGGAGGTCTAGCCCACTTCTAAAGCCTAAGACATAGGTGCACACAAGAGCGATAGGCAGATGATGCTTAGATATATGGAGATGTCTTGGAGTCATTGACTCTAGTGCAAGTGGGAGACTGTAGAGCAGCACCCTAGAGGCAACACTATATCTGACTTATATATTCATACGTTAGTCCAATGTAATGAACTTAAGTTCATGCTTGGTTGTCCTTAGTCGAAAATGATTGTGGATGGACTCACACTATATAGACTAATGTGTAAACGGTTAGATGACTAAGTTCTACTACTTGTCATAGAGCATGGAGATGTTGATCCGGCTTACACTAGCTGTGCTAAACAGTTCAGCCGGCTGAACTGATCCAAGGAACGAGTCGGCGTGAGTAAGCCATCATATGATCCCACTCGTACAATGTAATCCTTAGACCTCAAGTGTTAGCGTTATCCGAGTTACGGATCAACCGACTTAGACCCTGTTCGGAATCGCGCCGCTCCACAACTCCACTCCCGGAGCGGGCGAAGCTGCAGTTTCCCCGCTCCGCAGATTTCGGGAGTGGGTGGCTTGCCGAACAGGGCCTTAGAGTGCGTCAAACACTCTTCGTAACTGGCAGTCATAAAGGCGGTGCTTGGGTTGTGGGGAATTTGCCCCTCGTAACAGACAGATGTTCTCTAGGCCCTCTCGTATGACACAATCCAGAAAGCATGGCCATGCGTGACTCGGAAAGGAGGTGCGTCGCCCCGAAGCGGTATGCGAGCAAGTGAGCAGGGAACAGCTCCACCTTTGGCATTGCCGCTCCATGTCCCGAGACGCCGCCACTGTAGCCTATCAGCTCACCGGCGTCGCTCCGCCTTGCACGTGTGTATTCCGCAGAGGCGTTGCGTGTCCAGTGATCATCTCACCGTCGAGTCACCGGAGCGGGGACGCGGGAGGAGCCAGAACCGGGATCGCTTCATTGCCCCGAGGCCCGAGCTAGGCGTGCCACTGACAAAACACCGCCGCACGACTAGTGGTAAGAATCGTTGCTAACCTCCTGAGCTATTACAAAGGTAGGAAAGTTGATGACTGAATTGTACAGAAACATTCAGATTCTTCTGTTCCATTTTGGTCTGAACAAAGTCTGTCTACTACTAACACCCTCACTTCCTCAGCTACAGCTGAACAAGACTGTACATGCAAGGAGTGACTACAGAGATTCAGAACAAACATGACGAACAGGCTGAAGGCAAAAGCTTCTGTAATTCCAGCTTTCCACTGAACATCTACTGCAATTACTGGCACAAACTGTGCCAATTTGTAACAATAGCGTGTATTTACCGTACCCAGGCCAGCATATAACTTGCAGTCGATACGCAAAATACATGGATGGCATGCATAAGTTATATAGTCGTCGTTACGGTTGGAGAAAGTAAAATACTACTCCCTCCGTCCCAAAATTCTTGTCTTAAATTTGTCTAGATACGGATATATCTAATACTAAAACGTGACTTGATACATCCGTATTTAGACAAATGTAAGATAAGAATTTTAGAACGGTGGGAGTACTATCAGAAATACTACCAAAGTCCGACACATCACCCTGCTTGAAACCTTCTAGCTTCTGAAATTATTATTATTATACACCAAATCGTCCATGTCCGTAGGAACAACGGACCAAGCAACAGTCACGGTCACCTGAGCTTGACCAAAAATACATTGTTGCTGGCTCATGTGACAGGAGTAAATTGCAAATAACCATCACAATTGGGGACGCAATTTCAAAAAACCGACACCTTTTGTTTTTTTTCAAAAGACCACCATGTTTGTGCTGATTGTTTTCAAATAATGCTGATTGTGCGTTTTGCCGCGTCTGAGTGCAAACCTGACCGGTTGGGCCCGCTGTCAGGTGCCACGTGGACAGGGGGCGACGGAAGCCGTCACGCGCCGTTAGACGGCGTCGCACAAGACCTGATGCAGCCGAACCCCGTTGTCCATTCCCCTCGCTCTCGATCCAGTCTCTGCCTCCCACCTCTTCGGCCGCTCATTTCTCGCCGCCGGCCGCCGGCCGCCACCCACCGCAGCCATGGTCGACTGGAAGGACGGCGAAACCAGCAGCGAGAACTCTGTGTCCCCCGCTCTTCAACGCGCACGACGACGAAACCTATGTGAGTATGATTTGCCCGTGGATTAGGGTTAGGGTTTCCATCGATTTGAGCTTTGCTTTTCATTGATTTGAGCTCTAGATATATGAGTTATATTGCACTATTGTAGATCCCGCATACCATTGTTGACCCCGAGTGGTGTGGCGTTGTTTCCGGAGGACCGGTGTGCTGCCACAACGTTGCTGTGCACAGGGCTATTGTTTTTCAAGGAATCAACACTAGCCGTAGGTTTTACGGATGCGGTAATGAGGTTAGTGGCAGGTTAACTGAATATAGGTTTGTTTGTTAGATGACAGCAGTTTACTTAGTTATATGAAAATGGTGTATTATTTGGTGTTTTGATGAATTAATCTGGCAGGTTAAATCAATGGTTAACTGAATATAGGTGTTTGATGAGATTAATCTGGCAGGTTAAATCAATGATGAATTAATTTGGTGTTTTGATGAATTAATCTGGCAGGTTAAATCAATGATGAATTAATTTGGTGTTTTGTTGTGCTGTCTACTGAGTACATGTGTTAGTCAGCTGATTTTGCTGTCCTGCTCTTAAATTTGTTATTTATTCAACCATTTTAATTAGAAGGAATTTGTCTGGTTTTAGTTAATGGTTATTAATTATTGTTATCACAGGAGGGTGACAATTGTGGTCTGGTTAAGTGGATTGATCCAGAGTGGTCAGAACCCATGAAAAATGCACTTCGCAAACTTTGGGATATGTATGAGCAGAGTAGCAAAGATAATGAATCCAAAAAAGCTCATAGTGAAGCTTGGAGAAGAGAAGAGGTTAATCCAGGAGAAGCACCATAACCACATCAAGGAAACAAGCAAATTTTTTGCAACAATTCACAAGAATGTGATGAAGGAGAATTACCAGAAGATTATGCAGGATGGTGATGTAGAAAGTGCTGTAGTTGAAGCCCAGGAAGAAAGGGCTAGGCTAGAGAAAGAGAATATGGAACTGAAGACAACACTCCAAGTGATCAAGCAGAGCAATGATGAGTTGGTTAGCAATTGGAAGGAGGCTATAGCAGAGCAAGGTATGGAACAGTTGAAGAAAGAGAAGAAAAGACTTGAGCATATCATAGCTGATTTGCTTAAGGCCGGGGAGGAGAACAAGATGAAGATAAGGAAAATCAGTGAAATTTGCAATGAGTAAAGTATGATGTTTGTTGGTATTATGTGTTGTGCCTTGCTGGTTGTTATTTGTTGAACTATGTATGGTGTGGTGTGAAGACTATTGGGGTCCAATATGAACCTTAGTATTATGATGTTGAACTATGTATGGTGTTTGGAGCTATGATGTTAGTTGAATTTGCTCATATGGAATTGTGTTATTGATATACATTCTGGTCCAAATTGAATATATTCTGGTCCAAATATTTATGCTTCATGCCTTTCGTCGATGGTTGTCAAGATGGTAGGGTTATGCTGACTAAAGTGGTGAATGCCTTTTGTGGACGGTTGTCGAGACGGTTGGGTTATGTAAACTAAAGTGGTGGATGCCTTTGGTCGACGGTTGTCGAGAGGATAGGGTTATCCAAAATGGAGTGGATAACCCTATCCTCTCGACAACCGTTGACCAAAGGCATCCACCACTTTGGTTTAGATAACCCTAGCCTCTCGACAACCATCGACGAAAGGCATCCAGCACTATGGTTAGCATACCCCTAGCCTCTCGACAACCGTCGACCAAAGGCATCCACCACTATGGTTAGCACACCCCTAGCCTCTCGACAACCATCGACCAAAGGCATCCACCACTATGGTTAGCATACCCCTAGCCTCTCGAAAACCGTCGACGAAAGGCATCCACCACTTTGGTTTAGCATACCCCTAGCCTCTCGACAACCGTCGACCAAAGGCATGAAGCATATCATATATTGAAGAACCATTTTCAACATAATGTTAGGCCATATATTTGAACAACATGGTTCACATAGGTTGCATACATTACACCAAGTTCTAACTTGCCAGCAGCACAACATAACAAGTTTGGCAACATGACACCAAATTCAGAAAATAAAAGTTTGGCAGCAGCATTCTCCAAGTTCTAACTTGGCAGCAGCACAAGAAGCACATGGTTTTTCTCCAAAAGACAAGTTGCCAGCAGCACAAAAGCACATAGTTTTTCTCCAAAAGACAAGTTGCCAGCAGCACAACAAGCACAACAACTAGAATATGCTCTAATTTCCACTAGCATAGAAGTAATCCCTAAGTCTGTTAGGCCTCTTCCTCACCCTTCCATAAGCAAATTGAGCAGCAGTGGCAGTCCTTGGAGGAGCAAATGAAGACCTAGCTCTTGATGAAGAAGCTCTTGCAGCAGCAGAAGTAGGCCTGGGAGCAGTTGATGCAGTGGCTGTTGTTGCTGATGAAGAGGCTCTTGCAGCAGCTGCAGTAGGCCGTGGAGCAGATGATGCAGAAGCTGTTGTTGTAGGTCTTGGAGCAGATGATGCAGCCCTAGAACTTGCAGCATCTGTTGGAGCAGGCTGTTCAGCTGCAACTCTTCCACCAGATGTTGCTCTTGGAGCTCTTGCATCTGTAGGGGCAAATCTTCTCTCCTAATACAAAATTAAACATACCAAATATGTGCTTTAGTTGTTCAGTGAGATATACAAGATAAATATTGTGTAATTTCCAAATTGTCCTGATTCACCACCAAGAACAATCTTGAGCTGAGTTAAAAACCAGCACCAAGTAGGGGTGTCCTCCTTCTCAACTACTCCAAAGGCCAAAGGAAATATATTATTGTTTCCATCTCTGCCAGTAGCTGCCAAGATCTGTTGACCTATGTTTAACTTCACAAAACAACCATCTAGACCTAAAAAAATAAAACTTAGAAACATAGCAATAGTGAGGTAAAAGACAAATAAGAGCTGAAACATACCAATGAAAGGTCTACATCCATTAAGAAAACCCTCCCTTTGAGCTGCTAGACAAATGAAAAGTCTATGAAATCTTGGATTCTTGCTTGGATGATCTTTCACCACCCTAGTTTTCACAATGCATCTGCTCCCAGGATTTGTGTCCAAAATAGCTTGCAGATAGTCTCTAATTCTAGTGTATTGTGCTTCCTGGTCACCCTGCACAACATTCAAAGCTTGCTGCCTTGCCCTATAAGCCTTCATCTTTCCAACCTCCACACCATACTTCTCCTTTGTCTTGTCTATGACAGTCTCAATACCTGCTCTGGGGTCAGTCCTGAAGCTGTCTTCAACAGCTTTGGCCACATACCTAGCAGGAACTTTGCAATTCTCACCACTTGGAGCACAAGTATGCTCTAGTTGCAGCTTCCTAATGCAGAATGTTTTCTCATTTGCAACAACAGATGCAACCATGTGAAAGGGGCAGCCTTCCTCAAGACAATCAACTATGATCCTGTCTTTGTTATTCCTGTGGTAATGGAAGTTCCTCCTTTGTGTCACATGCAAGTTAACTAGTGCTCTTCTGAATTGGTAAACATCAACAAAACACATGTGCCAACATATTTGTTGCTCTGGCACAAGTCTATTCTCATCATACCATATCCTGGCCTTCCTCTTTTCTGCCCTGGACTTTCTTCCAGATGTGGGACAATACACCACTACTTCTTCATCTGAATCAACATAAAGTTCATCCATATCTTCATCATATACAAGAATGTAGTCTACCTCAAGTTCAGCTTGCGAACTGCAATGTGATCTATCTGTTGGACCTCTTCTAACAGGCAATTTCTGCACAGGTGGTGCTTGAACAATCCCCTCTCCATCCTCCTCCTCCTCATTCTCACAGAATAAGTCTTCTGGCTCACAATCACCTTCAAAAATCCTCTTCCTCTTCAAGTCTTTTATTTTTTGGTTTAAGTCTGCATCATCTTCATCTTCCTCTTCCTCTAGCTCATCTTCCTGTTGTTCCTTTCCTTCCTCCTCTTCCTCTTGCACCTCTTCCTCCTTGTCCTCTTCCATGTAATCTTCTTCATGCAGTACTGGTATGTCAGCAAACTCATTAAGAAAGTCATCTAATACTATGATACCTGCTGTGTCCTTCCCATTTCTAACATTGCAACTCTCCTGTGTGAAAATATATTCACCATAAGAATCTTCTGGCTGTGGTTCACTGATCTGAGTTTGATATATCACACCTGCATCATCTACACTGTAGACCTTAGGAGAACCAATCTCAGAAATTGGAATCTGCTGCTCACATCCATCTCCAATGTTCATTTCCATCTTAGACTCTCTTCCTTTCATCACTGTGATATTGACACACCTCTTGTCCTCATACAATATTAGCATTTCTTCAACATCTTCATCAGATTTGATTTGCTTCATGCCTGCCATTCCCACACCATGTTGCTTCACATAATACATTGAGTCCTTCTGATCATACCCCTCAATCCCAATAATAGCTAACATATTGATGTATGTGATATCAGATTCACATATGGTCCTTTCCAGATTGTCACAACCTTGAAAATGGAACCTGAGATCCCAAGGTTCATCTTCATCCAAACTGCAAGAGTAAGTAAACATCATATTCAGTTAATTTTTTTTCATTTCACAGCACATTCAGTAAACTTAGAGAATTCAGTTAACAATTAAAACCCATGTGCCAACTACAATTCAGTTAACAATTCAACAGGAACTTTCAAATTGAACCCCAATTGTACAATTAAAACCCCTAACTCATGAATTGAAATACAACAAACCCTAATTCCTTCATTGAGCTACAATTCAGTTAACAATTCTACAACTACAAACCCTAATTCCTTAATTTAGCTACAAACCCTAAATGCACTGTCCTAATTCCTACATTTAGCTCCAAACAAAGGAAATCTGATAACTACAGTACCTCCATTACAACAATTGTTGAACTACACTAGCAGAATCGCAATGCAAATAACCAGAAAGGAAAAAAACACTCACTCCACGCCGCCAAGGCCGGATGTGTAATGATGGCTATGCCCTGGATTGGCCTTCCACACCTGGGCCAGATTGGCTGCCGCCCTGGACTCAAGGTCGTCGGAGCTCGCTTTGAAGCTGCTGACCTCCTTGCCGCGCTCATCGACGCCGGCGATGGCGGATCGAACAGGGCCAGCAGTAGCAGGGAGCACCGTCAGCGAGCTACGAAGGGCGGAGAGGCCCGTGGAATCGAGGATGGAGAGGTGGGGGTCGTCCCTGTCGTCACCGCCACCGCCGCCGCCGGTCGCCATGGGGGGAGGGGGAATCGGGGGAGGAGAGGAGGGAACTGGCTGCTATGGATCGGGTCGTTAGGTCTTGTGCGACGCCGTCTAACGGTGCGTGACGGCTGCCATCACCCCTGTCCATGTGGCACCTGATAGCGGGCCCAACCGGTCAGGTTTGCACTGAGACGCGGCAAAACGCACAATCAGCGTTATTTGAAAACAATCAGCACAAACGTGGTGGTTTTTTGAAAAAAAACAACAAAAGGTGGCGGTTTTTTGAAATCGCGTCCCCAATTGTGGTGGTTATTTGCAATTTACTCCATGTGGCAGTTTTGGGCCTTGAAATGGACGCGGCCTTCTGCACCGACGGCGCCAGATTTCTTGTAGGCTTGTATCACAAACGTCCAGCCCTCCTCCACGTTCTACACAGACAACTTGCCTCGTCATAGGTACATACCCACAATTACCTTGCGGCATTTCTCTACCTTTCGACTCAACCAGCACAATATTCTGGTTTCCACCACTCTCAGTACCAGTGGTCGTCGTCCTTGGTAGTGGGGTGCAAGCAACCCGGCCGCCATATGTAAAATTCAAAGGCCATAAATCTTTCTTCTTGAGAATCTGGACAGCCAAGATAGTGGCCTGGACTGCCGGCTCAACTGTCTGCAAGCACACCTCTAGCACACACAAGGCGTTGTCAAAGCGCAGGGTCAGACAGCTTCCTCCGGCGTAACCGTGCACACAAGTGATCAACGGTTTGTCTTCAGAGCCTGCTGCACCTCTCGCTCTCAGACGGATCTCAAAGTATACCTTGTCCGCGGACAGGATCGCATGGGACGGACCAGTGAAGTGCAGAAAAGGATCCTGCAAGCAATCATCGTTAATTAACGTGCAATCAATCAATAAAGATCTAAAAGAGAAAATCAATCTTGTGCAAGATGGTGCTACATACACCTTGTGCCAGTTCTTGGGCCATGGTCCTATCGCAAGAGAAGAGAATGTTTCGTCTAGAATCTAGGGCGTCTCAGACAGCAACCATGCTGTACACAGACAATGGCAACTCAAAACCACCAGCATTGTCGTCTGCGAGCTTGAGTTTCATGGAGAAGATCTGCAAGGTTTCCGCGAAGTTGTACAGGACCATTCTGGGTGTGTAGTGTGTAAACTGCATTGAACTCAGCACGGCTGCATGCACACACCCAAGCAAGGAAATTAACACGTAAGCAACAAGAAGTTTCAAGGAAATATATATAGATAATAAAACCACCAAGTAAGAGGGCTCACGTACTTTTGTGTTCGAAGTGATCACAGTCTTTGCAACACTTATTTTCCCAGTGTTTACGGAACTGATCGTAAGCCTTCTCCTCCTCGTCTGCCATCTCCTTGGCCAATGCTGCCTTGGCCTCCTCGTCTGTCGTCTCCTTGGCCAACGCGGATTTGACTCTGTCGGCATGATCATCTTGGATGGTCACTGAATCGGGATCTGCTGCAGGTTCGGTCGTCCTGTTGGAATCCTTCTCTAGATCCAACATGTCCAATTTGTCTTTGAGCAGCTGCTCCACGGACGATTTGCTGCCGCACACCGTCGCAGATCCTGTCACGGGGACTTCAACCTTCCGAGATTGTTCAACCTTGGTTGGCAAATTGTGTGGCCAGTGGAGCAAGGCCTGCTTTGTCCTGGCCATGCTCTCTTGTGCCGCCTTTAGCACCGCCCTCCTCTCGTTTTCCTCGGCTTCATCCTGTACGAAACAATTGTGAAAACGATCCAATTTGAACTGGAGCAGCTGCTGCAAGATCTCCTCATCATCGGTAGGATTGGGACCGATCATCTCTTAGTCCATGGCCGATTTGCTGCTGCCCACAGTCACAGATTGTTAAGGTTTCCTGGTTGGTCTGGTAGGGGTGGATTCAGCACTGCTCTGTTTTCTTTCTCGTGGCGATGGGGAAGGAAGGAAAACCTAGGAAGGTCGACTAGGGTTGGCTGCCCCCTCTGGCCTGTGGCATTGTATTGTACTTTTTTTTTGAGAAGGGGTATCATATTGTATTCCAACCGAGCCCCAGGGACAATGGGTGGACTTTTCTTTTTCCGGGAAAAAGGGACAATGGGTTGGACTAATGCAAGGGGTCAGATGGGGATTGTCGGCCTGGCCCGCTTACTCAACACTCAACAAGCAAAAAACAAAAAAAGGTACTCATCATTTTTCTCTTTTTTAAGCCATCATGGTGGATTTTATTCACTGGTCAACAATGATACATAAGAAAATCAGATAATCAGGGGGTTCCTCGTGCCAAACACACGACAAAGGACCATCTGAATGACTAGCTAAAACATAAGGGCATGTACAATGGTTGATAAGATAGTCTTATCTTAAGTTTTACATGTAAATAAGAGATGACAAAAAAACATGTCTACAATGAGTCATCTCTTAGCCTTATCTTCAATAATTAGTTATTCCTAAAAACATGGTGAGACAAATTGTGCTAAGAGATCATCTCTTGTCTTCTCTTAAATAAGATAAGACAAGCCTTCTCTTATGGTTTCTCTCTCCTCCACCTCATCATTTATCGTACGTGGCACTCTTAAGATAGAACCATTGTACATGCCATATTGGCTTCCCTAGGACAATGCATAAAAACCACTTCAGTAAAATTACGACAAAGATGTGTGCACTCTCCGTAGATAGAAGCCGCCGGATCAAGAAAATTTCCTCCATTTGACATCACGTCGATTATTCTTAATGTTGCTACTTGGTCCTTAAAAAAGGAGCATAAAGGTACTTGTTTTCTTGAATTGTGAGAAGTACATTATTTTGTTTCGTCCTTCATAATAGTAGGTATGTTGAGGAGATCTTGTTTTTGGAGTACATGTTTGTCACCAACTGATGTGATCGGTGACATACATGTTAGAGGGATACTCTACACTTTAGGCTTGACAGATCATAAGGACATCTACAACCGAAATACCCAAAAATACGCCCCCCAAACGTCCATGGGCGTGTCCGGGCACACCCGCTGACAGGCCCACGCCCGCTAAGAGTGCCCGAGCAGACGCCTTTTCCCCTTGTCAATAACCACAACCCCAAATTCGCCTACTTCTATTTCATACAAACACATGCAAATAACGTTGATCATAGCATATACAATCAAACATAGCAATTCCCTCGTCCGACGTCCTCATAGTTCATAAAAAGGGTCAATCATAGCTAATTAAACATAAAAAACATAATTTAGAGCATACATGGGCGGTTGGAGTTCACCACTCGTCGGTCGCTTCCCCTATGGATCTCGGCGGCTCTCCGCATAGTAAGCATCCGCGGCGGGCGGCTGGTCGTTGCCGTCCGTCGTAGAGCCATTGCCGTTGGAGCCAGAGGACGACGTGAGGAACCCCACGAAGCGACGGGCGGCGGGGCTCTGCTTCACCGAGAGCCGCATGACTCTGTCCGCTGCCTCCTCCTTAGACTGCACCACCTTGGGCGACTCCTCGAGCGCGCGATGGAGAGCCACCGCAGTCTTGCGTTCCCGGTGGCGTGCGTCTGTCTCTGCCGAGGTATAGGAGCGGTGGATTGCTAGGCGGAGTGTTGCATTGTCGTCTTCGGTGGGTGGCAACGTCTCTAGCACGGATGTGGATGACCGGCAGCCATGCGGTAGGCGCGGCCCACCATCCCCGGCTGTAGCTCAGGCGCCGACGGGCTGGGTGGTGCGGGCACTAGCATCCAACGGCTACTCGCAGGTGCCCAAGCTGGCCGCTGGTGCTCGTGCTCGCGCGGCCGCCTTGCCGTTGATGACAAGAGCAGGCAGGGTGGCTTCCTCCTGTCACGGAGAAAGAGCTCACGACCATCGAGGAGGATCTCCCACCGCGGTCCGTCCTTGAGCGGCGGGGCGCAATGCGGAGCGTGCCTCATCCGGGTTGGATGCGCTTGACGAGTCCTCGGCGGCAAGCCCCACCTAGTCGATGCTGTCGTAGCCGGAGCCAAAGCGTCCATGGCAGAGGGAAGGGGAATCGCAAATTAAATGGTACGGGAGCGGAGAGACCGAAACACCAGCCAAAACTTGAACTGGGCGCACATGGCTAGCTCCAATTAGCAGCAGCGCGTATCCGTACCCAGCGCTACTGCTATGCTCCGTAGCAGTAGCGCTTTTCTCGAACCCGCGTTACTACTAACCCTACCTTATCGTCCCCACGCGGCCAACCCTCTCACTCTCCCCCGCACGCCTCGTCGTCCGTCGCCGCGCTCCTCCTCCTCCACCGAAAGGACTTAGGTGTGGAGCCATTGCAGCTAGGTTAGCTTGAAGGGGTTAAAACGGGACAAAGGACACAGGGAGTTTACCCAGGTTCGGCCCTCTCAACGAGGTAAAAGCCTACTCCTGCTTTAGGTTGTATTGCTTGGGTTTCGATTACCAGGGAGTGAATACGCCTGACCTAGTTCTCGATGGGTTGTTTCTTGAGCTAAACCACCACCGGGTCACCCCTTTATATACAGGTAGATGCCCGGCGGCTTACAGAGTCCCAGCCGGCTCATACACAATGTGTGCGGCTCAGTAACTAGCTAAGCTTGCCTTACAATACAAGTTAAACATATGGCGGCTCACGCTCGTGGGCCTCTAGTCGTCCCCGAGTCTTGGGCCTTCAATAAGCTTGCTTCATGATCTGCCATCTTCATCTTTAAACCGCCAGAGGTATGACCCGACCCTTCCTTGGCGGGTCATACCCAATAGTTATATCCCCAACGTTAGGCCCCAGGTTGATTTGAACTTGTTCACATCAGTCTTCAGTGCTTGACTTAGCAAAATCTCGCATCGTCAATTTCTATGAACTTG
Organism: Triticum dicoccoides; assembly: GCF_002162155.2. Taxonomy (NCBI): domain Eukaryota; kingdom Viridiplantae; phylum Streptophyta; class Magnoliopsida; order Poales; family Poaceae; genus Triticum; species Triticum dicoccoides. The sequence goes on along the minus strand of NC_041380.1, from coordinate 320,342,965 downwards.
CTATAACCCGCCATGACTCCACTCACAGAATTGCGTTAACCCACCATGACGTCATCTCACATTAACTTCACACGAAGCCCAAAACATCTCAATATATCTTCATCTTTAATGGACTTCCCGAAAATTGAGGCGTTTGTGCAGCCACATAATCATTTTTTAGCCTCCTCGATTCCTGCGCATGCCTCTTATCCATTTCCTTATAAATAGGGACAGGGGGTCCTTCTTTTCATTTTTCCACCCTGACTCCTAGTCTTCGTCTTCCTCCTCACGACGCCCTAGCAAGCCCGAGCTCTACCGCCGCCGTCTTCGTCCAGCGTTCTCAACTCCGGCTGCTGCATCGACCTGATCGGACCAGAGTATTGCGGCGCACCTTCGTTGTTCAGCAGCCTCAGTAAGTACTCCTCCTTCTACATAAAAGATATGCATTAGGGTTTGCCCCAGTTCTTCGGAGTTCCTCTCTGTTGTTCTCTGTTCTTCTCTAGACCGTGTGGTTGAATCTGAACATGATACTGGAGACGCACGGTAGTAGTTTTAGCATCCTTTTTCCAATCACAGTAGACACTTTCTCTGTATAAGATCCATCCGAACACATGAGTTCTTCCACTGCCTTCACTTTAGGTCTAGAATTTATTTTATTTTCTGAACTGTTGTAGATCCAAAATCACAGCACCCATCCGTAGGACTTGTTTGTCCATCACTTAGTAAAAATTTACTTTCCAATCTGTTGTACTGCAATCATGTGGGTGGCTTATATGACAAACCATAACCCACCATATAGCATTAGTCCCCTTGTTAAGCCGCCAGTATACACTCATTATCCAAATAAGCCGGCACTGTTTTCCGGTTTAACCATGTAATCTTCATAGCAATTATTCTTCTGCCTTGCGAACTGGCCTCGTATGACATGCTTTACTTTTGATCACTGGCCGGCTTAATACTCATAATCCTAAAACCAACAACATTTTCTTTTAGGCCTTCATCGAAAAAATGACCAAGACTGTCACCTCATGCAACTGGGTTGCTGATGACCCACAAGTATAGGGGATCAACTGTAGCTCTTTTCGATAAGTAAGAGTGTCAAACCCAACGAGGAGCAGAAGGAAATGACAAGTGGTTTTCAGCAAGGTAATGTCTGCAAATGCTGAAATCGTAAGTAGCAAAGTAGTTTGATAGCAAGATAATTTGTAACGAGAAAGTAACGATAGTAGTAGCAAAAGTGCAGCAAGGTAGCCCAATCCTTTTGAGGCAAAGGACATGCCAAAATGATCTCTTATGATAAGCAAAGTGTTCTTGAGGGTACACGGGAATTTAATCTTGTCACTTTCATCATGTTGGTTCGATTTGTGTTCGCTACTTTGATAATTTGATATGTGGGTGGACCGGTGCTTAGGTGTTGTTCTTACTTGAACAAACCTCCTACTTATGATTAACCCACCCGCAAGCATCCACAACTACGAGAAAAGTATTAAGAATAAATTCTAACCATAGCATTAAACTTTTGGATCCAATCGGTCCCTTACAGAATAGCTCATAAACTGGGTTTAAGCTTCTGTCACTCTCGCAACCCATCATCTAATTGCTACTCCAAAATGCATTCCCTTAAGCCCAAATATGGTGAAGTGTCATGTAGTTGACATTCACATGACACCACTAAGGGAATCACAACATACATACTATCAAAATATCAAATACATATCAAGTTCACATGATTACTTGCAACATGATTTCTCCCGTGACCTCAAGAACAAAAGTAACTACTCACAAACAATAATCATGCTCAAGATCAGAGGGGTATTAAATAGCATATTGGATCTGAACATATAATCTTCCACCAAATAAACCATATAGTAATCACCTACAAGATGTAATCAACACTACTAGTCACCCACAAGCACCAATCAATAGTTCCGGTAACAAGATTGAACACAAGAGATGAACTAGGGTTTGATATGAGATGGTGCTGTTGAATATGTTGATGGAGATTGCCCTCCCCAAGATGGGAGAGTTGTTGGTGATGATGATGACGATGATTTCCCCCTCAGGGAGGGAAGTTCCCCCGGCGCAATTGCTTCGCCGGAGGGCAAAAGTGCTCCTGCCCAAGTTCCTCCTCGAGGTGGCGGCGCTCCATCCCGAAAGTCCTCTCCTTATTTTTTCTAGGTCAAAATGACTTATATACCAGAAGATGGGCACCAGAGGCGGGCCTGGGTGAGCACAACCCACCAGGGCGCGCGTGGGCTCCCCAGCGCGCCCAGGCGGGTTGTGCCCACCTGGTGGGCCCCCTCTGGTAGTTATTTGCTTCAACAATTCTTAGATATTCCATAAAAATTCTCCGTGAAGTCTCAGCTCATTTGGAGTTGTGCAGAATAGGTAGCCTGACGTAGCTTTTTCTGGTCGAGATTTCCAGCTGCCGGAATTCTCCCTCTTGGTGTATACATTGTATATTATGAGAGAAAGGCATTAGAATTACTCCAAAAGCTTTATTATTGATAAAAACATCATAAATAACAGCAAGAAAACATGATGCAAAATGGACGTATCAACTCCCCCAAGCTTAGACCTTGCTTGTCCTCAAGCGAAAACCGAAATCGAAAAACATGTCCACATGCTTTGAGAGAGAGGTGTCGATAAAAACAAAATATGGACATAGAAGCATCATGTTGATTATCATAACAACAATAAAATTAAACATATGACTCTTATCATAGAACTTTTATCATAAACTTCTCATGAATAAGTAACAGTTCATCACACAATCGAAGTATAAAGCAAAAACTCTATTAAAAACCAACAAACTATGTTCTCAGTCAACTATGCAACTACAATTCATCATCTTTTCAGGAAGGGTCACGTATCGGAGCCTTTGGGCAAATCCAAATACTGAACCATCATATAGTCTTCTATGATTGCTAACACTCACCGCGTACACATGATCAAAACGTTTCAACTGGACACATAGAAAGATAGGGGCTTATGGTTTCGCCTCCCAACATATTCACCTCAAGGGTGATGTCAACAATAATAACTCATGCTATCTATATTCAACTGGACATATGTGCCTAGATCTTTCCTCACCACATGATGCTTGCCAAAGGAGAAAAAAAAAGAAATAGAAGGAAAACTATGACTCTTTGCATAAAAGTAAATACATAATAGTAAAAGATAGGCCCTTCACAGAGGGAAGCAGAGGTTGCCATGTGCTTATTTCTTTGTATGCTCAACCCCTTAGTGCAAAAGAACGTCACGTTACATTGCCCCTTGTGATAGCGATCTTTATTATGCAGTCTGTCGCTTTTATTCTTCACCATCACAAGTTCGTGCAACGCTCAATTTTCTCTTACACTAAATGATCTCATACTTTTATAAGCATTTTATTGCCTTTTTGCACTGATGACAACTTACTTGAGGGATCTTGCTCAATCCCTAGGTAGGTATGGTGGACACTTGAAAATAAGATTTGGGTTTAAGGGTTTTTGGATGCACAAGTAGTATCTCTACTTAGTGCGGAATTTTTGGCTATCAAAGATAGGGGGCAAACACCACATGTTGAAGGATCTATGACAATATGACTTCTATGTGAATATAAACAAACATAAATCATTAAGTTGTCTTCCTTGTCCAACGTCAACAATTTTGGCATATAATATTTTGATGAGGGCTCACAATCACAAAAGATTTCTAGGATAGTATATTTATATGTGAATCTTCTCTTCCCTTATTAATTCTTTCATGAGTTGCATCATTGACTAATGCTATGTTTGTCAATCTCTAATAAAATTTTCTACTTATACTTTTCCTTATGTGGTGCCATCACCTACCATAGGATTAGTATATAATATTTTCTTTATTTATTTCTTTTCTTTTATTTGCAATATGAAAGTAAAGAAAGCAAAAACTCAAACTAAACTTTATTATATAACTTGCACACGATTACAAGGATAGACCACTAAGCAAACTCTCAAAGAAGAAAGGATCGAGCTAACTTTTATTCATCTAAAGCAAAAGATCGAACTAAAATAAGTAAAAGCAAAAAGATAGTGGGATGATACGATACCGGGGCACCTCCCCCAAGCTTGGTGGAAGCCAAGGGGACTGCTCATACCCGATACTCAGTTCTCCTTTGGTGATGAAGAAAATGATGGTGGTGATGAACCGATCCTATCCTTAAGGATCAAGCGATTCTCCAATCAACGGATGACGCTCCAGAGGTGGGTGATGTGCTCTTGATGCAGAATATTCTCACAAGTGAGATGCTTATTTTGTATGCGAACTATTTCAGTGATGCGAAAGGCTTCAATCTCAGCAGGAGTAAGAGGAGTAAGGTAAGGTTTAAGGATATCTTCCTCCTCCTCCTCCTCCTCCTCACCTGGTAGAGCTTGTTCGAAGACCGGAGGCTGATCCACGGTAACCTCCTTGCTCTCAACTCCTCTGACGGTTTCCGCGGGCTCTTCTCTCTTCAGCTCGATCCTCATCAACCAAGCATCCTCTTCCACATTGTTGGAGGAAGAAGAAGACATGATGCCTGGCTCAACAGATCTGACAGAAAATAGCAAGAAAAGAGAACAGAGGATTTCTCCACGATACGGTGATCAACAGGTTCGGGAAGTATCTATAGTTTTTTTATCTTGGAGGACAAGCATACGGAAGAAAAATGGAGTCCAGAAGGTGTCCCAGGTGGGCACAACCCACCTGGGCACGCCAGGCAAGCCTGGCACACCCTGGTGTCTTGTGCCCACCAGGGGACGCTTCCTGGAAGTTTCTTTATTTCCAAAATTTTTAAATATTCCAAAACTGATAAAAAATATTTTTGTGGATTTTTCGGAGTCCGTTTACTTACCGTATCGCGTACCTCCTTATTTTCACAATCTTGGAGTGTTTCGGAAGGACTCTTTTATGTGTTCTTCCGCTGTCAAAGTTTGGATAACATTACTTTCAACATTAATAGGCATACCTGAGATATAATGCTTTATTCGTTGCCCATTAACAACCTTCGGGTTAGTACCTTCAGAATTATTTATTTTGATGGCTCCAGACCAGTAAACCTCCTCGATAACATAGGGGCCTTCCCATTTTGAGAGGAGTTTTCCTGCAAAGAATCTGAAATGAGAGTTGTACAAAAGAACATATTCTCCGACTTTAAACTCAGGCTTTTGAATTTTTTTGTCATGCCATCTCTTTACTTTTTCTTTGAATAATTTTGCATTTTCATAAGCTTGGGTTCTCCACTCATCTAATGAGCTAATATCAAATAACCTATTTTCACCAGCAAGTTTGAAATCATAGTTGAGTTCTTTAACTGCCCAAAATGCTTTATGTTCTAACTCATGAGGCAAATGACAAGCTTTTCCATAAACCATTTTATAAGGAGGCATACCCATAGGATTTTTATATGCTGTTCTATAAGCCCAAAGTGCATCATCTAATTTCTTAGACCAATTCTTCCTGGACCTATTGACAGTCTTTTGCAAAGTTAATTTTATTTCTCTATTGCTAAGTTCAACTTGACCACTAGACTGAGGATGATAAGGTGATGCAGTTCTATGGTTAACATCATACTTGGCAAGCATTTTACGGAAAGCACCATGAATAAAGTGTGAACCACCATCAGTCATTAGATATCCAGGGACTCCAAACTTTGGGAAAATAACTTCCTTAAGCATTTTAATAGAGGTGTTGTGATTAGCACTACTGGTTGGAATAACTTCTACCCATTTAGTAACATAATCAACAACAACTAAAATATGTGTATACCCATTAGAGGAAGGAAAAGGTCCCATGTAGTCAAATCCCCAAACATCAAATGGTTCAACAGCAAGTGAATAATTCATAGGCATTTCTTGACGCTTACCGATATTACCTATTCTTTGACATTCATCACAAGATAAGACGAACTTACGGGCATCCTTGAAGAGAGTAGGAAAATAAAATCCAGATTGCAATATGTTATGAGTAGTTCTATCTCCAGCATGATGTCCTCCATAAGCTTCGGAGTGACATTTCCGTAGGATTTGTCCCTGTTCATGCTCAGGTACACAACGTTTAATAATACCATCTACTCCTTCTTATAAAGATGTGGGCCATCCCAAAAGTAATGTCTTAAATCATACAAGAATTTTTTCTTTTGTTGGTATGTAAAGCTAGGTGGTAAATATTTAGCAACAATGTAATTAGCATAGTCAACATACCAAGGAGTACTGTGAGCAACATTTATTGCAGCTAACTGCTCATCAGGAAAACTATCATCAATAGGTAGTGGGTCATCAAGCACATTTGCAAGCCTAGATACATTATCAGCTACCGGGTTCTCAGCTCCTTTTCTATCAATGATATGTAAATCAAATTCTTGTAATAAGAGAACCCATCGAATAAGTCTAGGTTTAGCATCTTTGTTTTCCATAAGATATTTAATAGTAGCATGGTCTGTGTGAACAGTTACTTTGGAATCAACAATATAAGGTCTAAATTTATCACAAGCAAACACAACTACTAAGAATTCTTTTTCAGTAGTAGCATAATTTCTTTGAGCACCGTCTAGAGTTTTACTAGCATAATGAATAACATTCAGTTTCTTATCAACTCTTTGTCCTAGAACAACACCAACAACATAATCACTATCATCACACATAATTACAAAAGGCAAGTTCCAATCAGGTGGTTGAACAATAGGTGCAGAAATTAAGGCTTTCTTGAGTGTTTCAAAGGCTTCTAAGCAATCATCATCAAAAACAAAGGGAATATCCTTTTGCAAGAGACTAATGAGAGGCCTAGAAATTTTAGAGAAGTCTTTGATAAATCTCCTATAGAAACCAGCATGACCTAAGAAACTACGAATACCTTTTATATCTTTAGGACATGGCATTTTCTCAATTGCATCAACCTTAGCTTTGTCCACTTCAATACCTCTTTTAGAAATTTTATGACCCAAGACAATGCCTTCATTAACCATAAAGTGGCACTTCTCCCAATTCAAGACAAGATTTGTTTGTTCACATCTCTGCAAAATTCGATCAAGATTGCTTAAACAATCATCAAAAGACTTCCCATAAACAGAAAATTCATCCATGAAAACCTCAACAATCTTTTCACAAAAGTCAGAGAATATAGCAGTTATACATCTTTGGAAGGTAGCAGGTGCATTACATAAACCAAAAGGCATACATCTATAAGCATAGGTTCCAAAAGGACAAGTAAAAGTGGTATTTTCTTGATCAGGTTAAGAAACAAGTATTTGGGAAAAACCAAAATATCCATCAAGGAAGAAAAAGTGTGTGTGCTTAGATAATATTTCAAGCATTTGATCAATAAAAGGAAAAGGGTAATGATCTTTTCTAGTTGCTTTGTTTAATTTCCTAAAATCTATTACCATTCTATAACCTGTAACAATTCTTTGTGGAATAAGTTCATTCTTATCATTAGGAACAACAGTAATACCTCCTTTCTTAGGAACACAATGAACATGACTTACCCATCTACTATCAGCTATAGTATAGATTATATGTGCTTCCAGAAGTTTTAATATTTCCATTCTTACCACTTCTTTCATCTTCGGATTTAACCGACGTTGGTGATCAACAACGGGTTTAGCATCAGGTTCCATATTAATTTTGTGCTGACATAGAGTGGGACTAATTCCCTTTGAATCATCAAGAGTATATCCAATAGCAGCTCGGTGCTTCCTTAGAACTTTCGATAATCTTTCTTCTTCATGTTCTGAAAGGTTAGCACTGATAATAACATGATATATCTTCTTTTCATCAACATAAGCATATTTCAAAGTGTTTTTCAATTGTTTTAATTCAAACACAGGATCACCTTTAGGTGGAGGAGGACCTCCTAGAGTTTTAATAGGAAAATTGTGTTTAAGCAGAGCACGTTGTTCAAAGAATTTTTTATCTATTTCATTTCTTTCATGCACATCTAAATCATTTTCATGGTCTAGCAAATATTGTTCTAAAGGATCAGTAGGTGGAACAACATTAGAAGCAAGACCAATTAATTCATCCTTACTAGGTAATTCTTTTTCACGAAGCTTTCTACTAAACTTGGAAAAATTAAACTCATGAGACTCATCACCAAAACTAACACCGACAATTTGTTTCTCACAATCTATCTTAGCATTAACGGTGTTCAAGAAAGGTCTACCAAAGATAAAGGGACAAAAGTCATCTTGTGGGGAACCAAGAACAAGAAAATCAGTAGGGTATTTTATTTTCCCACACAAGACTTCAACATCTCTAACAATCCCAATCGGTGATATAGTGTCTCTATTAGCAAGTTTAATAGTAACATCTATGATGTAGGGTAGAGAACCTAATCACCCGATCTTTCACGAAAGGAGCGGATCCCGGGAAAATCACGAAGGACATGGGGAAAAACGGGGAGAAAACACAACAAGAAACACAAGAGGAATCACTAAACCGACACGAATAAGTCACACATGGGCTCGAATACATAGAACGATACACGAATCCACGGACAACTAAGGACGATACAAGGGTAGCCGTTTCTTCTCCATGAGGAGGTATTGATGTTCTTCTCCAAAAGGAGGTCTTGTATCCGCTTGGGGGTCTTCTCCGGTGGAGGATCGAATCTCTGAGGAGAAGGTAACCAAGTGGATGAGCAAAGCTCTCTCACAAATATGAGCTAAACATTTGCTAACCCTAGAAAGGAGGTGGGAGAGGTCTATTTATAGTCTAAGTGCAAATGGGGGCGAAAGTAGGGGTACATGGGCCTCGGGCCCGAATCTGGACGCAGCCAAGTACCAGACGTCCGCTGGTGGCCGGTCGTCCGGTGTCCTCCGGACGTCCGCTGGTTCTGCTCTGTGATGGGGGTGCCAGACGTCCTAAAACGTCAGACTTCCGCTGATGTTGGCTTGGATGCAGGTGCGCCGGTCATCCGGTCCGGACTGGATGTCCGCTCATTTGCTCCGGGTGCAGGGGCACTAGTCGTCCGGTCTGGACCGGACATCCGCTCGCTGGGGCTCGGCTGATTCTTCAGGCGCCGGACGTCCAGTCCCGGCCGGTCGTCCGGTGGCTGGGACTTTTCCTTCAGCCCTCCTTCTTCTCCGTCTTCTCGTCCATCTTCCTCTTCTTCTTGTCCTTGCTCCTTAGCTTCTCCATGGTACCTGAGTATGCACAAAGTGTCCATATGAGTTAGTAGCCATGCTTCATGTGCATCGAAGTGGAATTGTGAGAGGAGAGATGTCACCTCGGTTTCAAGAGCTCTTGCACATGATCGAGTCATGGGTCCACTAGGCACTTGATGAGACGATGGTAGGTCCATGGGGATGACCTTGGGATGCTCCGCATCATCTCCCCTCCCTTGGAGAAGATCCGACCTCAGATCGAAATCCTCATCACCATGGTACGGGGAGATATCTTTGACGTTGAAGATGTCGCTCATGGAGTACTTGTCACGTGGGATGTCGATCTTGTATGAGTTGTTGTTGTAGCGTGCAAGCACCTTGAATGGTCTATTGGCTCGTGGTAGTAGCTTGGACTTGCATTCGTTGGGGAAGTGTTCCTTGCGAAGGTGTAGCCACACAAGATCTCCAATGTTGAATATCATGTGATTCTTGTTGACATTGAGCTTGGTTGCGAGTCGTTGTACTTGGAGCTCAATGGTGTGCCTTGTATCTTCATGCATCTTCTTGAGGTGGTTGGCTCGGTCACTCGTGTCCATGTTTGTGCGCTTGTGGAGTGGTAGAGGTAGGATGTCCAATGGGGACAACGGGTTGAAACCGTAGACAACCTCGAAGGGGGATTTGCCGGTAGTCGAATGTCTTGCGCGGTTGTAGGCGTACTCAGGGATGGGTAAGCACTCCTCCCACTCCTTTGATGTTCTTCTTGATTAGCACGCGAAGAAGGGTGGAGAGCGCGTGGTTTGTCACCTCCATTTGGCCGTCGGTTTGTGGGTGATAGGCCGTGGAGAATAGAAGCTTGATTCTGAGCTTGGCGCATAAGGTCTTCCAAAAGTAACTCAAGAACTTGACGTCGCGGTCCAAGACGATAGTCTTTGGCACACCATGTAGACGCAATATTTCCGTACAAAAGAGATTAGCCACATGTGAAGCATCGTCTATCTTGTTACAAGGAATAAAATGTGCCATTTTTGAGAAACGGTCCACAACGACAAATATAGAATTTTTCCCATTGCGTGTCCTCGGCAAACCAAGTACGAAGTCCATGCTAATGTCTTCCCATGGTTGGTATGGAATTGGTAGAGGCATATAGAGGCCATGAGATTGAGCTTTGGACTTAGCTTTGCGGCATGTCGAACATCGGTTGGTGAAATGATTGACGTCCCGAAACATCTTTGGCCAAAAGTAGCTCTTCGAGAGCGTGGCGAACGTCTTGTGGCGTCCGAAATGTCCCATTAAGCCTCGTCCATGTGATTCCTGCAAAAGCAACAAACGAAGGGACGACTCGGGGATGCAAAGTTTGTTAGTTCTCATAAGATAGCCATCTTTGATGTAATAGTGTTCCCAAGATGTATTCGACAAACACTTGGCATAAGGAATAGCAAAAGTTGCATCATGCTCATACAAGTCTTTGATATGCTCGAAGCCAATGACATCTAACTCAAGTTGCGTGACAAGCATGCAAATGCGGGAAAGGGCATCCGCTGCGATGTTTTCTTTACCCTTGATGTACTGGATGACATAGGGAAAAGACTCAATGAATTCACTCCATTTAGCATGATGCTTGTTCAACTTAGTTTGACCCTTTAGATACTTGAGAGTCTCATGATCGGTATGAATGATAAACTCATGGGGACGAAGGTAATGTTCCCATTCATGTAAAACGCGGACTAAAGCATATAGCTCTTTGTCATAAATAGGATAATTGAGTTGTGCTCCGGAAAGTTTCTCACTAAAGTAAGCTATGGGGCACTTCTCTTGCGTTAACACACCTCATATGCCATTACCACTAGCATCACAATGAATCTCAAAAGGCTTGTCGAAGTTGGGTAAAGCAAGCACGGGAGCATGAGTAAGCAAATTCTTAAGCTCATTGAATGCGGTATCTTGGGATGGTCCCAAACAAACGGCGCATTCTTCTTGCTCAAAGCATGCAAAGGCGAAGCAATGGTGCTAAAATCCTTCACAAAGCAACGATAGAAACCCGCAAGACCAAGGAAACTACGCACTTGATGCAAGTTGGTTGGTTGCGGCCAAGTCTTAATAGCATTGATCTTGGACTCATCTACATGAACGCCCTTAGAAGAAACAACAAAACCCAAGAAAACGAGCTTATCAACACGAAAAAGGCATTTCTCCGTATTAGCATAGAGACGCTCTTTTCTAAGAGTTTGCAAAACAGTGCGGACATGGGTGACATGCTCTTTGATAGATTTGCTAAACACAAGAATGTCATCGAAGTAAACCACAACAAATATACCAATGTAAGGACGAAAGACATGATTCATAAGGCGCATAAAAGTGCCCGGTGCTTCCGAGAGACTCATAGGCATGACTAACCACTCATACAAACCAAACTTGGTTTTGAAAGCGGTTTTCCATTCATCGCCCTCTTGTATGCGGATTTGATAGTAACCACTCTTAAGATCAATTTTGGAAAATATAGGGGCACCACTAAGCTCATCTAGCATATCATCTAGGCGTGGAATGGGATACCTATAACGAACGGTGATAGCATTGATAGGTCTACAATCGGAGCACATGCGAAAACTACCGTCACATTTTGGCACAAGAATGACCGGAACGACACAAGGGCTCAAACTTTCACGCACATGTCCATGGTCTATGAGATGCTTTACTTGCCTTTGAATTTCTTTGGTTTCTTCGGGGTTGACGCGATAGGGAGCTTTGTTCGGAAGCGGTGCTCCGGGGATGAGGTCGATGCGGTGCTCAATGCCTCATAGTGGAGGTAGTCCCGGAGGTAGCTCATAGGGGAAAACATCTTGAAATTCCTGCAAAAGAGAAGACAACACTAGAGGAAGAGTGTGAGAAGTGTTAGTTTGTGGTGCATTGTCCTTGCACACGAGGACGTAGTGTAGGACACTAGATGGGTTCTCACACACTTCTCTCATCTCACGTTTGGTGGCAAATAGAACTAGGTTCTTGTTTTCGCTCATCGTGGAGGCACTCAATTTGGGCTTGTGGCGCTCACTCTCTTTTTGGTGGCTCACTCTCTCACCATTCTCTCCACGATGGGTGGCTTGCTTATCGGCGATAACTTGGCTTGGAGACATAGGGCGTAACACAAACTCCTTTCCTTGCATCTTGAAGCTATAGTGGTTTGTACGCCCATTGTGGATGACTCCTCTATCGAATTGCCATGGCCGTCCAAGGAGAAGATGACAAACGGTCATTGGGATGACGTCGCACTCCAAGGTGTCTTCGTAGGCGCCGATTTTGAAGGAGACTTGCACTCAGTGCTCGACTTGTATAGTGCCGGAGTCACTAAGCCATTGCACTTTGTATGGATGTGGGTGCTTCGTCTTGGGCAATTGGAGCTTGGATCAAAGTTCTTCACTTACGAGATTGTGACAACTCCCTCCATCGATGATGACCTTGACGGATCGTCCATTGATGCCGGCCTTGGTGTGGAATATGTGGCATCGTTGGTCTTCTTCTAGGTGATGTTGGAGAGTCAAGACTTTGGAGATAACAAGTGCGGGACTTGAGTCTTCATCACAAAAGACTTGTTGTTCTTCATTGTTCACTTGGCGGTGCATGGCGACTTGCTCAAGGGCTTCCATTTCTCCTTCTCTCATGGAATCATAAGTGCCATCGTCGTCGAAGATCATGGTGCGCTTGTTGGTGCACTCATAGGACTTGTGGCCTCGGCCGCCGCAAGTGAAACACTTGAAGGAACTTGTCTTGACGGTCTCATCGGTAGGGGTTGATGATGTTGAAGCTCTCGGCTTAAAGTTGCTTGTATTAGGATTGCTTGTAGTTAGCGAAACTTTCTTGGAGGTCGACTTGTCGATGTTGGAAGTAGAGGGTCTTGTAGCCGGTGTTGGAGTTGTTGAAGCTTGGTTATTGGAGAAACCGTAGGACTTGGATGAGAACTTGGCATACTTGAAATCATCTTGCACTTGGCATTCCGCTTTGGTAGCTTGGTGCACTAGCTCGATGAGATTTGAGTATGGTTGGAAGTCGGCGATCTTCTTTATAGGATGATTGAGTCCATTCAAGAAACATGCCATTGTTTGCTCATCATCTTCCGTCACATTGGCTCTTATCATTGCAATCTCCATCTCCTTGTAGTATTCTTCAACGCTCTTGGTTCCTTGCTTGAGTTGTTGGAGTTTCTTGAAGAGGTCGCGGTTGTAGTAGTTAGGCACGAAACGTGCTCTCATGACATCCTTCATTTGTGCCCAAGTAGTGATGGGTGGTTCACCTCTTGCCTCGCGGCGCTCTATGATTTGTTCCCACCAAATGAGGACATAGTCTTGGAACTCAAGGGATGCCATCGCGATCTTCTTCTCTTCTTCATAATTATGCAAACAGAAGATCTTGTCAACTTTCAATGCCCATGAAAGGTATTCTTCGGGATCGTTGCTTCCGTTGAACTTGAGCATGGTGAACTTGAGCTTGCCGTAGTGTTGCTCTTCATTGTGTTGGGGTCGGGGATGATGACGCCCATGTTGTAGATGATTGTTCAACTCATGGTGCTCTTGACGAGGAGGGTTGTCAACCTCGTGTTGCTTTTGTCGCAGAGGATTCCCATTGTATTCGTGCTCTTGATGAACTTGATGGTCTTGGCGAGCTTGTGGAGGAGCTTGTCGAGCTCGAGGAGGAACTAGACGATGCATGCGAGCTTGAAATCGTCGTTCTTGAATTTCTTCGCGAAGTGCTTCCTCTTGTTCATGGGCTTGTCGGCCTCTGTCGGCAATGGCTCGACTCGAATCACGTAGAGCTTGTTGCGCCGCAAGAGCTTGAGCGTCACGGAGTTGTTGTTCTTGACATTGTGTCTCGGCATCTTGTGCAAGTTGGTGGAGACGCGCACGTTCTTCCTCTTCATGTTGGCGTTGTTGTTGCCGTTCTCGAGCTAGTGCAAAGGCCTCTTGAGTTTGACGTTGTCGGCGCTCTTGAGAGTCAGTGTCTCAAAGTGGATTGAGGTTTGCTTGACGGTCGGTGCGCGCAGCTCGATGAAGAGTGTTCGATGTCGGTGTACTTGAGCCGGAGAGGGTGAAGTCGGAGTGGCGACTTGAACGACTCCTTCTTTAAGTGGAAGAAGAGCGGTTGAGCAACAAAGCGCGAATCTCGTCCATCCTTGCGTCATTCTCTTGCTTGTGATCGTCGAGCTTGTGGTCGAAGTAGTCCCTTGTACGTTGCTCGAAAAGTCGCAAGTCGGTGGCAAGGTTGTCGATGCGTTCACTCATAGCTTGTTGCTCTTGATGCAAAGCACGTTGTGCACCAAAGAGATGACTCTTGGTGACGAAGGAGTTCATGTCGTCGTCTTGCTCCATGAAGAGTGGTTTGGTAGAAGTACTTGGCCTATCCATCATTCCAAGACAAATGTGAGTGGTAGAAAGAGAAGAACGAATACCAAATGTACCTTGACCGAAGTTGAAAGTGAATCGATGATCACTCCAATGTAGGACAAGGAAATAGCCCAATTGGTACGAATTCTCGCCGGTTTCTCACACCTACACAAGTAAAAGCTTATGGTGGAGCTTGGTTAGGATGGTGGCACAATTTTTGATGTGAATGTAAGCAAGATTCAATAATGTTGGAGAAGATCCACGACTTGTAAATGCAACAAGTAGACCAATAGCAAGATGTGGTACCCGGAAACACAACACACGGAAAGATAAATGGGGTCGTGCAACCAAGGGTGAGCCAAAATGTGGAATCCACGAAAATGCTCTTGTTGCACAACACTAGAGAGACGCTAGCACGATTGCACAATAGGCGGATACGAACTTGTGCACAACCTACGAAGCAAAAATGCAACGGCTTCTATCCCAAGTATGATGTTCTGGAGATATGATCCAAGTATGACAATCTTAATTTTGTATGATGCTATGGTTCTTGCTTATAAGCTCTTTGCGTATCTTTTCTCTTTGCTTAAAGCTTGCTTGGCTCTTTGCTGTTTGAGCTCTTTTCTCATGCGATGCTTCACGGACCAAGATAGCAATTATGCATGCGATGACAACTTTGTGACACAAGGGATGATTCCAAGATATGCAACACGATGATAGTATGTATGCTATGGGATGTATGATCACTAATGTGCACAAGTCACGTTGCCGGCAATACTCAAATGCTAGTCTCGATGGGTAAGCTACGCAAAAGTACGGCTATGGGGTTATCAATCCAAATGGAAAAGAGTATGATGATATCACATTACCAAGATGATATCACAATGGTGTAGTCGTTCGTAGTAGTCCTTGGCGAAAGTAAGCGGTGGTGATGTTGATGTCGAACCGTCCCTAGGTAGCCGAAACACGAAAGGAAATGGTGAGCCACAACTCAAACTCTCAAAACCAAGTGCGACAGAAAGCGTCGGAGTAGGTAGCGGGTAAATGGTGGTGTGGGTTGGGGTATTGGAAAGGTTTGCGGAAGTCGGTGGTCGTGTAGCGGATGATGTGGTGGAAGCCCTAGGCAAAGATGCCAAAATTGTCAAAATTTGATGGAGTCAAAAGATGTTGGTTGTATTTTTTTGGGAAGGAGGATGTCAAGAGCTTTTCAACGAGCTAAAGAACGCGAAAATCGGAGTTCGGATGAATTGGTTATGGCCGAAACAAAATTTGAGCGAAGTCAGTTTTTTACAGCAGCGGACGTCCGGAAATGGACGGATGTCCGGTCGCCGGACGTCCGGTCGGGTCGGAAATCCGCTAAATTCAGCTCGGGTTAGAGGTTCCGGTCGTTCGGTAAGGTCGGACGTCCGGTGCTTCCTGGGTCTCCGGACGTCCGGTAAAGTGACGGTTGTCCGGTGGGTCGGGGTCAACGCGAAATTTCAGATCCGGGAGGCGGTTTTGGGCGGAATATGGGGATTTTGGGGTCAAAATTGATAGGATTTCGTGGATGAAAAAAGGGGAAACTTGGGGAGGTGGTGGGGGAAGGCTAGATCCACTTGCAACACAACAAATTCATGGATCAAAACCAACAAAACATCATCAAAACTCACAAATCACAAGATTTTTTTGGGGCTATTTTTGTGGGGATTTTCGGATTAGGACGAAAAACAACAAATTCAAGCTAGAAAACAAAGAGGGGGGCTCCGAAATCGTGATCAACGTGGCTCGTGATACCAAGATGATGTAGGGTAGAGACCCTAATCGCCCGATCTTTCACGAAAGGAGCGGATCCCGGGAAAATCACGAAGGACACGGGGAAGAACGGGGAGAAAACACAACAAGAAACACAAGAGGAATCACTAAACCGACACGAATAAGTCACACATGGGCTAGATCCCCGAATACATAGAACGATACACGAATCCACAGACAACTAAGGACGATACAAGGGTAGCCGTTTCTTCTCCATGAGGAGGTCGTGATGTTATTCTCCAAAAGGAGGTCTTGTATCCGCTTGGGGGATCTTCTCCGGCAGAGGCTCGAATCTCCAAGGAGAAGGTAACCAAGTGGATGAGCAAAGCTCTCTCACAAATATGAGCTAAACATTTGCTAACCCTAGAAAGGAGGTGGGAGAGGTCTATTTATAGTCTAAGTGCAAATGGGGGCGAAAGTAGGGGTACATGGGCCTCGGGCCCGAATCTGGACGTAGCCAGGTACCGGACGTCCGCTGGTGGCCGGTCGTCCGGTGTCTCAGGAGCGGCCAGTCGTCCGGTGTCCTCTGGACGTCCACTGGTTCTGCTCTGTGATGGGGGTGCCGGACGTCCTGAAACGTCGGACTTCCGCTGATGTTGCCTCGGGTGCAGGTGCGCCGGTCGTCCGGTCCGGACCGGACGTCTGCTCGTTTGCTTCGGGTGCAGGGGCACCGGTCATCCAGTCTGGACCGGACGTCCGCTCGCTGGGGCTCGGTTGATGCTTCAGGCGCCGGACGTCCGGTCCCGGCTGGTCGTCCGGTGGCTGGGACTTTTCCTTCAGCCCTCCTTCTTCTCCGTCTTCTCGTCCATCTTCCTCTTCTTCTTGTCCTTGCTCCTTAGCTTCTCCATGGTACCTGAGTATGCACAAAGTGTCCATATGAGGTAGTAGCCATGCTTCATGTGCATCGGAGTGGAATTGTGAGAGGAGAGATGTCACCTTGGTTTCAAGAGATCTTGCACGTGATCGAGTCATGGGTCCACTAGGCACTTGATGAGATGATGGTAGGTCCATGGGGATGACCTTGGGATGCTCCGCATCAATCTATGTCTTCTATTTCTGCGAGTGCTATGTCATTCATAATTTTTTGATATAATGTGTAAGGAATAGCACTCACACTAGCACCTATGTCACATAAACCATGATAACAGTGATCTCCTATTTTAACTGAGATGACAGGCATGCCAACAACAGGTCTATGTTTGTCCCTTTTATCAGGTTTGGCAATTCTAGCAGCTTCTTCACAGAAGTAAATAACATGCCCATCCATATCGTCTTCCAAGAGATCTTTAACCATAGAAATACTAGGTTCTACTTTAATTTGTTCATCAGGTTTATGTGTTCTAATATAGCTTTTGTTAACCACAGTTGAAACTTTAGCATGTTCCTTTATCCTAACAGGGAAATGTGGTTTCTCAATATAAGCAGAAGGAACAACTGGATCAACATTATAAAGTATAGTTTCTTCTTTAATTAGTACCGGTTCTTTAGTTTCTTCTTTAATAGGTGGGTGATATTTAAACCACTTCACTTTAGGGAGTTCAACATGAGTAGCAAATGATTCACAAAAGGAGGCTACTATCTCAGAGTCAAGTCCATATTTAGTGCTAAACTTTTGAAAAGCATCGATATCCATAAAAGATTTAACACAATCATACTTAAGTTTAATACCCGACTCTTTACCTTTGTCGAGTTCCCAATCTTCAGAGTCGCGTTTAATTCTTTCCGAAAGATCCCACCAGAATTCAATAGTCATCTTCATAAAAGAACCAGCACAAGAAGTATCAAGCATGATTTGATCATTACGAGAAAGCCGAGCATAAAAATTTTGGATAATAATTTCTCTTGAGAGCTCATGGTTGGGGCATGTATATAACATTGACTTAAGCCTCCCCCAAGCTAGAGCAATACTTTCTCCTTCATGAGGCCAAAAGTTATATATATAATTCCGATCATGATGAACTAGATGCATAGGATATTTTTTTGGTGGAACTCCAATTTCAATCGATTCCAATTCCAAGATCCAATATCATCGCATAGCCTATACCATGCCAATGATTTTTCCCTTCAAATATAAAGGGAAAAACTTTTTCATAACTTCATCCCTGGGTAAACCTGCAAGCTTGAACAATCCACAAATTTGTTCTACATATATCAAGTGCATATCAGGATGTTCGGTTCCATCTCCTGCATAAGGATTAGCCAGCAGTTGTTCTATCATACCCGATGGAAATTCATATTCAATATTTTCAGTGGGTGCAGTAGGTTGAGGGGTAGCTAATTGTGGTTCCGGACGAGGTGAAGATACCCCGAACAAACCCCTCAAAGGATTGTTTTCCATAGTAACAAGTGATAATAAATTTGAGCACACTATATAAATGTTTCCTTACCAAATTCCACTTACCAAAGGCGCTTCACTCCCCACAAACGGCTCCAGAAAATAGCCTTGATGACCCACAAGTATAGGGGATCAATTATAGATCTTTTCGATAAGTAAGAGTGTCGAACCCAACGAGGAGCAGAAGGAAATGACAAGTGGTTTGTTAGCAAGGTAATGTCTGCAAGAATTGAAATTGTAAGTAGCAGAGTAGTTTGATAGCAAGATAATTTGTAATGAGCAAGTAACGATAGTAGTAACAAAAGTTCAGCAAGGTAGCCCAATCCTTTTGAGGCAAAGGACAGGCCAAAACAGTCTCTTATGATAAGCAAAGCGTTCTTGAGGGTACACAGGAATTTCATCTAGTCACTTTCATCATGTTGGTTCGATTTGTGTTCACTACTTTGTGAAGGAAATATGCCCTAGAGGCAAAAATAAAATTGTTGTTTATATTTCCATGTATCATGATAAATGTTTATTATTCATGCTAGAATTGTATTAACCGGAAACTTAGTACATGTGTGAATACATAGACAAACAGAGTGTCCCTAGTATGCCTCTACTTGACTAGCTCATTTATCAAAGATGGTTAAGTTTCCTGACCATAGACATGTGTTGTCATTTGATGAACGGGATCACGTCATTAGAGAATGATGTGATGGACAAGACCCACCCGTTAGCTTAGCATAATGATCGTTTAGTTTTATTGCTATTGCTTTCTTCATGACTTATACATGTTCCACTGACTATGAGATTATGCAACTCCCGAATACCGGAGGAACACCTTGTGTACTATCAAACGTCACAACGTAACTGGGTGATTATAAAGATGCTCTACAGGTGTCTTCGCTGGTGTTTGTTGAGTTGGCTAGATCGAGATTAGGATTTGTCACTCCGTGAATAGGATAGGTATCTCTGGGCCCTCTCGGTAATGCACATCACTACGAGCCTTGCAAGCAATGTGACTAATGAGTTAGTTATGGGATGATGCATTACGGAACGAGTAAAGAGACTTTCCGGTAACGAGATTGAACTAGGTATGATGATACCGACGATCGAATCTCGGGCAAGTAACATACCGATGACAAAGGGAACACCGTATGTTGTTATGCGGTTTGATCGATAAAGATCTTCGTAGAATATGTAGGAACCAATATGAGCATCCAGGTTCCGCTATTGGTTATTGACCAGAGATGTGTCTCGGTCATGTCTACATAGTTCTCGAACCCATAGGGTCCACACGCTTAACATTCGATGATGATTTGTATTATGAGTTATGTGATTTGATGACCGAAGTTTGTTCGGAGTCCCGGATGGGACCACGAACATGATGAGGAGTCTAAAAATGGTCTAGAGGTAAAGATTGATATATTGGAAGGTTATATTCGGACACCAGAATGGTTTCGAAGTGTTTCGGGTATTTTCCAGAGTACCGGGAGGTTACCGGAACCCCCCGGAGAAGTATTGGGCCTATTGGACCTTATTGGAGGAGAGGAGAGAGGCCACATGAGAGGGGCGTCCCCCCTTGCCCAAACCGAATTGGACTAGGGGAGGGGTCCGTCCCCCCTCTTTTCTCATCCCTCTCTCTCCCTTCCCCTTTTCCCTCTCCGGTGGAAGGAAGGAAGGGGGGCCGAATCCTACTTGGACTAGGAGTCCAAGTAGGACTCCCCCCTTATGGCGCGCCCCCTAGGTCGGCCACCTCCTCCTCCCCCCTTTTAGACGGAGGCGGGGGGCACCCCAAAGTTACAACCGACATCTCTTAGCCGTGTGCGGTGCCCCCCTCCACAGTTTACGGCCTCGGTCATATCGTCGTAGTGCTTAGGCGAAGCCCTGCGCCGGTAACTTCATCATCACCGTTGCCACACCGTCGTGCTGACGGAACTCTCCCTCATCCTCAACTAGATCAAGAGCTCGAGGGACGTCATCGTGCTGAATGTGTGCAGAACACGGAGGTGCCGTACGTTCGGTGCTAGGATCGGTTGAACCGTGAAGATGTTCGACTACATCAACCGCGTTACTAAACGCTTCCGCTTTCGGTATACGAGGGTACTGATACGCCTCCAACGTATCTATAATTTTTGACTGTTCCGTGCTATTATATTATCTGTTTTTGATGTTTAATGAGCTTTAATATGCACTTTTATAGGACTAACCTGTTAACCGAAGGCCCAGTGCAAATTGTTGCTTTTGTGTGTGCCTATTTTAGTGTTTTGCAGAAAAGGAATATCAAACGGAATCCAAACGGAACGAAACCTTCGCGAGGATCTTTCTTGGAACAAATGTCATCCAGGAGACTTGGAGTGGAAGTCAGAGACGCAATGAGGCGGCCACGAGGCAGGAGGGCGCACCCCCACCCTCGTGGGCCCCTCATAGCTACACCGACATACTTCTTTCGCATATATATACTCTTATACCCTGAAAACATCCAGGGGAGCCACGAAACCACTTTTGCACCGCCGCAACCTTTTGTACCTGTGAGATCCCACCTGGCCTTTTCCGGCAATCTACCGGAGGGGGATTCGATCACGGAGGGCTTCTACATCAACACGATAGCCTCTCCGATGATGTGTGAGTAGTTTATCACATACCTTTGGGTCCATAGTTATTAGCTAGATGGCTTCTTCTCTCTCTTTGGTTCTCAATACAAAGTTCTCCTCGATGTTCTTGGAGATATATTCGATGTAATACTTTTTGCGGTGTGTTTGCCGAGATCTGATGAATTGTGGGTTTATGATCAAGATTATCTATGAACAATATTTGGTTCTTCTCTGAATTCGTATATGCATGATTTGATATATTTGCAAGTCTCTTTGAATTATCGGTTTAGTTTGGCCTACTAGATTAATCTTTCTTGCAATGGGAGAAGTGCTTAGCTTTGGGTTCAATCTTGCGGTGTCCTTTCCTAGTGAGAACAGGGGCAGCAAGGCACGTATTGTATTGTTGCCATCGAGGATAAAAAGATGGGGTTTATATCATATTGCTTGAGTTTATCCCTCTACATCATGTCATCTTGCCTAATGCATTACTCTGTTCTTATGAACTTAATACCCTAGATGCATGCTGGATAGCGGTCCATGTGTGGAGTAATAGTAGTAGATGCAGAATCGTTTCGGTCTACTTGACACAAACGTGATGCCTATGTTCATGATCATGCCTAGATATTCTCATAACTATGCAATTTCTATCAATTGCTCGGCAGTAATTTGTTCACCCACCGTAATGTATGCTATCATGAGAGGAGCCACTAGTGAAACCTATGGCCCCCGGGTCTATTTTACATCATATTAGTTTCCCGTCAACTTGCCAATTTCTTTCGTCATTTATTTTTGCAATCTTTACTTTTCAACCTATACAACAAAAATACCAAAACTATTTATCTTATTATCTCTATCAGATCTCACTTTTGCAAGTGTTCGTGAAGGGATTGACAACCCCTTTATCACGTTGGTTACAAGGTTCTTGATTGTTTGTGCAGGTACTAGGCGATTTGCGTGTAGTCTCCTACTGGATTGATACCTTGGTTCTCAAAAACTGAGGGAAATACTTACGCTACTTTGCTGAATCACCCTTTCCTCTTCAAGGGAAAACCAACACATGCTCAAGAGGTAGCAGGTATGTAGACACATTCTCCCCTCTTGTTTCTATGCATCTCCTAGATAGATCTTGCGTGATCGTAGGATTTCTTTTTGAAATACTGCGTTCCCCAACAGTGGCATCCGAGCCAGGTCTATGCGTAGATGTTATATGCACGAGTAGAACACAAAGAGTTGTGCACGATAATAGTCATACTTCTTACCATCAACGTCTTACTATGATTCGACGGTATTGTTGGATGAAGCGGCCCGGGCCGACATTACATGACCGTGTTCATGAGACTGGTTCTACCGACGTGCTTCGCACATAGGTGGCTAGCGGGTGTCTATTTCTCCAACTTTAGTTGAATCGAGTTTGACTACGGCCGGTCCTTGTTGAAGGTTAAAACAACACACTTGACGAAAAATCGTTGTGGTTTTGATGCGTAGGTAAGAACGGTTCTTGCTAGAAGCCCGTAGCAGCCATGTAAAACTTGCAACAACAAAGTAGAGGACGTCTAACTTGTTTTTGCAGGGCATGTTGTGATGTGATATGGTCAAGACGTGATGAGATATAAATTGTTGTATGAGATGATCATGTTTTGTTAAAATTATCGACAACTAACAGGAGCCTTATGGTTGTCTCTTTATCACATAAGATGCAAGCGCCATATAATTGCTTTACTTTATCGCTATGCGATAGCAATAGTTGCAAAAGCAATAGTTGGCGAGACGACCATGTGACGACACGTTGATAGAGATCAAGATGATGGAGATCATGGTGTCATGCCGGTGACGATGGACATCATGACGGTGCTTTGAAGATGGAGATCAATGGCACAAGATGATGATGGCCATATCATGTCACATATTTTGATTGCATGTGATGTTTATCCTTTATGCACCTTATTTTTCTTAGTACGGTGATAGCATTATAAGATGATCCCTCACTAAATTTCAAGGTATAAGTGTTCTCCCTGAGTATGCACCATTGCTGCAGTTCGTCGTGCCGAGACACCACGTGATGATCAGGTGTGATAAGCTCTACGTTCACATACAACGAGTGCAAGCCAGTTTTGCACACGCGGAATACTCGGGTTAAACTTGACGAGCCTAGCATATGCAGATATGGCCTCGAAACACTGAGACCGAAAGGTCGAACGTGAATCATATAGTAGATATGATCAACATAGAGATGTTCACCATTGAAAACTACTCCATCTCATGTGATGATCGGACATGGTTTAGTTGATATGGATCACATGATCATTTAGATGACTAGAGGGATGTCTATCTAAGTGGGAGTTCTTAAGTAATATGATTAATTGAACTTTAATTTATCATGAACTTAGTCCTGATAGTATTTTCAAATTTTGTTATAGATCAACAGATCATGTTATAGCTCCCCGTTTATTCTCGATATGTTCCTAGAAAAAATAAGTTGAAATATGATAGTAGCAATGATGCAGACTAGGTCCGTGGTCTGAGGATTATGCTCATTGCTGCACAGAAGAATTATGTCCTTGATGCACCGCTAGGTGATAGAACTATTGCAGGAGCAGATACAGACATTATGAACGTTTGACGAGCTCAGTATGATGACTACTTGATAGTTTAGTGCACCATGCTTTACGGCTTAGAACCGGGATTTCAAAAATGTTTTGAAAGAAATGGAGCATATGAGATGCTCCAAGAGTTGAAATTGGTATTTCAGACTCATGCCCGTGTTAAGAGGTATGAGACCTCTGATAAGTACTTTGCCTACAAGATGGAGGAGAATAGCTCAACCAGTGAGCATGTGCTCAGAATGTTTGAGTACTACAATCGCTTAAATCAAGTGGGAGTTAATCTTCCAGATAAGATAGTGATTGATAGAGTTCTCTAGTCACTATCACCAAGTTACTGGAACTTTGTGATGAACTATAATATGCAAGGGATGACGAAAACGATTCCTGAGCTCTTCGCGATGCTAAAATCGGTGAAGGTAGAAATCAAGAAAGAGCATCAAGTGTTGATGGTTAACAAGAGACCACTAGTTTCAAGAAAAGGGGCAAAGGAAAAGAAAAGGAACTTCAAGAAAGAATGGCAAGCAAGTTGCCACTCCCATGAAGAAACCCAAAGCTAGACCTAAGCCTGAAACTAAGTGCTTCTACTGCAAATGGAATGGTCACTGGAAGCGGAACTACCCCAAATACTTGGCGGATAAGAAGGATGGAAAAGTGAAAGGTATATTTGATATACATGTTATTGATGTGTACTTTACTAGTGTTCATAGTAACCCCAGGGTATTTGATACCAGTTCAGTTGCTAAGATTAGTAACTCGAAACAGGAGTTGGAAAATGAACAGAGACTAGTTAAGGGCGAGGTGACGATGTGTGTTGGAAGTGATTCCAAGGTTGATAAGATCACCATCGCACACTCCCTCTATCTTCGGGATTAGTGTTGGACCTAAATAAATGTTATTTGGTGTTTGCGTTGAGCATGAATATGATTGGATCATGTTTATTACGATACAATTATTCATTTAAGTCATAGAATAATTTTTGTTCTGTTTACATGTATAAAACCTTCTATGGTCATACACACAATGTAGATGGTTTATTGAATCTCGATCGTAGTGATACACATATTCATAATATTGATGCCAAAAGATGCAAAGTTGATAATGATAGTGTAACATATTTGTGGCACTGCCATTTTTGATCATATTGGTCTAAAGCGCATGAAGAAACTCCATGCAGATGGGCTTCTAGAATCACTTGATTATGAATCATTTGATACTTGCGAACCATGCCTCATGGGCAAGATGAATAAAACTCTGTTCTCCAGAACAATGGAGCGAGCCACTGACTTATTCGAAACAATACATACCGATGCACGCGGTCCGATGAGTGTCGAGGCTCGTGGCGGGTATCGTTATTTTCTAACCTTCACAGTTGATACCCGCCACACAAGTCTGAATCATTTTGAAAAGTTCAAAGAATTTCAGAGTGAAGTGGAGAATCATCGTAACAAGAAATAAAGTTTCTGCGATCTGATCGCATAGGCAAATATTTGAGTTACGAGTTTGGTCTTCATGTGAAACAATGTGGAATAGTTTCGCAACTCACGCCACCTGGAACACCACAGCGTAATGGTGTGTCCGAACGTCGTAACCGTACTATATTGGATATGGTGCGATCTATTGTGTCTCTTACCGATTTACCACTATCGTTTTAGGGTTATGCATTAGAGACAACTGCATTCACGTTAAATAAGGGCACCATCTAAATCCGTTGAGACGACACCATATGAACTGTAGTTTGGCAAGAAACCTAAGCTGTCGTTTCTTAAAGTTTGGGGCTGCGATGCTTATGTGAAAAAGCTTCAACTTGATAAGCTCGAACCCAAATCGGAGAAATGTGTCTTCATAGGATACCCAAAGGAGACTGTTGGGTACACCTTCTATCACAAATCCGAAGGCAAGATATTCGTTGCTAATAACGGATCCTTTCTAGAGAAGGAGTTTCTCTCAAAAGAAGTGAGTGGGAGGAAAGTAGAACTTGATGAGGTAGTTGTAACCTCTCTCGAATTGGAAAATGCTTCATCACAGAAATCAGTTCTAGTGATGCGTACACCAATTAGTGAGGAAGTTAATGATGATGATCATGAAACTTCAGATCAAGTTACTACCGATCCTCGTAGGTCAACCAGAGTACGATCCACACCAGAGTGGTACGGTAATCCTGTTCTGGAAGTCATGTTACTAGACCATGATGAACCTATGAACTATGAGGTGAAGGAAATATGCCCTAGAGGCAATAATAAAGTTGTTATTTATATTTCCTTATATCATGATAAATGTTTATTATTCATGCTAGAATTGTATTAGCCGGAAACTTAGTACATGTGTGAATACATAGACAAACAAAGTGTCACTAGTTTGCCTCTACTTAACTAGCTTGTTGAATCAATGATGGTTATGTTTCCTAAACCATAGACATGAGTTGTCATTTGATTAACGGGATCACATCATTAGAGAATGATGTGATTGACTTGACCCATCCTGAGGGAGTCCTGGATTAGGGGGTGTTCGGGTAGCCGGACTATACCTTCAGCCGGACTCCAGGACTATGAAGATACAAGATTGAAGACTTCGTCCCATGTCCGGATGGGACTTTCCTTAGCGTGGAAGGCAAGCTTGGCGATGCGGATATTCAAGATCTCCTACCATTGTAACCGACTCTATGTAACCCTAACCCTATCCGGTGTCTATATAAACCAGAGGGTTGTAGTCCGTAGGCAATCAACCCCATATACAACAATCATACCATAGGCTAGCTTCTAGGGTTTAGCCTCCTTGATCTCGTGGTAGATATACTCTTGTACTACCCATATCATCAATGTTAATCTAGCAGGAGGTAGGGTTTTACCTCCATCAAGAGGGCCCGGACCTGGGTAAAACATCGTGTTCCCTGCCTCCTGTTACCATCCGGCCTAGACGCACAGTTCGGGACCCACTACCCAAGATCCGCCGGTTTTGACACCGACACATCCCTTAGCTTAGCACGATGATCATTTAGTTTGTTGCTATTGCTTTCTCCATAACTATACATGTTCCTATGACTATGAGATCATGCAACTCCCGAATACCGGAGGAACACTTTGTGTGCTACCAAACGTCACAACATAACTGGGTGATTATAAAGGTGCTCTATAGGTGTCTCCGATGGTGTTTCTTGATTTGGCATAGATCAAGATTAGGATTTGTCACTCCGATTGTCGGAGAGGTATCTCTGGGCCCTCTCGGTAATGTACATCACAATAAGCCTTGCAAGCAATGCAGCTAATGAGTTAGTTATGGGATGTAGCATTACGGAACGAGTAAAGAGACTTACCGGTAACGAGATTGAACTAGGTATTGAGATACTGACGATCGAATCTCGGGCAAGTAACATACCGATGACAAAGGGAACAACGTATGTTGTTTTGCGGTTTGACCGATAAAGATCTTCGTATAATATGTAGGAACCAATATGAGCATCCAAGTTCTGCTATTGGTTATTGATCGGAGATGAGTCTTGGTCATGTCTACATAGTTCCCGAACCCATAGGGTCCGCACGCTTAACATTCAGTGATGATCGGTATTATGAGTTTATGTGTTTTGATGTACCGAAGGTAGTTCGGAGTCCCGACTTTGATCACAGACATGACGAGGAGTCTCGAAATGGTTGAGACGTAAAGATCGATATACTGGAAGCCTATGTTTGGACATCAGAATGGTTCCGGGTGAAATCGGGAGTATACCGGAGCACCGGGAGGTTACCGGAACCCCCCGGGAGGTATATGGGCCTTATTGGGCCTTAGTGGGAGAGAGGGGAAAGGAGCAAAGGAGGGGGCGCGCCCCCCAAGCCCAATCCATATTGGGAGGGGGGCCGACCCCCCCTTTCCTTCCTCCTCCCTCCTCCTCCCTTCTCTCCTAAATCCGACAAGGCAAGGGGGGGGGGAATCCTACTCCCAGCGGGAGTAGGACTCCCCTTGGGGCGTGCCTAGGAGGCCGGCCCCTCCCCCTCCTCCACTCCTTTATATACGGGGGAGGGGGGCACCCCATGAACACACAAGTTGATCATTGATCTTAGCCGTGTGCGGTGCCTCCCTCCATCATAATCCACCTCGGTAATATCGTAGCGGTGCTTAGGCGAAGCCCTGTTACGGTAGCAACATCATCACCGTCATCACGCCGTCGTGCTGATGAAGTTCTCCCTCGAAGCTCTACTGGATTGTGAGTTTGCGGGACGTCACCAAGCCGAACGTGTGCAGATCGCGGAGGTGCCGTATCTTCGGTACTAGATCGGTCGATTGTGAATACGTACGACTACATCAACCGTGTTGTCATAACGCTTCTGCTTATGGTCTATGAGGGTACGTAGACGATACTCTCCCCTCTCGTTGCAATGCATCACCATGATCTTGCGTGTGCATAGGAATTTTATTGAAATTACTGCATTCCCAACATGAGGAAGCGATGATGAGCCCAGATTCCGACAGATGGCTTGAGGCCATGAAATCTGAGATAGAATCCATGTATGAGAACAAAGTGTGGACTTTGGTGGACTTGCCCGATGATCGGCAAGCCATTGTGAATAAATGGATATTCAAGAGGAAGACAGACGCTGATAGTAGTGTTACTATCTATAAAGCTCGACTTGTCGAAAAGGGTTTTTGACGAGTTCAAGGTGTTGACTATGATGAGATTTTTTCACTCGTATCGATGCTTAAAGTCTGTCCGAATCATGTTAGCAATTGCCACATTTTATGAAATCTGACAAATGGATGTCAAAACTACATTCCTTAATGGTTTTATTAAAGAAGAGTTGTATATGATACAACCAGAAGGTTTTGTCAATCCTAAAGGTGCTAACAAAATGTGCAAGCTCCAGCGATCCATCTATGGACTGGTGCAAGCATCTCAGAGTTGGAATATACACTTTGATGAGTTGATCAAAGCATATAGTTTTATACAGACTTGCGGTGAAGCCTATATTTACAAGAAAATGAGTGGGAGCACTACAGCCTTTCTGATAAGTATATGTGAATGACATATTGTTTACCTGAAATGATGTAGAATTTTCTGGAAAGCATAAAGAAGTGTTTGGAAGGAGTTTTTCAAAGAAAGACCTCAGTGAAGCTGCTTACATATTGGGCATAAAGATCTATAGAGATAGATCAAGACACTTGATAAGATTTTTCAATGAGTACATACCTTGAAAAGATTTTGAAGTAGTTCAAAATGGAACAGTCAAAGAAGGAGTTCTTGCCTGTATTGCAAGGTGTAAAGTTGAGTAAGACTCAAAACACGACCACAACAGAAAAATAGAAAGAGAATGAAAGTCATTCCCTATGCCTCAGCCATAGGTTCTATTAATTATGCTATGCTTTGTACCAAACCTATTGTGTACCTTGTCATGAGTTTGGCAACGGGGTACGATATTGATCCAGGAGTGGATCACTGGATAACGGTCAAAATTATCCTTAGAAGACTAAGGAGATATTTCTCGGTCATGGAGGTGATAAAGAGTTCATCGTAAAGAGTTACGTCGATGCAATGTTTTATACCGATCCGGATGAGTCCGAGTCTCAATCTGGATACATATTGAAAGTGGGAGCAATTAGCTAGAGTAGCTCCATCTAGAGCACTGTAGACATAGAAAATTTGCAAAATACATACGGCTCTGAATGTGACAGACCCATTGACTAAGCTTCTCTCACAAGCAAAACATGATCACACCTTAGTACTCTTTGGGTGTTAATCACATAGCATTGTGAACTAGATTATTGACTCTAGTAAAACACTTTGGGTATTAGTCACATGGCAATGTGAACTAATCACATAAAGGTGTGAACTATTGGTGTTAAACCACATGACAATGTGAACTAGATTATTGACTCTAGTGCAAGTGGGAGACTGAAGGAAATATGCCCTAGAGGCAATAATAAAGTTGTTATTTATATTTCCTTATATAATGATAAATGTTTATTATTCATGCTAGAATTGTATTAACCGGACTTGAATACATAGACAAACATAGTGTCCCTAGTATGCCTCTACTTGACTAGCTTGTTAATCAAAGATGGTTAAGTTTCCTAGCCACAAACATGTGTTGTCATTTGATGAATGGGATCACATCATTAGAGAATGATGCGATGGACTAGATCCATCCGTTAGCTTAGCACTATGATCGTTTAGTTTATTGCTATTGCTTTCTTCATGACTTATACATGTTCCTATGACTATGAGATTATGCAACTTCCGAATACCGGAGGAACACTTAGTGTGCTATCAAACATCACAAGGTAACTGCGAGATTATAAAGATGCTCCATAGGTGTCTCCGATGGTGTTTGTTGAGTCGGCATAGATCGAGAATAGGATTTGTCACTCCGTGAATCGGAGAGGTATCTCTGGGCCCTCTCGGTAATGCACATCACTATGAGCCTTGCAAGCAATGTGACTAATGAGTTATTTACGGGATGATGCATTATGGAACGAGTAAAGAGACTTGTCGGTAACGAGATTGTACTAGGTGATGATACCGACGGTCGAATCCTGGGCAAGTAACATACCGATGACAAAGGGAACAACGTATGTTGTTATGCGGTTTGACCGATAAAGATCTTCGCAGAATATGTAGGAACCAATATGAGCATCCAGGTTCCGCTATTGGTTATTGACCGGAGACGTGTCTCGGTCATGTCTACATAGTTCTCGAACCCGTAGGGTCCGCACGCTTAACATTCGATGACAATTTTATTATGAGTAATGTGATTTGATGAACGAAGTTTGTTTGGAGTCCCGGTTGAGATCACGGACATGATGAGCAGTCTCGAAATGGCCGAGAGGTAAAGATCGATATATTGGAAGGTTATATTCGGACACCGGAATGGTTCCGAAGTGTTTCGGGTATTTTCTGGAGTACCGGGAGGTTACCGGAACCCCCCGGAGAAGTATTGAGCCTATTGGGCCTTATTGGAGGAGAGGAGAGAGGTCACATGAGAGGGGCGCCCTCCATGCCCAAACCGAATTGGACTAGGGGAGTGGGCCGCCCCCCTCTTTCCTTCTCCCTCTCTTTCCCTTCCCCTTTTCCCCCTCCGGTGGAAGGAATGAGGGGGGGGGGGGGCGAATCCTACTTGGACTTCAAGTCCAAGTAGGACTCCCCCCTTATGGAGCGCCCCCTAGGCCGGCCAACTGCTCCTCCCCCCTTTATATACAGAGGCAGGGGAGCACCCCAAAGGCACAACAAACATATCT
>NC_041380.1:320262917-320311328 GCF_002162155.2 Triticum dicoccoides | reverse complement strand
GGCGCCCTCCATGCCCAAACCGAATTGGACTAGGGGAGTGGGCCGCCCCCCTCTTTCCTTCTCCCTCTCTTTCCCTTCCCCTTTTCCCTCTCCGGTGGAAGGAATGAGGGGGGGGGGGGCGAATCCTACTTGGACTTCAAGTCCAAGTAGGACTCCCCCCTTATGGAGCGCCCCCTAGGCCGGCCAACTGCTCCTCCCCCCTTTATATACAGAGGCAGGGGAGCACCCCAAAGGCACAACAAACATATCTTAGCCGTGTGCGGTGCCCCCCTCCACAGTTTATCACCTCACTCATATCGTCGTAGTGCTTAGGCGAAGCCCTGTGCCGGTAACTTCATCATCACCGTCACCACACCGTCGTGCTGATGGAACTCTCCCTCGTCCTCAACTGGATCAAGAGCTCAAGGGACGTCATCATGCTGAACGTGTGCAGAACATGGAGGTGCCGTATGTTCGGTGCTAGGATCGGTTGAATCGTCAAGACGTTCGACTACGTCAACCACGTTACTAAACGCTTCCGCTTCTACGAGGGTACGTAGACAC
This sequence comes from Triticum dicoccoides, assembly GCF_002162155.2. Lineage (NCBI taxonomy): Eukaryota > Viridiplantae > Streptophyta > Magnoliopsida > Poales > Poaceae > Triticum > Triticum dicoccoides. The sequence goes on along the minus strand of NC_041380.1, from coordinate 320,310,785 downwards.
ACTCTCCCCTCTCGTTTCTATGCATCTCCTAGATAGATCTTGCGAGATCGAAGGAATTTTTTTGAAATACTGCGTTGCCCAACACTTTGATAATTTGATATGTGGGTGGACTGGTGCTTAGGTGTTGTTCTTACTTGAACAAACCTCCTACTTATGATTAACCCCCCCGCAAGCATCCGCAACTATGAGATAAGTATTAAGAATAAATTCTAACCATATCATTAAACTTTTGGATCCAATCAGCCCCTTACGGAATTGCGCATAAACTGGGGTTTAAGCTTCTGTCACTCTCGCAACCCATCATCTAATTGCTACTCCACAATTCATTCCCTTAGGCCCAAATATGGTAAAGTGTCATGTATTCGAACACATGACACCACTAAGGGAATCACAACATACATACTATCAAAATATCGAACACATATCAAGCTCACATGATTACTTGCAACATGATTTCTCTCGTGACCTCAAGAACAAAAGTAACTACTCACAAAAGTAACTACTAGTCCACCAAATGAACAAGAGATGAACTAGGGTTTGAGAGGAGATGGTGCTGTTGAAGATGTTGATGGAGATTGTCCTCCGCAAGATGGGAGAGTTGTTGGTGATGATGATGACGATGATGCTTTCCCCCTCTGGGAGGGAAGTTCCCCTGGCGGAATCGCTCCACCGAGGGCAAAAGTGCTTCTACCCAAGTTCCACCTCGAGGTGGTGATGCTCCATCCCGAAAGTCCTCTCCTTATTTTTTCTAGGTCAAAATGACTTATATACCAGAAGATGGGCACCGGAGGTGGGCCGAGGAGAGCACAACCCACCAGGGTGCGCCTGGGCTCCCTGGCGTGCCCAGGTGGGTTGTGCCCACCTGATGGCCCCCCTCTGGTACTTATTGGCTCCAATATTCCTCATATATTCCATAAAAAATCTCGTGAAGTTTCAGCTCATTTGGAGTTATGCAGAATAGGTAGCCTGGCGTAGCTTTTTCAGGTCCAGATTTCTAGCCGCGGAATTCTCCCTCTTGGTGTATACCTTGCATATTATGAGAGAAGGCACTAGAATTACTCCAAAAAGCTTTATTACGGATAAAAACATCATAAATAACAGTAAGAAAACATGATAAAAAATGGATGTATCAGAGTTCAACATGAGTAGCAAATGATTCACAAAAGGAGGCTACTATCTCAAAGTCAAGTCCATGTTTAGTGCTAAACTTTTGAAAAGCATCGGTATCCATAAATATTTAACACAATCATATTTAAGTTTAATACCTGACTATTTACCTTCATCGAGTTCCCAATCTTCAGAGTTGCGTTTAATTCTTTCCAAATGATCCCACTGGAATTCAATAGTCTTCTTTATAAAAGAACCAACACAAGATGTATCAAGCATGGTTTGATCATTATGAGAAAGCCGAGCATAAAAATTCTAGATAATAATTTCTCTTGAGAGCTCATGGTTGGGGCATGAATATAACATGGACTTAAGCCTCCCCCAAGCTAGAACGATACTTTCTCCTTCACGAGGACAAAGATTATACATATAATTCCGATCACGATGAACTAGATGCATATGATATTTTTTTTGAAACTCCAATTTCAATCGATTCAAATTCCAAGATCCAATATCATCGCATATCCTATACCATGCCAATGATTTTCCCTTCAAACATAAAGGGAAAACCTTTTTCATAACTTCATCCCTGGGTAAACCTACAAGCTTGAACAATCCATAAATTTGTTCTACATATATCAAGTGCATATCAGGATGTTCGGTTCCATCTCCTGCATAAGGATTAGCTAGCAGTTGTTCTATCAAACCTGAAGGAAATTCATATTCAATATTTTTAGTGGGTGCAGTATGTTGAGGGGTAGCTAATTGTGGTTCCGAACGAGGTGAAGATACCCCGAACAAACCCCTCAAAGGATTGTTTTCCATAGTAACAAGTGACAATAAATTTCAGCACACTATATAAATGTTTCCTTACCAAAAGTGCTTCACCTCCCGGCAACGGTGCCAGAAAATAGCCTTGATGACCCACAAGTATAGGGCATCAATTGTAGCTCTTTTCAATAAGTAAGAGTGTCGAACCCAACAAGGAGCAGAAGGAAATGACAAGTGATTTTCAGCAACGTAATGTCTGCAAGTGCTGAAATCGTAAGTAGCAGAGTAGTTTGATAGCAAGATAATTTGTAACGAGCAAGTAAATATAGTAGTAGGAAAAGTAAAGCAAGGTCGCCCAATCCTTTTGAGGCAAAGGACAGGCCAAAATAGTCTCTTATGATAAGCAAAGTGTTCTTAAGGGTACACGGGAATTTCATCTAGTCACTTTCATCATGTTGGTTCGATTTGTGTTTGCTACTTTGATAGTTTGATATGTGGGTGGACCGGTGCTTAGGTGTTGTTCTTACTTGAAAAAAACCTCCTACTTATGCTTAACCCCCTCGAAGCTTCCGCAACTACGAGAAAAGTATTAAGAATAAATTCTAACCATAGCATTAAACTTTTGGATCCAATCGGTCCCTTACGGAATAGCGCATAAACTGGGGTTTAAGCTTCTGTCACTCTCGCAACCCATCATCTAATTAGTACTCAACAATGCATTCCCTTAGGCCCAAATATGGTGTAGTGTCATGTAGTCGACGTTCACATGACACAACTAAGGGAATCACAACATACATACTATCAAAATATCGAACACATACCAAGTTCACATGATTACTTGCAACATGATTTCTCCCGCGACCCCAAGAACAAAAGTAACTACTCACAAACGATAATCATGCTCAAGATCAGAGGGGTATTAAATAGCATATTGGATATGAACATATAATCTTCCACCAAATAAACCATATAGTAATCAACTACAAGATGTAATCAATACTACTAGTCACCCACAAGCACCAATCTATAGTTCCGGTTACCAGATTGAACATAAGAGATGAACTAGGGTTTGATATCAGATGGTGCTGTTGAAGATGTTGATGGAGATTGCCCTCCCCAAGAAAGAGAGTTGTTGGTGATGATGATGACGATGATTTCCCCCTCCGGGAGGGAAGTTCCCCCGACAGAATCGCTTCGCCAGAGGGCAAAAGTGCTCCTGCCCAAGTTCCGCCCCGAGGCGGCGTCGCTCCGTCTCGAAAGTCCTCTCCTTATTTTTTCTAGGTCAAAATGACTTATATACCAGAAGATGGGCACCGGAGGTGGGCCTCGGTGAGCACAACCCACCAGGGCGCGCCTGGGCTCCCTGGCGCGCTCGGGTGGGTTTTGCCCACCTGGCGGGCCCCCTCTGGTAGTTATTTGCTCCAATAATTCTTAAATATTCCATAAAAATTCTCCGTGAAGTTTCAGCTCATTTGGAGTTGTGCAGAATAGGTAGCCTGACGTAGCTTTTTTAGGTCCAGATTTCCAGCTGCCAAAATTCTCTCTCTTTGTGTATACCTTGCATATTATGAGAGAAAAGGCATTATAATTACTCCAAAAAAGCATTATTATGGATAAAAACATTATAAATAACAGTAAGAAAACATGATGCAAAATGGACGTATTGGTTGCTTCTCGGGTTACCGAACATACCTTGAACGAGCATGTTGTGGTGGGCATCGTAGCCGCCAAAGACGTCATTCACTGGAGGGTCCCAGGAGATGAGACCACCCCTGTCCCCCAAGAAGGTGAAGTAGTAGTCTTTACCGATCGTATGCTTAGGGGGTTTACCCCACCAGGTTCCAATTTTTTTTGTGACGTGCTGCACTTCTTCAAACTCCACCCATAAGATATTGGGCCCAACTCGATTTCAAACATCTGTAATTTCCAAGTGTTCTGCAAAAGTGTACCTTCAACAAGAGCCCACCGTGGAACTGTTCAGGGAATTTTATTACTTAATCGGCCAGTCTGAATTTACAGACAACCCTAGTTTAGAACTAGGTGGCATCATTCAGAGGCGGAAAGAAGCCACGTTTCATGCTGCTGCATCTCCCAGCCACCCCAAGGACTGGAACCAGACATGGTTCTATTGCAAAGACACCTCTCCAGAAGGTGAAAATCCACTGCCGGGTTATCGTGAAAACCGGCTTAGCAACAGACATCCACTCCCATAGCGGATCAGCACAGAAGAACGTGCCAAGTATATGCCTGTGTTTTCAAAGACGAGGGCCTTGATGGCCAATGGTTTAACCGAAGTTGACCTAGTCTGTTACTAGGTCGCATGGAAGATTTTGCCCTTAAGTCGTTGGTCCGGCTTAATGTGCGAGTACACCGGTGATACGTCTCCAACGTATCTACTTTTTCAAACACTTTTGCCCTTGTTTTGGACTCTAACTTGCATGATTTTGAATGAGACTAACCCGGACTGACGCTGTTTTCAGCAGAATTACCATGGTGTTATTTATGTGCAGGAGCAAACATTCTCGGAATGACCTGAAACTTCATGGAGACACTTTTCAGAAAATAAGAAAAATACCTGCCAAAGATGAAGGCCAGGGGGCCCACCGTCTTGCCACGAGGGTGGGGGGCGTGCCCCCTACCTCGTGGGCCCCCTGTTGCCTCTCCGACTCCAACTCCACCTCCATATATTGAGTTTCGATGAGAAAAAAATCAGAGAGAAGAAATCATCGCGTTTTACAATACGGAGCCGCCGCCAAGCCCTAAAACCTCTCGGGAGGGCTGATCTAGAGTCCGTTCGGGGCTCTGAAGAGGGGAATCCGTCGCCATTGTCATCATCAACCATCCTCCATCACCAATTTCATGATGCTCACCGCCGTGCGTGAGTAATCCCATCGTAGGCTTGCTGACAGTGATGGGTTGGATGGGATCTATCATGTAATCGAGTTAGTTTTGTTAGGGTTTGATCCCTAGTGTCCACTATGTTCCGAGATTGATGTTGCTATGACTTTGCTATGCTTAATGCTTGTCACTAGGGCCCGAGTGCCATGATTTCAGATCTGAACCTATTATGTTTTCATCAATATATCAGTGTTCTCGATCCTATCTTGCAAGTCTATAGTCACATATTATGAGTTATGATCCGTTAACCCCGAAGTGACAATAATCGGGATACTTACCGGTGATGACCGTAGTTTGAGGAGTTCATGTATTCACTATGTGTTAATGCTTTGGTCTGGTTCTCTATTAAAAGGAGGCCTTAATATCCCTTAGTTTTCGTAAGGACCCCGCTGCCACGGGAGGGTAGGACAAAAGATGTCATGCAAGTTCTTTTCCATAAGCACGTATGACTATGTTCGGAATACATGCCTACATTATATCAATGAACTGGAGCTAGTTCTGTGTCACCCTAGGTTATGACTGTTACATGATGAATCGCATCCGACACAATTCTCTATCACCGATCCATTGCCTACGAGCTTTCCATATATTGTGCTTCACTTATTTACTTTTCCGTTGCTATTGCTATCATCACTACAAAATACCAAAAACATTACTTTTACTATTGTTACCTTTTGCTACCATTACCACTACTATCATATTACCTTGCTACTAAACACTTTGCTGCAGATATTAAGTTTCCAGGTGTGGTTGAATTGACAACTCAGCTGCTAATACTTGAGAATATTCTTTGGCGCCCCTTGTGTCGAATCAATAAATTTGGGTTGAATACTCTACCCTCGAAAACTATTGCGATCCCCTATACTTGTGGGTTATCAAGACCATTTTCTGGCGCCGTTGCCGGGGAGCATAGCTCTATTCTTTGAGTCACTTGGGATATATATATATCTGCTTATCATTATGAAGAACTCGAGAGATCCAAAAACCAAGATCTATCCCTCAACTACAAGGGGAGGTAAGGAACTGCCATCTAGCTCTGCACTTGATTCACCTTTTGTTTTAAGTAAGCTTGCAACACCTACACCTGCTTCTGCTATTCGTTCTAATATGTCACATGTTATTGATGATGCCACTTCTGCTATGCATGATACTTATGATGAAACTACCTCTATGCCTGATACTACTGTGCCACTTAGTGATTTTCTTGATGAACAACTTGCTAGGGCTAGAGAGATTGAAAATATTGAATTTGATGATACTGATGAAAGTGATGATGAAGAACCACTTGCTATTCCTAAGGGTTATGTATTTGATCAAGATGCTTCTTTAGCCATTTTAGCTTGCAGAAATAGAACTGAACTTAAAAGATTATTAGCTAAATGGAGTAAGCAATCCCTAAATGATAGAATGAAACCTGACCCTGCTTTTGCTACTTCACCTATCTTTGTTACTGATAAGGATTATGAATTCTCTGTTGATTCTGATATAATTACTTTGATTGAATCTGATCCTTTTCATGGTTATGAATCTGAAACTGTTGTGGCACATCTTACTAAATTGAATGATATAGCTACCCTGTTCACTAAAGATGAGAAAACTCACTACTTTTACATTCTTAAAATATTTCCGTTCTCATTAAAGGGTGATGCTAAGATATGGTTTAATTCTCTTGATCCTAGTTATGTGAGTAGTCCCCAGGATATGATTTATTACTTCTCTGCTAAATATTTCCCTGCTCCTAAGAAACAAGCTTCTTTAAGGGATATATATAATTTTGTGCAAATTGAAGAAGAGAGTCTCCCACAAGCTTGGGGGAGGCTTCTCCAATTACTTAATGCTTTGCCTGATCATCCTCTTAAGAAAAATCAAATACTTGATATCTTTTATAATGGATTAACCGATGCCTCCAGAGATTACCTGGATAGTTGTGCTGGTTCTGTTTTCAGGGAAAGAACACTAGATGAAGCTGAAATTCTATTGAATACTATGTTGACAAATGAAAATAATTGGACACCTCCGGGACCAATTCCTGAGCCTATTCCTAAACCAACTCCAAAGAAGAGGGGTATTCTATTTCTCAGTCCCGAAGATATGCAAGAGGCAAAGAAATCTATGAAAGAAAAGGGTATTAAAGCTGAAGATGTTAAGAATTTATCTCCTATTGAAGAAATAAATGGTCTTAATTTACCGCATGTTGAAGAAACATATAATCTTAATCCTTTACCTATTGAAGAAACTCATGGTCTTGATAACCCGACACCGGTAGTAAAGGTAAATTCTCTCTATAGATATGATAAAGCTGTAATCCCATTTACTCAAATTGCTAGCCCATGCTTAGATGAGTTTGATAAATTTATGGCTAAGCAAGAAGATTTTAATGCTTATTTTGGTAGACAATTGAAATCCAATTCAAATATGCTTGGACACTTGGGTGATTATATGGCTAATGTTAAAGGTGAACTTAAACTTATTAGTAAACATGCTTCTATGGTTACCACTCAAGTAGAACAAGTACTTAAAGCTCAGAATGATTTGCTCAATGAATTGAATAGTAAAGATAATGATTATGTTGTTAGAGTGGCTACTAGAACTGGTAGAATGACTCAGTAACCTTTGTATCCTGAAGGCCATCCTAAGAGAATTGAGCAAGATTCTCAGAGAAATAATATAGATGCACCTAGTTCTTCTAAAAAGAAGAAAAAGAAAAATGATAGGACTTTGCATGCTTCTAGTGATCCTATTGTTGAAACACCTGAGAATCCAAATGATATTTCTATTTCTGATGCTGAAACACAATCTAGTAACGAACCTGAAACTAATGATAATGCTAATGATAATGTTCATAATGATGCTCAACCTAGTAATGATAATGATAAAGAAATTGAACCTGCTGTTGATCTTGATAACCCACAATCAAAGAATCAACATTATGATAAGAAAGACTTTGTTGCTAGGAAACATGGAAAGAGAGCCTTGGGTTTAGAAACCCATGCCTTTTCCTCCTAAACCATCTAAGAAAAATGATGATGAGGATTTTGAGCGCTTTGCTGAAATGATTAGACCTATCTTTTTACGTATGCGATTAACTGATATGCTCAAAACCAATCCTTATGCTAAGTATATGAAAGATATTATTACAAATAAGAGAAATATACCGGAAGCTGAAATTTCCACCATGCTTTCTAATTATACTTTTAAGGGTGGAATACCAAAGAAACTTGGAGATCCAGGAGTACCCACTATACCATGCTCCATTAAAAGAAACTAGGTTAAAACTGCTTTATGTGATCTTGGAGCCGGTGTTAGTGTTATGCCTCTCTCTTTATATCGTAGACTTGATTTGAATAAGTTGACACCTACTGAAATATCTTTGCAAATGGCTAATAAATCAACTGCTATACCTGTCGGTATTTGTAGGATGTGCCTGTTGTAGTTCCAAATGTTACTATTTTAACGGACTTTGTTATTCTTGATATTCCTGAGGACGATAGTATGTCTATTATTCTTGGAAGACCCTTTTTGAATACTGCAGGGGCTGTTATTGATTGCACTAAAGGCAATGTCACTTTTCATGTTAATGGCAATGAGCATACGGTACACTTTCCGAGGAAACAACCTCAAGTTCATAGTATCAACTCTATTGGAAAAATTCCATCAATTATATTTGGAGGTTTTGAATTTCCTCTTCCTACTGTCAATAAGAAATATGATATTCTTATTATTGGGGATGTGCATATCCTTGTTGAGGTAACATAGTGTTATTCGAAATTTCTTCGGTTCCATGTTATTCGGAATGGTTCGTTAACAAGACTTGATCAACCTTGTTAGTGGATTCCTTTTGATGATCATGAGATGGATGAAACTAGAAGGCACAACCTTCTGTACCCCACTTTTACTTTCTGTTATTTATATTAAATAAAATAAAAATAAATATTTTTCTATCTGTTATCTGATTATCCGTGCAATATAAAAATACCTCAGAAAAGAAAATTTCTCCAAATGCCCTGAAAATTAAATATGATTTTTTCTAGAATATTTGAGGATTTATGGAACCGAGAACACACCAGGGGGTCAACCACCTGCCCATGAGGTTGGAGGGCGCGCCCCCTGCCTCGTGGGCCCATGGTGGCCCTCCTCCATTTATTCCTGCACCCACACACTTCATCTTCCTCCCCCAGACACGAATATCCAGCTCAAGCACGAGTTCTAGCTCATTTTGCTACCATTTTCGATCTCCTTGCTCGAGGCACCTCTCACAAAATTGCTTGGGGAGATTGTTCCTTGGTATGTGACTCCTCCATTGGTCCAATTAGTTTTTGTTCTAGTGCTTTATTGATTGCAAATTTTTGCTGCTTAGGTGACCCTGTTCTTGAGCTTGGATGTCAAATTTATATGGTCAAAAGTAGTTTTGATGCATGATATAGGCCCTAGGCACTTGTAGGAGTAGTTGCTATCAATATTATTGAGTTTGGTTTACTTTTATTTTGAAGTTACTAAAAATTTCAGAATTTTTCAGAAAATGATGAGGAGACTTTTGATGGGCTCATCGAGCCAAAGCTCGAAGGAAAAGGCACCGAAGCCTAAGTATAATCTGCCTCGCACCACGGAGGTTCAGGCGTGTGAATGGCCTTCCGAGGATTTCTTGAGAGCAGCCAGGATTTATGAAGATTTTCATGAGTTGGCTCAGACTGCAGGCCTTACCGCTTTCCTCCACGACGAATGCAATCAGTATCTCTTGCTCACAAATACCTTTGTGCAAAACTTTCATTTTCATTCTAGGAACTCACCATCTATGGTGGAATTTCATTTATATGATGAGCATAAGGAGATGTCACTTTATGATTTCTGTCGGATTTGTTTAGTCCCTTTTGGGGGCAAGACAGAAGAACCACATCGTGATGATGTGGAGGGATTTATTGACACTATCACTGTAGGGGAAACAAGGAAGGTTTCCGATGCACGAATCACTAGCATACATTTTCCTGTTTTACGCTACCTTGCATTATTTGCTAGTCGTTTCTTAATTGGTCGCGGAAACTGTGGAAACCTGAGTATCCCTGATATTATTATTTTGCACCATGGTTTATACGGTGATAACTCTTTTAGTATGGGCAGCATTATTGCCAAACGGTTAAGTCTGAACCGTACCAAGGCCCCATCTTTGGAGGCATCTATGCTACACGCCTAGCTGCACATTTTAACATACCTATTAGGCATGCTGAGAAGGAAGAAAAAGTGCTACTCCGTGCTTATCTAGATTATAAAAGTATGGTTGCACATGATTTTATTGTTAAGAATAGGGAAGGAGAGCTTAAATATCAATTGTTCTTTAATAAACATCATCCTGAGACTATTACCTTGCCTACTCCTTCTTTGTTTGATTTGACTATAGGCACGTACCTTGTTCCGTTGATGGCTATTCACGCCTACCGGAACCCTGCACCAGCCGAGGAGCCAGAGCCGGAACCACAATTTGATCCTTCACGACAGTCTAATTACCAGTGGGATCCGGAGATGATTGTCAGCCAGTGGCAATCGGAGCCTTCCTCCTCTTCATCACAGTACGACCCCAGCTACTATTATGGATATCAGCCAGGCCAGCCATGGCCATAGACCAACTTAGGCCAAAAGCCTAAGCTTGGGGGAGTACGTATTTCCCACCGGCATTACATTTATGTTCACACACTCATTGCTAGATGTCGGTGCTCATACTTTTTCATTGTATCATCCATGATAGTTTAATTTCCTTTTTATGCTTTCTTCTTGTGTGTTTAATAAACCTTAAGAAAAACCAAAAAAAATTAGTTGTAGCTTATAATTAGTTTACTTTCCATGCTTGTAGTAGTAATTAAAAAGAAAACCCAAAAATATTTCCTATTCTTCTTTTGCTTGTTGGGAGGTTTCCCGTGTAAATAGTTTTATTTCTTTTCTTTTCTTTGGGGGTCGATAGGAGAAGACCATAATTAAATTGTTGAAGTGGCTCTTATATGCATTATTGTTGATCTGACAAAAGAGCCCATATTTCCTTGTCTTCTCCTATTTATTGAATGCTTGCAGATTCCAGCTTAGTCCAGTGCACGTGCACTATTATTATTATTCACATCGTTCGGTCGTGCAAGTGAAGGGCAATTATGATGATATATGATGGACTGGCTGAGATGAGAAAAGCTGGTATGAACTCGACCTCTTTTGTTTTTTGTAAATATGATTAGTTCATCGTTCCTTATTCAGCCTATTATAAATAAACATGTTTGCAATGACAACTAGAGATCATAGTTTCTTGTGCCATGCTTGATTAGCTATGAGTTATAATGGTTTACCTTGCGTGCCAACATGCTATTAAAATGGTTATGATGTGGTATGATAGGGTGGTATCCTCCTCTGAATGATTTAAGTGACTTGACTTGGCACATGCTCATGCATGTAGTTGAAACAAAATCAACATAGCCTTCACGATATTTATGTTCATGGTAGATTATATCCTACTCATGCTTGCATTCAGTGTTGATTAATTTTAATGCATGTTCATGATTGTTGTCGCTCTCTAGCTGGTCGCTTCCCAGTCTTTTGCTAGCCTTCACCTATACTAAGCGGGAATACTGCTTGTGCATCCAAACTCCTTAAACCCCAAAGTTATTCCACATGAGTCCACCATACCTACCTATATACGGTATCTACCTGCCGTTCCAAGTAAATTTGTATGTGCCAAACTCTAAACCTTCAAATAAATATCCTGTTTTGTATGCTCGAATAGCTCATGTATCAACTAGGATTGTCTGTATCTTCCATGTTAGGCGAGTTATTCTCAAGAGGAGTGGACTCCGCTCCTCACTCACGAGATAAATGGCTGGTCACCGGGATGCCCAGTCCCATGCTTTATGCAAACTAAATCAAAATAATTGCAAACAAAACTTCCCCTGGGACTCTTTTTAGTTGGAGGCACTCGTTGTTTTGAGCAAGTCATGGATTGATGCTTGTTGGTGGAAGGGGGAGTATAAACTTTACCATTCTGTTTGGGAACCGCCTATAATGTGTGTAGCATGGAAGATATCGCCATCTCTTGGTTGTTATGTTGACAATGAAAGTATACCGCTCAAAATATTATTCACCTCTGTTTCAAAACCGAGCTCTACAAATCCCTGCTCCCCTCTGCGAAGGGCCTATCTATTTACTTTTATGCCGAGTCATCATCCTCTTATTAAAAAGCACTAGTTGGAGAGCACTGCTGTCATTTGCATTCGTTATTGTTAGTTTACATTGAGTATGAGTTGACTGGATCTCTTTTACCATGAATTACAATGTCTAGTCATTCCTTGGTCTTTGAAGGTGCTCTGCATTTATGTTTTGCGGTCTCAGAAAGGGCTAGCGAGATACCACCTTGTTATATCATATTATGATTGTTTTGAGAAAGTGTTATCATCCGAGTTTTATTATTATGGCTCGCTAGTTGATTATGCTATTGATATGAGTAACTTGAGACCTATGCGTTATTGCCAATGTGGTTAGTTATAATCTTTGCTAAAAACTTGAATGCTGGCTTTACATATTTACAACAACAAGAGCAAACAGGGTTTGTAAAAGTTTTTCTTTATCACTTTCAGTTTGTCAACTGAACTGCTTGAGGACAAGCAAAGGTTTAAGCTGGGGGAGTTGATACGTCTCCAACGTATCTACTTTTCCAAACACTTTTGCCCTTGTTTTGGACTCTAACTTGCATGATTTGAATGGAACTAACCCGGACTGACACTGTTTTCAGTAGAATTACCATGGTGTTATTTATGTGCAGGAGCAAACGTTCTCGGAATGACCTGAAACTTCACGGAGACACTTTTCAGAAAATAAGAAAAATACCCGCCAAAGATGAAGGCCAGGGGGCCCACCATCTTGCCACGAGGGTGGGGGGTGCGCCTGCCCCCCTAGGGCGTGCCCCCTACCTCGTGGGCCCCCTGTTGCCTCTCCGATTGAGTTTCGATGAGAAAAAATCAGAGAGAAGAAATCATCGCGTTTTACAATACGGAGCCGCCGCCAAGCCCTAAAACCTCTCGGGAGGGCTGATCTGGAGTCCGTTCGGGGCTTCGGAGAGGGGAATCCGCCGCCATCGTCATCATCAACCATCCTCCATCACCAATTTCATGATGCTCACCGCCGTGCGTGAGTAATTCCATCGTAGGCTTGCTGGACGGTGATGGGTTGGATGGGATCTATCATGTAATCGAGTTAGTTTTGTTAGGGTTTGATCCCTAGTGTCCACTATGTTCCGAGATTGATGTTGCTATGACTTTGCTATGCTTAATGCTTGTCACTAGGGCCCGAGTGCCATGATTCCAGATCTGAACCTATTATGTTTTCATCAATATATCAGTGTTCTTGATCCTATCTTTCAAGTCTATAGTCACCTATTATGTGTTATGATCCGTTAACCCCGAAGTGACAATAATCGAGATACTTACCGGTGATGACCGTAGTTTGAGGAGTTCATGTATTCACTATGTGTTAATGCTTTGTTCCGTTTCTCTATTAAAAGGAGGCCTTAATATCCCTTAGTTTCCGTAAGGACCCCGCTGCCACGGGAGGGTCGGACAAAAGATGTCATGCAAGTTCTTTTCCATAATCATGTATGACTATGTTCGGAGTACATGCCTACATTATATCAATGAACTGGAGCTAGTTCTGTGTCACCCTAGGTTATGACTGTTATATGATGAACCGCATCCGACATAATTCTCTATCACCGATCCATTGCCTACGAGCTTTCCATATATTGTGCTTCGCTTATTTACTTTTCCGTTGCTATTGCTATCATCACTACAAAATACCAAAAAACATTACTTTTACTATTGTTACCTTTTGCTACCGTTACCACTACTATCATATTACCTTGCTACTAAACACTTTGCTGCAGATATTAAGTTTCCAGGTGTGGTTGAATTGACAACTCAGCTGCTAATACTTGAGAATATTCTTTGGCTCCCCTTGTGTCGAATCAATAAATTTGGGTTGAATACTCTACCCTCGAAAACTGTTGCGATCCCCTATACTTGTGGGTTATCAACCGGCAACGTCAAAGATCCGCTGCATTACTCCTCCATCCGTCTTGATGACAAATCAATAAATGACATGACAAAGACTCTGCTCAATGAGAGCCTAGCTACTTGTAGCAAAGTGGGGCTGAACCCCTTCTGCGCGCTCAACAAGCTGCCAGCTGTAAGTATTTTTCAAGCAACCTTTATTGCCTCTTTATTTGTCAACCTGCCTTCTCATTATTATCTAAATTTTTGCAGGCTGACTCCCCCTTATGGAGTAGGAAATTGCAAGATAAGCTGGCAAAGAAGGTCCGGACAAAGAATAAGGCTTCAAAAAAGCCCGCCAAGAAGAAGACCAATCCCTTCGAGTTATTTAACTTGGATGATGATGAGTCGGAGGTAGAACTTGACTCCCTTGGCTCATATTTTGTACATCCTATTGACAATGATCACTATCAGGATGACGCGGAAGGCAGCCACGTAGATGGTGAAGAGGTAATTATTCTCTCCTCCGGCTCAAAACATTTGCCAAGACAGAAAATTTGACAAGCGAGCCAGAAAGTAAGGTTTTCTCACCCTTTAGCTTATCTGGATCCTAACTTTCTTTTGAAGAAATAGCAGCATGAAGCTCACCGCACAACTCGGAATAGCGGCGGTGGGGTTCTCTCTTCCGGTTTACCCAACACGCCAGTTCCACGCAAGCACCATGCAGAGGTTTCACAGAGTTCCATCTTAACTTTCCCAAGGCAAGCCTTTTTCGACAACCTCTTAACTCGTCTGACTCAAACTATCAGGGAACCTCTCATTTGTCATCAGGCGATTCCACTAGGACTCAAGTTTCTCTGTTCAAGACTGTTCCTGGGTAGGAATACTTAAGCCTGCTTTCTTTAATACCTTATTCAATTGGTATACTAATCTCATCATGTGTTTTACCTTCAGTGCCGCCAAGCCTACTAAGAAGCTGAAGACGAATAAACTGGCCGAAGATCCCAAGGTCGGTGACCCGGAGAAGCAAACAGTGTCTGAGTCTTTGCCTCAAACATCTGAAGCAGCCATGGACGATCCGCCATCAGAGGAGCACCCTTTCACCATGGGCCCCACGAACGTTGACCCAGAAAATGCGAAGCCGCCCAGCCCCGCTCAGCGGGCTCGCGAAACCGAAGATGTTATAGTTACTGGGACAACTTTCACGGCTCCAGGTAACCCCACCGTCTTGTCCAAGCACATCGCCAAAGAGGAATTCTCCGCTGTTGACAAAGGCAAGTGGAAACTGGATCTAGAGAGTTATGCTCAATTCAACGCCCAGGAGCTTCACGCGGGTTACTTTAGCCGCCTCCACACCAGCCGCGACTTTGAAGCCGGCTTGGTTAATCTTATGAAAGATCGTTTTGAGGTAAGAAAAAATTTCTCATATCAATATATATCTGTCAGGCGCCAACTCTACTAGATATCATAAAATTGAATATGTCGTAGACTTTAAATATCCTTGTTGATCTTGATATTCATGTCGTAGCATGTTAGAACTGCAGAATAACCCTTAATAGCCCCCAAGAACCAGCTTAATTAGCATGGTTAAGCTGGGACTTCAAAGATGTAGCTCTTAATTCACATATGTAGCTCCCATGGGCCGACTTAAAGTGGCAAGTTAAGCCGGAACTTCAAATAATAGTGCTTAATTGTGCTCCTGTAGCCCCCAAGGGGCATCTTAATCAGCATGGCTAAGCCGGAACTTATCACCATAATGAGGAACCAAAATCCAAATATATGTAGCCCCCATGAGTCGACTATAGTCATAGCAGTTTAGCCGGGTCATCATAAAACTGTCTTCAAAAAAGAGCAATGCGCATTAGCCCCCAAGTGCCAGGTGAAATACTTGTATTGTGATTGGGACTTCAAATAATATGATCATAATGCCTCCTATCTTGTTCATGTTGCAGTCTAAACTAAATATGAAGGAATCCCAAGTCAAAGATTTGAGGGCCAACATTCAAACCCAACAATATGAGACTTCAAAAGTCAAATCAGAACTGAAGAACGCTCTGGCAACCATTGAAACTTTGAAAAAGGACTTCAGTACTGAGAGAACCAGCTGGGAGACCGAAAAGGCAACTCTATTGAAAAGAGCACAAGACGCCGAAGCTACCCTTAAACCGGTGATTGATGAGTTATCCGGTTTAGAACAGCAAATCAACAGCATGCCAACGACCATCTTTGGTAAGTAATAGTATACTTTAATATTTCTTCACCAATGTTGAACAACCGTTGAGCCGGTTTATAAATATACTTGCTAATGCAGGTTCCAAAAGCTCCAAGCTGGGCGATGATATGCGCATAAAGCTGAAAGCGGTATATACCTTTGTGGAGCTGCTGTACACTGGTGCTCAACAGGATATTTCTGCTGCTTTGCATAAGAAGCAAGCACCTTACCTCATCAAGGAAGTATTGGAGAGGCTGTCTGTGCTACGGCAAAGGGTGGAAGAACTAAAACGATCAGCCGCTAGAGCCGGTGCCGTCACTGCTTTGAGCCGAGAAAAGGCGTGGCAAGCTGAACTTGACCCAGAAGAGATAACAACCGGCTGTCCCAGTTTAAAAGAGGATGGGTCACCCTTTAGCGCTGATGAGATCGCCAAGATAGCATGAGAGATGCGTCCTTGGGCAAGCAAACTGGCTGAGGAAACTGATCTTTGCAAATACCATCCGGTTTATGATGCTAAAAATTCCAAAGTGAAGGCACCGGTTCATGAGGCCATGGACCTTATCACGCCAACACGTAAAAACACACTACAAAAAAATACACTTCCGTGATGATACATGTTTGTCACAGTAGGTCATGTCTTCTGTCATGCATGTACATCCATCACAATTTTATGACAGAATCAATATAGTCATACCTGTGTTGTCGTAGAAGTGTTCCATGACATAACCAAAATTATCATCACGGAAGTGTCCACTTCCATGACGATAAATCGCGCGTCACAGAAGTGCTTTCGTCAAGGGTGACCGACACGTGGCATCCACCATAACGGAACACCGTTAAGCTACCGGGTCTGGTTTTGGATCCGATAACCCGTTAACAGCCCTGACCAATGGGGATTTTCCACGTGTAAAATCATCATTGGCTGGAGGAAACACGTGTTGGCTCACCGTTGGGACAGATGTCATCCACTCATTGGACCCAAAGCTCCTATGATACGTCGATACGTGGCACGACCCAACAGAGGCCCATTCCTGTGAAAAGGCCGACCCGTTTGACTTGGTCAAAAGGTGGCGGGCCGGCCCACGGCAAGCCTGTTAACGGCCTGTTCGCATATAGCCCATTTACAGCCCGCTAACCCAGGGCCCTTTTACGGCCTATCCGAATTAGGCCCAGTATCGTCATCTGGGCCGTTCAATATAATTCCACCCTGTTTTAACTTCCGACCCATGTATGGCCCATGACGTCTTTCGGCCCATATGAGGCCCTTAGTAACTCTCGGCCCATTAATAGCCTGTGGTAAAACTGGCCCGTAATGAACAGTGTATCACTTTATACCCATTAACGACACATGGTGAAACTGGGCCATAATGAATAGTGTATCACTTTATACCCATTAACGGCCCATTATTCCGTTGGGCCGTTTCCAGCCCATGTTATCTTTCAGCCTTCTCAGGGCCCATTTATTCTTGGGCTCATTTCCAGCATTCGTTTACTTACGGCCCGTTATTGTCATTTTCTGCTTGTGGGCCAAATTCAGCCCATGGTTACAGTCGGCCCGTTTGTGTCCCGTTAATACGTTGGGCCATTTTCATAGCATCATCAAATACGACCGATTAACAACGGCCCGTTATGGTCGGCCCATGAACGGACGATTTCAACTCTAGCCCATTTACCGCCATAATGTGGTCTGTTATTGGCCCATGTTTGGCCAACCAATCATACGACCCGTAGAAGGCCCATTGATTATATGGCCCGTAGAAGGCCCATTGTGTCTACGACCCGTATAAGGCCCATTGTTTCTACGCCGCAGAAGGCCCATTGTTTCTACGGCCCTTAGAAGGCAGATTGTTTCTATGGCCCGTAGGAGGCCCATGTTAACTACAATAAATATGTAGCCCATGGTTATTGTGGCCTAGTTTAAAAAAATAGGTTATTGCGGCCACTAGCAAACCATGTAAAAAGAACTGCACTGACTACAAGAAAACAAATAAACAAGACAATAAGGAAATAAATAAGCAAGCAACTTACGCTAGGCTATCATGGCTATTACACATATTACATCCGCTGGGGATCAAAGTTCGCCACCAGTGCAAATATAGGAAACAAAGCAGCATATAAACACCGTAGCAAAACAAGTCCAGAACTGAAACCATTTCAGAAGAGCTCAAGAAACAATATCCTGGGTACCCATAATGCTGGCAAGATGCTTAGCAAGCTTATTAACTTTCTCTTGTTTGGTGCTTAAATCCTCCAACACTTGTTGTTGCACCAGAAAGTATGCATCTGAATTCTGCAGGGACTTTCTCAGTCCTTCGGCTTCCTATCGCATAACATCTGATCGATATCTTTCAACCTGAAGTTGAGACTCAAGAAGCCGAATTGATTCAGGCAGTGAGTTCGAAGAGCTGGTGCTAGCAGTAGTAGCTAGTAACTCGAACACTACATCAAGACAGGACTTTGGGGTTGTCTCAGTGTCTTCAATATAGTTTTTATCAACTTTCATGGAGATCAACATGGATGTCTCACTATCTTGAACCTTATCTGCATTACTTCCTTTACCATTGCATAATGGGGTACTCTTCTCCAATATTTTATCCGCGTTCTAAAATAGAAACAAACAAACACATCACAAGTTTACAATGTCGTATATGAAACTCATTTTGGTAAACCAGTTCAGTAGTAAGGTGGACATGATAACAACATGAAACAAACATATATCTATGTAGTATGGTCACTGTATGGTCTATATCATTCTAGTTTATGTTGCCAAATCAAGATAGATACAGTTCGAATCATATCTATTTAAGACAAAGTAGCATAGGCAGAATATAAGTGTGGGAAACTACACAACAATAACAACACTTGGTAATGTGCATGGCATGAGAACATAACTGTTTATTCAATTGAAACTGAAATCAACATAGAGCAAGTTACAACAGCAAACATATTAAAGAAACATGTTTAAAACATACCTGTTGCGCCATTGGAGTTTCAATTGCATCCTTCAAATTTGAAATTAGTTGGTATGAGTAAATACAGTGATGCAAGAGCAAAGTAGTATGAACCATAGCTACGGAACCTGACCTGAGAACAATTCTTATTATGCTTTAAGCGTTGACTTGGGGTTCAGAGTGGTGGTCCTCGGCTTTGGGCACTGTAGTTGCCTTACTAACTTCTCGTGTTTGGGTGCTCTATGGTGGAGACGGTGTTGTGTCAACGGGAACTGGGTTACTATCTGCTGGGGTTGGGGTTAGAAGGGGTGTAGCTGGTTCTCTGTCCAACTAGGTAGGGGTACAATCTGCATGAGTCTGGGTTATGTGTGGTGGGGCTAGTTCTTGGGCAAGTACAACTGTGGTTCTATCTCCATCGACAGGTAGCACGATCTTTTCTGAAGACCGTGTTTTTACTCCCACCGATACTGCCATCACCCCATCCAATTGAAATGGCTGATAAACAAGAAAAGTAATTGAATGTATAGACATTGTAAGATAGACAGGTGCAATGGATAGTAGGGAAGAAAACAGTGCATGGAATAATTCACATTTATGTTGTCTAACCAAAGAGAATAGCAGGACATAATTTCACATATATGATGGCTAATTAAACAGGATAGCATGACACAATTTCACATGTATGATGGATAACTAAATAGGATATAATGACATACTTCAAAATATGATGACTATGTAAACAAGATGACATGATATAACTATACGACGTGTCTATTAAAGTGGTTGGCATGCCATAAATCACAAACATGCCATCGATGGAAACATGATGGCATGATATAATTCACGGATAGAATTACATAATTCAAAATATGATGACTATGTGAACGGGATAAGATGATATAACTATATTATGTCTTTAGAATATGGGTTGGCATGCCATAATTCAGATACATGCTATCTATATAAACATCATGGCATGATATAATTCAAATATATGATTTATATACTAAGGAAGTGAGCAAAGGGAAATCACATATATGATGTGTCAACTAAGGAGATGTCATTCAATATCGTGTATATGATGTAAAAACTAAGCATTGCAATACAACATATGCATGATATGAGTAATATAACCCTGCCAAGTTTGAGCATACACCTCAGGGGGATAATAGGACTGGTCATCTGCCTCTGAATCCTCCTCTGAAGAGCTATCCATAACCAGCAAGCTATCTGCTTCAAGAGGTAGCATTGTCTGCTCTGAAGACCTTGTTTTCACCCCGGATTTCTCCATCACCAATTCAAATGGCTGATGCACAGGAAGAGCAGTTGAATATACAAACATTGTCGAAAAAAGCAATGAGAAATACTGTTGGGGATATTACTACTGGGCGTAAACCGGCCAGGAGTAGCCAGATTAACTTTATGAAGATTAGAAGCCCATGAAGACGTAAGAATGATGGTGCTTTACGAAGGCCCAAGGCCCAAAGGAGAGTTAAGGCCTGTAGATGTAAACCGACCTTATTATGTAACTTGCATTGTAAGATAGGAAGGATAGAGACCGAGCTGGACATGTTTATGATCCGGCCTCGGGACTCTGTAAACCGGCGGGTGTCAACCTATGTATATAAAGGGACGACCCAACAGCAGTTTAGGGACAATACACAACAACTCGAGAGCCAGGCAAAGCGGATTCGCTCCCTGGTCATCGAAACCCCACAACTAGACGTAGGCTTTTACCTTCATCGAAGGGGCCGAACTAGTATAAAAATTCCCATGTCCCTTGTCCGATTTAACCCCTTTAAGCTAACCCGTAGCGATGGCTCCACGACTAAGTCCTAGGATATCTGCCGTGACAAAACCACGACAGCTGGCGCCCACCATGGGGCTATCACATGATGGTTTCGAGTTCTTGAAGGGCAGCTTCGAAGGACTCAAGGGATACGCTGTGGGCCAGATGATGAAGAGTCGTCGCGGCAAGCTCTACATCGACGACACAAGATGGGGTCCCGAGGCCGGTTCAATTGAATACGGGTACCAGGTCCCCTTTGGCGGGATTCATGTCTTCATCGGCAAGATCAGCGAACTTGGCCCTGAGCCGGACACCTGCACCGACATCATCGAGACGGCTCAGCGTGCAAGCCCTACCCAGGTTCAGCCCGCAGCAAGGCATGTCTTCGCAGGTGTCATCCAAGGAGCGGAATATGAGGATGGACTGGCATCTGATGGGGAAACCGTTGTCTGTTCTGATGACGAGTCTTCAACCGGAGAGACCGAGTCGCTGTATCAGCTGCAGGACGACCGGATTAGTGGAGGTTCCGGTGGCAACAATATTTCGGACCCCCTCAATCTGCCAAACCGGGTCGCTGTCTTCGTGGCCGATACACAACCAGCGCAACACTCTTCTATCGCCGCGGCAATGCTCTCCGGTTCAGCAACAGCAACGCCAGCGGGAGCAGGGGGCTCTGCGCCGCCTCCGGCTTAGGTTTTGTCTGATTTGTTCGACGCTTTGGCAACATTGATGGCAACAGAAGTGGACGCCGCAGCCCGAGATAAGCACAATGCGGAGATTGCAAAGGTGAAGGATCAGATAACTTAGGCTAAAGCGGACCTGGCAGCAGAGAACGCCAGGATGGCTACAGAACGAGCTGAGTTGGAAGCTCCGGCCTACCGGCTTAGGTTGGATCAGAGTGCCTCAGATGATGTCATGAGGAGGAGATACCGGTCGCACCTCCCGCCGGGTTATGAGCCAAGAAATCTCTTCAACACGCCAGGAGCAGGAACCAGTAACCAGCTGGTCGGAAACCGGACTGAGGCACCGGGAACAGGAGCGCCGGTTCAGCCCCGCACGATGAACCCCCTCGTGAGAACAACATTGTGCCACAGTACGTTCCGACACCTCCAGTGCATTACTCCAACCCGTTGGATAACATTGTGGCCGCCGCTTCATGATTGGCAGCCCTCTCAATGGACGGCGAGTCACCAGTGGCGATTGAGACACGACAGGCCAGAGAGCTCCTTCAAACAGCTTTAAACCAGCAGCAGGCTTATTCACATAGTCGCGAGAGGATTCATTCCACCCCCCGCCCGAGTCAGAGCTACAGTAGGCACGTTGAGGATGAGCCGGCCGTGTCAAGCAGTGCACGTCACCGTAACTCGCCCCGAGGGAATAACCCGGTAGGTGGTGGTGCTAATGCACATGATGTGGTGGATCATGGTCGTGCATGTCGAGAAGCCGAGTTAGCAGCTCAGCACGTGATACATCCATTTTGCATCATGCTTTTATATCGATATTTATTGCATTATAGGCTATTATTACACATTATGTCACAATACTTATGCCTACTCTCTCTTATTTTACAAGGTTTACATAAAGAGGGAGAATGCCGGCAGCTGGGATTCTGGGCTGGAAAAGGAGCAAATATTAGAGACCTATTCTGCACAGCTCCAAAAGTCCTGAAACTTCACGGAAAACGTTTTCGGAATATATAAAAAAATACTGAGAGCAAGAAGTTCACCAGGGGGGCCACACCCTGCCCACGAGGGTGGGGGGCGCGCCCTACCCCCCTGGGCGCGCCCCCTACCTCGTGGGCCCCCTGGTGGCCCTCCGATGGCCATCTTCTGCTATATGAAGTCTTTCGATGAGGAAAAAATCATAAGCCATCTTCTCGGACGAAACTCCGCCGCCACGAGGTGGAACCTTGGCGGAACCAATCTAGGGCTCTGGCGGAGCTGTTCTGCCGGGGAAACTTCCCTCCGGGAGGGGGAAATCATCGCCATCGTCATCACCAACGCTCCACTTATTGGGAGAGGGCAATCTCCATCAACATCTTCACCAGCACCATCTCCTCTCAAAACCCTAGTTCATCTCTTGTATCCAATTCTTGTCTCCAAGTCCGGGATTGGTACTAGTGGGTTGCTAGTAGTGTTAATTACTACTTGTAGTTGATGCTAGTTGGTTTATTTGGTGGAAGATCATATGTTCAGATCCTATATGCATATTAATACCCCTCTGATTATGAACATGATTATGCTTTGTGAGTAGTTACGTTTGTTCCTGAGGACATGGGAGAAGTCTTGCTATTAGTAGTCATGTGAATTTGGTATTCGTTCGATATTTTGATGAGATGTATGTTGTCTCTCCTCTGGTGGTGTTATGTGAACGTCAACTACATAACACTTCACCATTATTTGGGCCTAGAGGAAGGCATTGGGAAGTAATAAGTAGATGATGGGTTGCAAGAGTGACAGAAGCTTAAACCCTAGTTTATGCGTTGCTTCATAAGGGGCTCATTTGGATCCATATGTTTCATGCTATGGTTAGGTTTACCTTAATACTTTTGTTGTAGTTGCGAATGCTTGCAATAGAGGTTAATCATAAGTGGGATGCTTGTCCAAGTAAGGACAGTACCCAAGCACCGGTCCACCCACACACCAAATTATCAAAGTACTGAACGTGAATCATATGATCGTGATGAAACCTAGCTTGACGATAATTCCCATGTGTCCTCGGGAGCGCTTTTCTCTATATAAGAGTTTGTCCAGGCTTGTCCTTTGCTACAAAAAGGATTGGGTCACCTTGCTGCACTTTATTTACTTTTGTTCTTGTTGCTCGTTACAAATTATCCTATCACAAAACTATCTGTTACCACTTATTTCGGTACTTGCAGAGAATACCTTGCTGGAAACCGCTTATCATTTCCTACTACTTCTCGTTGAGCTCGACACTCTTACTTATCAAAAGGACTACGATAGATCCCCTATACTTGTGGGTCATCAAGACTCTTTTCTGGCGCTGTTGCCGGGGAGTGAAGCACCTTTGGTAGGTGGAATTTGGTAAGGAAAATTTATATAGTGTGCTGAAATTTACTGTCACTTGTTACTATGGAAAATAATCCTCTGAGGGGCTTGTTCGGGGTATCTTCACCCCGACCAGTAGAGCAAAGAGTTGCTCCTCAACCTACTGAACCTACTGAAAATGAAAATGTCTGCTTTGAAATTCCTTCGGGTATGATAGAAAAACTACTAGCTAATCCTTTTGCAGGAGATGGAACAGCTCATCCTGATGAGCACCTAATATATGTGGATGAAGTTTGTGGATTATTTAAGCTTGTAGGTGTACCCGGAGATGTTGTTAAGAAGAAGGTCTTCCATTTATCTTTGAAGGAAGATGCATTGACACGGTATAGGCTATGTGATGATACGGGGTCATGGAACTACAAACGATTGAAATTGGAATTTCATTAGAAGTTTTATCCTATGCATATTGTTCATCATGATCGCAATTATATATATATAATTTTTGGCCTCGCGAAGGAGAAAGCACTGCTCAAGCTTGGGGGAGGCTTAAATCAATGTTATATTCATGCCCCAATCATGATCTCTCAAGAGAAATGATTATTGAAAATTTATATGCTCGACTTTCTGATAACAATCGCACCATGCTCGATACTTCTTGTGCTGGCTCCTTTATGACAAAGACTATTGAATTCAAATGGGATTTATTGGAAAGAATTAAACACAACTCTGAAGATTGGGACCTCGACGAAGGTAAGGAGTCAGGTATGACACCTAAGTTTGATTGTGTTAAATCTTTTATGGATACCGATGTTTTCCGTAAATTTAGCACTAAATATGGACTTGACTCTGAGATAGTAGCTTCTTTCTGTGAATCTTTTGCTACTTATGTTGATCTCCCCAAGGAGAAGTGATTTAAATATCATCCTCCCATATAAGTAAAAGTAGCTGCACCTATTAAAGTTGAAGAAAAGACTATCACTTATAATGATCCTATTGTTCCTACTTCTTATGTTGAGAAACCACCTTTCCCTGTTAGGATAAAGGATCATGCTAAAGCTTCAACTATGGTTCGTAAAAGCAATATTAAAACTTATACACCTCCTGAGCAAATTAAAGTTGAACTTGATATTGCTATTGTTAAAGATCTCTTGTCTGATAATATTGATGGGCATGTTATTCATTTCCTTGATGAGACTGCTAGAATTGCTAAACCTTGTGCTAAAGATAAAAACAGACCTGTGGTAGGCATGCCTGTTATTTCCATTAAAATAGGAGATCATTGTTATCATGGCTTATGTGATATGGGTGCTAGTGCTAGTGCAATACCTTACGACTTATACAAAGAAATTATGCATGATATTGCACCTGCTGAGATAGAAGATATTGATGTCACAATTAAACTTGCCAATACAGATACTATTTAACCAATGGGAATTGTTAGAGATGTTGAAGTCTTGTGTGGGAAAACTAAATATCTTGCTAATTTTCTTGTTCTTGGTTCCCCACAAGATAGCTTTTGTCCCATTATATTTGGTAGACCCTTCTTAAACACTGTTAATGCTAAGATAAATTGCAAAAAGGATGTTGTTACTATCAGTTTAGATGATATGTCTCATGAATTTAATTTCTCTAAATTTAGTAGACAACACCGTGAAGAAGAATTACCTAGTAAGGATGAAATTATTGGTCTTGCTTCTATTGCCGTACCTCCTAGTGATCCTTTAGAACAATATTTGCTAAACCATGAAAATGATATGTTTATGAATGAAAGAAGGGAAATAGATGAAGTATTCTTTAAATAGGAACCTATTCTGAAACACAATTTGCCTGTTGAAATCCAAGGGGATCCTCCTCCACCCAAGGGTGATCCCGTGTTTGAGCTTAAACCGTTGCCTGATACTCTTAAATATGCTTATCTTGATGAGAAAAAGATATATCCTGTTATTATTAGTGCTAACCTTTTAGGGCATGAGGAAGAGAGATTATTGAAAACTCTGAAGAAGCACCGTGCTGCTATTGGGTATACTCTTGATGATCTTAAGGGCATTAGTCCCACTCTATGTCAACATAAAATAAATTTGGAAGAAGGTGCTAAACCAGTTCGTGATCATCAACGACAGCTGAATCCTAAAATGAAAGAAGTGGTAAGAAAGGAAATACTAAAGCTCCTTGAGGCAGGTATAATCTATCATGTTGCTGATAGTCAGTGGGTAAGTCCTGTCCATTGTGTCCCTAAGAAGGGAGGTATTACTGTCATTCCTAATGATAAAGATGAATTGATTCCTCAAAGAATTATTACAGGTTATAGGATGGTAATTGATTTCCGCAAATTAAATAAGGCCACTAAAAAGGATCATTACCCCTTACCTTTTATCGATCAAATGCTAGAAAGATTATCCAAACATACACATTTTTGCTTTCTAGATGGTTATTCTGGTTTCTCTCAAATACTTGTGTCAGCCAAGGATCAATCAAAGACTACTTTTACTTGCCCTTTTGGTACTTTTGCTTATAGATGTATTCCTTTTGGTTTATGTAATGCACCTGCTACCTTTCAAAGATGCATGATGGCTACATTCTCTGACTTTTGTGAAAAGATTTGTGAGGTTTCCATGGACGATTTCTCCGTCTATGGATCTTCTTTTGATGAGTGCTTAAGCAACCTTGATCGAGTTTTGCAGAGATGTGAAGAAACTAATCTTGTCTTGAATTGGGAAAAGTGCCACTTTATGGTTAATGAAGGTATTGTCTTGGGGCATAAAGTTTCTGAAAGAGGTATTGAAGTTGATAAAGCCAAGGTTGATGCTATTGAAAAGATGCCATGTCCCAAGGACATTAAAGTTATAAGAAGTTTTTGTGGTCACGCCGGATTTTATAGGAGGTTCATTAAGGACTTCTCAAAAATTTCTCGGCCTCTGACTAATTTATTACAAAAATATATACCATTTGTCTTTGATGATGATTGTGTAGAAGCATTTGAAATACTTAAGAAAGCATTGATCTCTGCACCTATTGTTCAGCCACCTGATTGGAATTTACCCTTTGAAATTATGTGTGATGCTAGTGATTATGCTGTAGGTGCTGTTCTAGGGCAAATATTTGAGAAGAAATTAAATTTTATTCAATATGCTAGTAAAACCCTAGACAATGCTCAAAGAAATTATGCTACTACTGAAAAAGAATTCTTAGCAGTTGTATTTGCTTGTGATAAGTTCAGACCTTATATTGTTGATTCTAAAGTAACTATTCAGACTGATCATGCTGCTATTAAATATCTTATGGAAAACGAAGATGCTAAACCTAGACTTATTAGATGGTTTATCTTGCTACAAGAATTTGATTTACATATTGTTGATCGAAAGGGAGCTGAGAACCCCGTTGCAGATAACTTGTCTAGGTTTGAAAATGTGCTTGATGACCCACTACCTATTGATGACAACTTTCCTGATGAGCAATTAAATGTCATAAATTCTTCTCATACTGCTCCATGGTATGCTGATTATGCTAATTACATTGTTGCCACATTCATACCACCTAGTTTCACATACTAGCAAAAGAAAAAGTTCTTCTATGATTTGAGACATTACTTTTGGGATGATCCACGTCTTTATAAAGAAGGAGTAGATGGTGTTATTAGACGTTCTGTACCTGAGCATGAACAGGAACAAATCCTACGCAAGTGTCACTCCGAAGCTTATGGAGGACACCATGCTGGAGATAGAACTGCACATAAGGTACTGCAATCTGGTTTTTATTGGCCTACTCTCTTCAAAGATGCCCGTAAGTTTGTCTTATCTTGTGATGAATGTCAAAGAATTGGTAATATTAGTAGACGTCAAGAAATGCCTATGAACTATTCACGCGTTATTGAACCATTTGATGTTTGGGGCTTTGACTATATGGGACCTTTTCCTGCCTCTAATGGATATACACATATTTTAGTTGCTGTTGATTACGTTACTAAGTGGGTAGAAGCTATTCCAACTAGTAGTGTTGATCATAAAACTTCTATTAAAATGCTTAAAGAAGTTATTTTTCCAAGATTTGGAGTCCCTAGATATTTAATGACTGATGGTGGTTCACATTTTATTCATGTTGCTTTCCGTAAAATGCTTGCTAAGTATGATGTTAATCATAGAATTGCATCTCCTTATCACCCTCAGTCTAGTGGTCAAGTAGAATTGAGTAATAGAGAGCTCAAATTAATTTTGCAAAAGACTGTCAATAGGTCTAGAAAGAATTGGTCCAAGAAACTTGATGATGCATTATGGCCTATAGAACTGCATATAAAAATCCTATGGGTATGTCTCCGTATAAAATGGTTTATGGAAAAGCATGTCACTTACCTCTCGAACTAGAACACAAGGCATATTGGGCTATTAAAGAGCTCAATTATGATTTTAAACTTGCCGGTGAGAAGAGGTTATTTGATATTAGCTCACTCGATGATTGGAGAACCCAAGCCTACGAAAATGCCAAGTTGTTTAAAGAAAAAGTTAAAAGATGGCATGATAAAAGGATACAAAAGCGTGAGTTTAATGTAGGTGATTATGTATTGCTATACAACTCTCGTTTAAGATTTTTTGCAGGAAAACTGCTCTCTAAATGGGAAGGTCCTTACGTTATCGAGGAAGTTTATCGTTCCGGTGCCATAAAAATCAACAACTTCGAAGGCACAAATCCGAAGGTGGTGAACGGTCAAAGAATCAAACATTGTATCTCAGGTAATCCCATAAATCTTGAAACCAATGTTATTGAAACTGTAGCCCTGGAGGAATACATAAGGGACACTTTCCGGAACGTTTCAGACTCCGAAAAGGAATAGGTATGTGGTACAGTAAGTAAACCGACTCCAAAATAGTTTTTAAGGCAATATTTTCTCCATTTTGGAATATTTAGAAAAATAGAAAAACAAGAAGCAGTCCGGGAAGGACACGAGGGCTCCACGAGGGTGGAGGGCGCGCCCTACCCTACTGGGCATGCCCCTACCTCGTGGGCACCTCGTGCGCTTTCCGGACTCCGTTTTCATACACGACACGTATTTTGGTCGGTAAAAATTCATTATATAATCTCCTGAAGGTTTTGACTCCCGTATCACGCAAAAATCTCTTGTTCTTGTTTCGAGCTGTTTTCTGCCAGGGTTGTCAAAGCTAAGCATCATGTCGTCTCCCTCCTCCTCCAACCATGAGGGCAACGATTCTTGGCTAATGAAGATAGAGCTGAAGAGAAGAACCCATGGAGATCAACAAGGATGAGGGGATCAAGACGGCCACAGACGACCAAGTTCCGGCAACAGAAGACATCCTTCAACTTGATCACAATCTTCTTACCCCAACTGAGATCGAAGCTTTCAAGATGATTGAGTTATCTCGTATACAAAATAAGTATCTCACATGTGGAAATATTTTGTTGAAGGAGCATATCATCGCACTCAAAGGCATTATCCGCATGTTAGAAGACCTCCTACGCTTGATGTGTGACTATCCATCATCAACAACTCCACCTTCTTGACCAACAAAGAAGAACTAAGCATCGGGTATGGGCACTCCCCTTGGCAACTGCCAAGCTTGGGGGAGTGCCCCGGTATCGTATCACCATCACTTTTATCTTTACTGTTTTTCTTAGTTCGATCCTTTTGATAATATCTTTATCTAGTAGCATAAAGTTTTTAGTATGATCTAGTCGTGAGTTTTGCTTTATGATCCTTCTATGTAATCGAGTCCGTGAGCTATATAATAAAGATTAGTGTTGAGTCAAGGGCTTGATTATTTTGCCATGATCCTAAGTGAATAAAAGAAAAGAGAAAAAAGGGGAAACAAAGAGATCATATGGATCTTATGGAGAGTAATGAGCTCACATAGAAAAAGTATGATGAATAAAAGTTGTTGAGAGTTGACAAACATAGTTTTGATCATCGTTGCAATTAATAGGAAGTAATAAATAAAGAGAGGTCTTCACATATAAATATACTATCTTGGAAATCTTTTATGATAGTGAGCACTCATTAAAATATGACATGCTAAAGAGTTTACGTTGGACAAGGAAGACAACGTAATGGGTTCTGTTTTCTTACATCTGAGATAAATTATATTTTTCATGGATCATCCAACATGGTTGAGCTTGCCTTTCCCCCTCATTCTAGCCAAATTCATCGCACCAAGTAGAGATACTACTTGTGCTTCCAAACACCCTTAAACCAGTTTTGCCATGAGAGTCCACCATACCTACCTATGGATTGAGTAAGATCCTCCAAGTAAGTTGTCATCGGTGCAAGCAATAAAAATTGCTCTCTAAATATGTATGACTTATTAGTGTGGGAGAAAATAAGCTTTATACGATCGTGTGATATGGAAGAAATAAAAGCGACGGACTGCATAATAAAGGTCCGTATCACAAGTGGCAATATAAAGTGACGTTCTTTCGCATTAAGATTTTGTGCATCCAACCATAAAATTGCATGACAACCTCTGCTTCCCTCTGCGAAGGGCCTATCTTTTACTTATATTTCTACATTGCATAAGAGTCATGGTGATCTTCACCCTTCCTTTTTACATTTTATCTTTTGGCAAGCACAACATGTTGGAAGGATCCTAGTATATATGGCTAATTGGATGTGAGTTTTCATGAACTATTATTTTTGACATTACCCTTGAGGTAAAACGTTGGGAGGCGAAACTATAAGCCCCTATCTTTCTCTGTGTCCGATTAAAACTCCATACCCATAAGTATTGCATGAGTGTCAGCAATTGTGAAAGACTACATGATAGTTGAGTATGTAGACTTGCTGAAAAGCTCTTATATATTGACTCTTTCCTATGTTATGATAAATTGCAATTGCTCCAATGACTGAGGTTATAGTTTGTTAGTTTTCAATGAAGTTTACGATTCATACTTGAAATTGTGATTGAATTATTACTCTAGCTTAAGAAATCATATGACAAGAATTATATAAGTTTCTGTTCTAAGAATGATCATGATGCCCTCATGTCCGTATTTTATTCTTTATCGACATCTCTATCTCTAAACATGTGGACATATTTTTCGATTTCGGCTTTCGCTTGAGGACAAGCGTGGTCTAAGCTTGGGGGAGTTGATACGTCCATTTTGCATCATGCTTTTATATCGATATTTATTGCATTATGGGCTGTTATTACACATTATGTCACAATACTTATGCCTATTTTCTCTTATTTTACAAGGTTTACATAAAGAGGGAGAATGTCGGCAGCTGGGATTCTGGGCTAGAAAAGGAGCAAATATTAGAGACCTATTCTACATAGCTCCAAAAGTCCTGAAACTTCACGGAAGATGTTTTCAAAATATATAAAAAATACTGAGAGCAAGAAGTTCACCAGGGGGGCCACACCCTGCCCACGAGGGTGGGGGCGCGCCCTACCCCCTTGGCGCGCCCCCTACCTCGTGGGCCCCCTAGTGGCCCTCCGATGGCCATCTTCTGCTATATGAAGTCTTTCGATGAGGAAAAAATCATAAGCCATCTTCTCGGACGAAACTCCGCCGCCACGAGGCGGAAACTTGGCGGAACCAATCTAGGGCTCTGGCGGAGCTGTTCTGCCGGGGAAACTTCCCTCCGGGAGGGGGAAATCATCGCCATCGTCATCACCAACGCTCCTCTCATTGGGAGAGGGAAATCTCCATCAACATCTTCAGCAGCACATCTCCCCTCAAAACCCTAGTCCATCTCTTGTATCCAATTCTTGTCTCCAAGTCCGGGATTGGTACTAGTGGGTTGCTAGTAGTGTTAATTACTCTGTAGTTGATGCTAGTTGGTTTATTTGGTGGAAGATCATATGTTCAGATCATATTTGCATATTAATACCCCTCTTATTATGAACATGATTATGCTTTGTGAGTAGTTACGTTTGTTCCTAAGGACATGGGAGAAGTCTTGCTATTAGTAGTCATGTGAATTTGGTATTCGTTTGATATTTTGATGAGATGTATGTTGTCTCTCCTCTAGTGTTGTCATGTGAACGTCGACTACATAACACTTCACCATTATTTGGGCCTAGAGGAAGGCATTGGGAAGTAATAAGTAGATGATGGGTTGCTAGAGTGACAGAAGCTTAAACCCTAGTTTATGCGTTGCTTCGTAAGGGGCTGATTTGGATCCGTATGTTTCATGCTATGGTTAGGTTTACCTTAATACTTTTGTTGTAGTTGCGGATGCTTGCAATAGAGGTTAATCATAAGTGGGGTGCTTGTCCAAGTAAGGACAGTACCCAAGCACTGGTCCACCCACATACCAAATTATCAAAGTACTGAACGTGAATCATATGATCGTGATGAAACCTAGCTTGACGATAATTCCCATGTGTCCTCGGGAGCGCTTTTCTCTATATAAGAGTTTGTCCAAGCTTGTCCTTTGCTACAAAAAGGATTGGGCCACCTTGCTGCACTTTATTTACTTTTGTTACTTGTTGCTCGTTACAAATTATCCTATCACAAAACTATCTATTACCACTTATTTCAGTACTTGCAGAGAATACCTTGCTGGAAACCGCTTATCATTTCCTTCTGCTTCTCGTTGGGTTCGACACTCTTACTTATTGAAAGGACTACGATAGATCCCCTATATTTGTGGGTCATCAGCACGCAGCTCGTCAACCTACTCTGGTTCGTCCTACCGCTTCAGTGGAGCCAGGCGTGGTCTTCAGTTCTTTAGGGGTGCCGTGTCTTACCCCCGTGTTGCATAATGTACGACTGCCCAAGGATTTTAAAGGCCCTCGTAAGGTGCCAAATTACACCGTCGATTTGCAACCAGAATCATGGGTTGAAAGTTATGAGATGGAAATGGAGATGCTGGATGTGGATGAAGCGGTGTATGCTAAATACCTCACCATGATGTTGGAGGGGACAACTCATACTTGGTTAAAGAGCTTACCGGCTAACTCTGTCGGGTGATGGGCCGAGTTAAAAAACCAGTTTATCTAGAATTTTAAAGACACTTGAAGCAGCCTATGTCGATTGTGGACCTGGCCGCTTGTGTTCAAGAGGATGGGGAGTCTACAACCCATTGGGTGAAGCGGGTCTCAGCTATTTTGCATTCGTCGGATCGCATCAACGCGGATACAATAGTTTTGATGTTGGAGGGCAATTGCCGGTTTCTACCGTTAAAACTGAAGTTAGGAAGGCTCAAATGTCACTGCAATGACATGTCAACGCTTATGGCCGCTTTGGTCAAATATGCTGATTCAGATAATACCAAAGACCCTGACTTAGAGGAGGACAAACCGGGGAAAGGGAAGAAGAACGACAACACCAAGGGACAACAACATAACCTGGCAGGTCATGGGAACAATGGTAAGCGCAAAGCAGACAATAGTTTGGACTTTGTAGCTAACACCAATGCTCAGGATAATGGTCAGCGTCGTAAGGGCAAACAACCCCAGAGGAGCGGAGGGTCAGGCCCCAATCTGGAGCGCCTGTTAAATCAACCTTGTCCAAAGCATGGATCAAAGGAGAGGCCAGCTTCACATCTATGGAAGGATTGTTTTATCATGCGAGAGTTCAAGAACTCCAATATGTTCCAATACGACAGTGGCCCGCCTGGCGGTTCAGGAGGTGGTTTTCATGGGCCGGGTTATGGAGGCAGCGGCTCCGGTTCAGGATTTCAAGGCAATCAAACCGGACATGGCAATCAAGGGAATCAGGGAAATTAGGGAGGTTATAACCATCAGGGGAATCAGCAGCAGCAGCAGTCGGGTTATCAGAGCAATCCAAAGCAGTTGAATAGTGGGTAATATCATGTCTTCACCACTAGCTTGTGCAAGCATGATCAGAAGCTTCACAAGAGGGCCGTGAACTCTGTTGAACCGGCAGTGCCTCAGTATTTACGCTGGTCTGAGCAACCAATTTTATGGAGTCGAGAGGATCACCCACCCCGAGTTGATAATCCGGGTCATCTGGCCTTAGTGGTGGCACCTCAAGTTGGGGGGTATAAGTTCACCAAGGTGCTCATGGATGGTGGAAGTGGTATCAACATCCTTTACTATGATACCTTCCGCCGTATGGGATTGACAGATAAGAATCTTAAACCGTCGAACACCGTTTTTCACGGTGTGGTGCCTGGTAAGTCTGCGTATCCAGTGGGCAAGATAGCCCTAGAGGTGGCTTTTGGAGATGATCATGACTCAAGGTCAGAAACATTGACTTTTGAGGTGGTGAAAATCAAGAGTCCGTATCACGCCCTGTTTGGACGACCGGCTTATGCCAAGTTCATGGCGAGGCCGTGTTATGTTTATCTACAGCTTAAGATGCCGGGTCATAAAGGGACCATCACAGTACATGGGAGCAGGAAGATTGCTTTGGAATGTGAAGAGGGTGATGCAGCTTATGCTGAGTCGGTTTGTGCCACAGAGGAGCTGAAGTTTTATAAAGACAAGGTTGATCCGGCCGACATGACTTCTTTGAAAAAACCAACTACAGAGCATGATCCGGTGTTGAAGTTTAAATCGGCTGCAGACACTAAGATGGTTGATTTTGTTCCTGGCGATTCATCCAAGAAGTTCAGCATCAGCGCTAACCTGGATCCCAAATAGGAAAGCGCGCTCATCGAGTTCATCCGTTAGAACCGGTACATCTTTGCATGGAAGCCTTCTGACATGCCAGGTGTACCGAGGGAACTCGCTGAGCACACACTTAATATAGATCCTAAGTTTAAACCGGTCATGCAGTTTCTCCGCCGCTTTAACGAATAAAGGCGTAAGGCTATTGGTGAGGAGGTAGCTCGGCTGTTGGCCGCAGGGTTTATCATGGAGGTCTTTCACCCGGAGTGGCTGGCTAATCCGGTGCTGGTCCTTAAGAAAAATAGCACTTGGCGTATGTGTGTGGACTACACAGACTTGAACAAGGCTTGCCCAGCTGATCCCTTTGCCCTCCCTCGTATTGATCAGATTATTGATGCTACGGCAGGTTCTGACTGTTTGTGTTTTCTGGATGCTTATTCTGGTTATCATCATATCAAAATGGCAGTTAAGGACCAGGAGAAGACAGCTTTTATAACTTCCTTTGGAGCCTTCTGCTACATCTCTATGCCCTTTGGGCTCAAGAGTGCCCAGGCGACTTATCAGCGCTGTGTTCAGAATTGTCTTCATAAGCAGATTGGGCGCAATGTTCATGCGTATGTGGATGATATTGTGGTGAAGTACAGGAAGGAGGAAACATTGATAGATGACTTGAGGGAGACTTTTGACAACCTCCGGGTTTATAAGATGATGCTTAATCCAGACAAATGTGTCTTTGGTGTTCCGGCCGGCAAGCTCTTGGGTTTTCTGGTGTCTAACAGGGGAATTGAAGCTAATCCAGAAAAAAATTCAGCTTTAACGTCCCTGGCTAAGCCGGCGTGCATCAATGACGTTCAACGTTTAGTAGGCCGGATTGCGGCTTTGAGCCGGTTTATCAGTCGTCTTGGGGAGAAAGCTATCCCTTTATATCAGATGTTAAAGAAAATGGATGACTTTGTATGGAGTGAAGCGGCTGATAAAGCGTTCAAGGATTTTAAGAGACAGTTAGCTGAACCGCCTGTCCTTGCGGCTCCG
This sequence comes from Triticum dicoccoides, assembly GCF_002162155.2. NCBI lineage: Eukaryota > Viridiplantae > Streptophyta > Magnoliopsida > Poales > Poaceae > Triticum > Triticum dicoccoides. Next base: position 320,275,483 of record NC_041380.1, on the reverse strand, counting down.
ATCGATAAAGAGCCCTTACTGCTATACGTGGCTGCTAACCCCCGGGCTGTCAGTGTGTCTATTGTTGTGGAGCACAAGGAGGCTGGCAAGGAGTATCCGGTTCAATGGCCGGTTTATTATATCAGTGAGGTGCTTATCGAATCAAAGCAGAGGTATCCGCATTGGCAGAAGCTGGTGTATGGGGTGTTTATGGCAAGCCGGAAGCTCAAGCATTATTTTGAGGGTCATCCTATCACAGTGGTCAGTTCAGCCCCTCTGGGAGATATCATTCAAAACAGAGAAGCAACCGGTCAGATTGCTAAGTGGGCTATTGAGCTTGGACCTCACGGACTCAAATATACACCTCGCACAACGATCAAATCTCAAGCACTCGTGGACTTCATCAATGATTGGACCAACTTGCAGGCGCCAGAGGAAAAGCCTGACAATACTTATTGGACTATTCACTTTGATGGGTCCAGGCAATTGGAAGGCTCGGGGGCTGGAGTCATATTAACTTCCCCAAGAGGTGACAAGTTTTGTTATGTTCTTCGCTTAATGTTCCCTTGCACTAACAATGCAGCTGAGTATGAGGCCTTACTCCATGGTCTTCGGATGGCTAAGGAGATGAACTTAAGCCGGGTTAAGTGCTTCGGTGACTCAGAGCTAGTGGCTCAACAGGTATCTGGCACTTGGGATTCTAAGGACCCACTCATGGCTGCATATCAACGAGAGGTGGACATGGTGGCTGGTCATTTCAAGGGCTATCAAGTTGACCATATAGACCGACGAAAGAATGAAGCGGCGGATGCTTTAAGTCGTCTAGGCTCTCAGCGTAAACCGGTGCCACATAATATCTTCCTTGATGTACTTCATAATCCATCGGTCAAGATACCCATAGAGGAGGAGTTGGATATTCCTGACCCGGAGGCCCAGTTGGTGGCGGCTTTGCATGTTATACCGGATTGGACAGTCCCCTATCTGGCTTACATGAACCGGGGCGAGTTACCGGAGGATGAAACCTTGGCCCGGCAGATAATCCTGTGATCCAAGTCAATGACCATTATCAATGGGGAGTTACATCGTTACAGCGTCACATGAGCAATTCAGCGTTGTGTGTCTCCTCAAGAGGGTTGTGAGACTTTGCGAGAAATCCACAAAGGAGATTGTGGTCACCACGCCGGTTCAAAATTCTTGGTGGCTAAGGCTTTTCGTCACGGCTTCTATTGGTTGATGGCTCATGCTGATGCTGAGGATTTAGTCAAAAGGTGTGACGGTTGTCAGAAATTTGCACGCCATGAGTTGAGGATGATTCCAATTACTTGGCCGTTTGCAACTTGGGGGCTCAATATGGTTGGACCCTTTAAGAGATCCAAGGACAAAAAGACCCACCTATTGGTGGCGGTTGACAAGTTTACTAAGTGGGTAGAGCAGAGCCAGTCAGTAAGTGTGATGCAGCCACGACGGTTCAATTCATCAAAAAGGTGATATTCCAGTTTGGTTTTCGACACAGCATTATCACTGATAATGGTACTAATCTGTACAAAGGTGATATGGAAGAATTTTTTCAACGTGAGCACATCCGGCTTGATGTAGCATCAGTGGCTCACCCCCAGTCTAATGGTCAAGCAGAGAGGGCAAATCAAGAAATTTTGAGAGGTATCAAACCCCGCCTTATGGTTCCTTTAAAGCGGACGCCGGGTTGTTGGTGGAGGAGTTACCTTCCATATTATGGAGTATCAACACCACACCAAACAGATCTATGGGTTACACGCCTTTCTTCATGGTTTATGAAGCAGAGGCGGTTCTCCCTAGTGACATCCGTCATGACTCGCCCCGTGTGACGGCTTACGTTGAAGCGGAGAATGAGAAAGCACGCCAGGACTCACTGGACCTATTAGATGAAGAGCATGATTTAGCAGCAGCACGTTCGGCGATTTATCAACAAGATCTCCGACGTTATCACAGCCGCCGGGTTAAGACTAGAACCTTTCAAGAAGGCGATCTGGTGCTCCGGCTCATCCAGGATCAAACTGATATGCACAAGCTACCCCCACCTTGGGAAGCACCTTTTGTGGTCAGCAAAAACCTGCACAATGGGTCATACTACCTTACCGATGTTCGAGAGCACAAAGACTCACACAAATCGGAGGAAGAGACCCAGCGGCCGTGGAATATAGCTCTTCTTCGGCCTTACTATACTTGAGCCACAGGCTCTCCTTATGTACATATTTATGACAATGTATATGTTATATAATAAACCGGAGCCTCAGATAAAGCAGGGTCTCTGTTCTCTTTTACATCATGTGTGGTTACTTACAAAGCGGAGTTCTCTTAAACCGGCTTTCAAAGCTACACAGAGATAAAGGAAGTCACTAGGGGGCTTGGTCGTATTCGAACCATAGCTACACCTCTTGATCGGTTTAAAACCAAAAAGGGAAATCACTAGGGGGCTTGGTTGTATTCACACCATGGCTACACCTTTTGATAGGCTTAAAGCCAAAATGAAATTAGGCGGAACCAAAGAGAGTCTATTGTATAAAGCACAACTCAAACATGGGTCACCACTGAGCATTTATCAAATATTTCTTGGGGTCTCCTTGCTTCTCAAAGAACAACGAGCTTGCACCCTTGTAGTAGGCTATCAAGCCAAGCTTGGAAGCCAGGTGTATTCACCTAAAACCCCGGGTTATCCTGTCTCTTTAAGTAAGCCACTCCGTCCAGGTAAACCTGGTATGACCCATCGAACGTTTGACAAGTCAATCTCATAGACCCTGAACTTGTCAAAGTTAAAATGGTGATTGGTTAAAGATTGAGGTCCATCTTAAAAGGCTTTGCAAAATGGTTTAACTCAGCGGCCTGGCAGCCCATGAAAAGCCTCGATTTAGGGCCTGACAGCCCATGAAAAGCCTTGCATATTTCTTTTGTCTTTACTGTTTTACAATCTTTTAATAAGGGATTTATGAATATTTTCTGATAAACCAGTGTTTCTTACAACCCGACGTGGCTTTCAACACTCAGTTGTCAGTACATGATCAGTTCTAAACTGGCAGTACGTTGCTCTGGTCTGGTTTTGACTAGATGTCACCAGCATTATACGAACAAATCAGTGGCTATTATAGCCCGATACGGTTTTTATATGAACCGGCAAGAGGGCAAGGAGTCATCAACACTCCAGATTGGTGTTTTCACCCTTATTATGCAAATAGTTGGTCAGCCAACGAGGTAGGTCACAGGTATCATCTATTTTATATCTGGTTATTACAATCTTGGTTATCCATCCAAGTTATGTATATATTTTTTGGGGCATTGTGACCCGTCCAGTGGTAAACCACTAGGACATTTTCAAACTTTTATATGCAGGAACAAGAGCCATAATGGACTATGTATATGATAGCTCTCAAAGGCATGGCAAGTTTTAAGTAACAAGCAAAACAAACATGCTCAATGGCATGGCAGATAAAGGTGTTCACGCTATCCTATTACAAGGCGCTTTAAACAGCCCAAATTGAATAATTGTTTTCAAGAGTGGAAGACTGCAACTGGTAAACCGGCCACCGGTTTAGGATTCCTCATCTGGACGGCTTGACGATTGAGGGTCATCTTGAGTGGGCGTATTCTCTTCATCCCTCCCCAGTCGCTGGAAATCAGTCGTTGACCAGTCGATTCCAGTTAAGGCTTGAAAAACGGCTTCTTCATGAATAAGGTTGGAAGGGTCAATATCAAGAGCGTAAGTATGCTTCCGGATTAGCGGAACAAGCTCTTCTACATTATGAATTAGTGCGGGCTGTCTTTTCCCTTCAGCATCATAAACCGGTTGAAAATGTGACAGATCTATCTCCTCCGCCAGTTTGCTTGCTATAGGCCGCATCTCCTTTGTCAGCCTTCGGAGATCGTCATTATTGAAGTCTGAACCGTCTTCTTTCACACCAGGATAGCCTTTGATGATATCTGCCGATTCAAGATCCGGAATCCATGCCTTGGCCCGGATTAGCGTAGTTAGTGCACCTGACCTTGCGGCTGATCTCTTTAGTTCATCGATCCGGGCAGGCAGCATGGCCAACTTTTCGATAGTTTCTTTTATCAGCGATGGCGGGGGCTTGTTATAAGCTGCAGTGCAAATGGCTCGCTGGGATCCAGAAAACAGCTGTTCTATCAAAGTGTAGGCCGCTTTAAGCTTCATCCGCATGTCGGAGCCCAGATGAGTAATGCGGGCCCCTGTCATGGTTAAACATCAGTAAACCAATCATTGATAAGATATTACGAATTACAAAAACTTCATGAGAGAGTACTTACCAAACACAACAGAAGTCATGGCAATAATCTGCCGCTTTAAGCTGGCCAGTTCTTCAACCACCGGCTTCAGGGATGCCTCTGTGTCCTCGGCCTTCTTTGTTAAACCGGCCTTTTCTATCTCCTAGTGGGCACGCTCTTTGTTAAAGGTCTCTTTCAGCTTTTTCCATGGCTGCTAAGGCATTTGTCAACTCCTCCTTGGCCTTGGAAGCTTCTGCTTGCTGAGATTTGACGTTCTCCTGAAGGTCAGCGGTTTGAGCATCCCTTTTACTCAGCTCGGCCTGCAAAGGCAAAATATATCAGCAATGAGATATGTCTATTTTGAAGTACCAAGCGTATAACAAGTTATGCACTTTGTACTTGGGGGCTAATGCCTATTTGTTCTATCATCAAAATTTTATTTGCATGTCTCAAGTTCAATGCAAGCATTATCCTTGACACTTGGGGGCTAATGTACATTTGTTCAAATGGATGCATGGATTAAAGACCCGGTTCACCTTGGAAAGATAAACCGGCCCTTGGGGACTACACAGGCGAAAACTACAGGAATACAATAATCACGTCTGGTTTACTTCAAAAGATCAGTTGGTATATGGAGGAAAAGTTTGCAAGAGTTAAGGTATTATAAAGTCCCGGTTTATGATTACCATCATAAACCGACCCTTGGGGGCTACTTGGGTTGATACTTGTACTTTGGATTTAAGAAAGGAAAGGTGATGAAAATACCTCATAGCGTTCCTTCATCAGGTTCACCAAACCGGCTTCATAATCACGGTTTGAGTGCAGACGGTTTAGAAAACCAGAGTGGAGTTCTTGAGCGCTGAGATGGGCGTATCTTGACAATTCGGTGCTCCATTTTCCTTTTTCCATGGCAACACGCTCTTCCTTGGCACTATGTTTGGCCAAGATTACAGGATGGCCAGGAGAGGTGTGACCAATACCAGTAATGATAACCTCGCCTTCTTTGTCTCCAGCAGCTTTTTCTGGAGTTGATGGAGTGTCAGTAGCTCTCACCGGACTAAAAGATCTGTCAGCGGTCCGGATTGGATTTGCCGGTTCATCATCAGGCACAACAATATCAACTTCTGCTTGTTCATCGGTATTGTGATCTTGAGGGGGTGGTTCATCAAAGGTAGCTTCAGGATTTGGACCCTCCGGTTCAGCAGTCTGCTCCGGTTCAGTAACCACCTGGTCTTTGGGCGGATTATTCACCCGAGCCTTTTTACTGGGTCTAGCTTTGGCTCTAAATAGAACAAGATGCAAAGGTTAGCACATCATATAAAGTATAAAACATCAAAAGAAAGGGGTGAAGTACTTACCCAGCTACGGTTTTGAGAGGAGGGAGTTGGGTCGTTGTTGACTCGTCAGAGGATGAAGGAGGTGTCACCTGATAATTCAAATCAGACGGATTAAGAGGTTGTCGGAAATAGCCTACCTTGGGATAAGAAGTGTCAGAAGCGGGTGAGACCTCAGATCAGTGTTTCCGAACCGGGGTGTCTGGTAAACCGGTCGAAGTAACCTTTTGGCCGCTGTGCCGGGTTGTGCGGCGAGCCTCATGCTGCTGCTTCTTCAAAATAAATGTTGGATCCAAGTGAGCAAGAGGATGAGAAAAGCTTACTTTTCGGACCGCTTGCCGGATTTTTTGTGTTGGTAGGGAGTATGAACCGGAGGAAAGGATAATTACCTCTGCATCATCGGCTTCGCTGCCTTCAACGTCCTCCTGATAAGTATCATTGTCAATGAGATGCATGAAAAGTGAACCAAGTGAATGAAGTTCTACCTCAACTTCCGGTTCATCCGGGTCGTCATCCAGTTCCATACTGATGCGTTCCGGTGCCTTCCGCTTTGTGGTTTTCTTGACAGCTTTGGTTTTAGGGCGGGAAGGTTTTGCCGCTTTCTCTTGAGGTTTCTTCTTCCAGAATGGATCATCACCCTATTTAAAAGTAAGCAGAAGGGTATTCAAAGATTGTACAGTCTAAAGATATCAAGTGTAAAGCGGAAGAACAATACTTACGGCAGGCGGTTTGTTTTGCGTGTAAAAAGGGTCTAGTCCGGTTTAGCGACAGACATCTTCCGATTCATTCAATATCTTTTTGACAGCTTCAGTGACTTCTTCACCTGTTAGCTGAATATTGATATGACGTTGGGAGTCTTCTACTTCACTAGTGTACTCGCACATTAAGCGGGGGCGGCGACTTAGCGGCAAGATACTCCAGGATATCCAGCAACGGACAAAGTCTACACCTATTAAACCGTTGGCCAAGAAGGCTCTCAACTTGGCGAGTTGAGGTGCATACGGGGCCCGTTCTTGAGCACTTAGTCATTGTGGAAGTGGATGAGTATTGGCAAGCCGGTGGGCACGGTAACCCGGCAGAGGATTCTCATCTTCAGGGGAGGTGTCTTTACAGTAGAACCAAGTTTGATTCCACTCTTTGGGGTGACTGTGCAGCTTGGCATGAGGAAATTCAACCTCTTTTCTTTTCTGAATGGAGACGCCACCAAGTTCAGTATTGGGTCCGTCTACAAATTCAGTGCGCCGGTTCAGATGGAAGAAATCCAGGAACAACTCAACAGTTGGCTCTTCTTGTAGGTACACTTCACAGAAAACTTGAAAGTTGCATATATTGGATACCGAGTTGGGTCTAATATCTTGAGGGTGAAGTTGAAAGCTGGCAAGTACGTCCCAGAAAAACTTTGATCCGGGCGGTTTGAAACCATGGCCTATGTGATCAACAAACAGCACTAGCTCACCCTGCTTAGGGGTGGGAGGATTTTCCGGTCCAGGAACTCGCCACCGGATTTCATTCTTATTTGGTAAGGTTCCGATCTTGACCATTCCATTCATTTGCTCCTCAGTGACCCGGGAGGGAGCCCAGTTGCAGGAATAAAACTGCTTGGCCATTGCAAGTGAAAAGCTGGAAGGAAATGACAATTTATAATTCATTCATAGTGATGCATAAGGTACAACAGGATAAAGGAATCCAAGTATGTGAAATTGGTAAACCGGAGGCTGATGCAATTATGAATGACAAAGCGATAAGCAGAAACAGAGGTATACACATACTATTAAACCGGAGTATGACAACGGAGATAAAGGGATTGCTGGTTTACAAGGGGACTAATGGTATATAATAGATTACTCTCTACAAGGGTAAACCGTCTATGTGATATAGAAGGTACAGATCTAAGGCAAGAATGACTAAGTGAGGAAAAACTAATTTCACAAAGATCACATTAGCATTTCGGATCTACCACATGTTAGGAAAGCAAAAAGATTTAGACCTAAAAAGGTCGGTCCCGAAGTGATTCGCAAAAGGTCCAGATCGGTTTTTATGCGCATTAGGGTTTGTTTTGATAGCAAAGACAATGAATGCTATAGCTACCACATGGAATACATCAAGCTTAAGGTCTTTCATCAATGGATTGAAGAGGAACATGGAAGAACAGTGCTGGAGCTTCGATGAACTTTGATGAACACTGAAACCCTAGATAGATCTACAAAGGAGGAAAGGGGAAGACTTACAACGGCTGTTGAAGCAGCGGAGATATGCCACCACTCTCTGATGCGATCATGTTGATGCAGCGGCCAAAGGAGATGCAGAGGCGAAGCTCGGTGATGGCGGCGGTGCTCGGGTGCAGGGCGTCGTGAGGAGGAAGAAGAAGCGAAGAGACGGAGGAAAAAAAGGAAATGACCCTTGGCCCTATTTATAAGGTAAAGGGGGAGGTGATAGGCGCGAGAATCGAGGGGCCAGAATATTGGATACCTAATAGGAGCGGTCGCCTCGATTATCGGAGGCTCATTAACTAAAGGTGAGATATATCATTTTTTAAGTAACAAAGTGACGTCATGGTGGTCTATCATGATCCTGGAGTATGACGTCACGTTGGTTTACAAGATCAAGGTGAACATGCAAAGGAGGAATTTTCCTAAGTGTTGAAGATTGACATGAACAAGTTCAAACCAATCTAGGGCCTAATGTTGGGGATATTACTACTGGGCGTAAACCAGCCAGGAGTAGCCGGATTAACTTTATGAAGATTAGAAGCCCATGAAGACGTAAGAATGATGTTGCTTTACGAAGACCCAAGGACCAAAGGCGAGTTAAGGCCCGTAGATGTAAACCAGCCTTATTATGTAACTTGCATTGTAAGATAGGAAGGATAGAGACCAAGCCGGACACGTTTATGATCCATCCTCGGGACTCTGTAAACCGGCGAGTGTCAACCTATGTATATAAAGGGACGACCCGGCAGCGGTTTAGGGACAACACACAACAACTCGAGAGCCAGGCAAAGCGGATTCGCTCCCTGGTCATCGAAACCCTAGCAATACCAACACAACTAGACGTAGGCTTTTACCTTCATCTAAGGGGCCGAACTAGTATAAAAATCCCCGTGTCCCTTGTCCGATTTAACCCCTTTAAGCTAACCCGTAGCGATGGCTCCACGACTAAGTCCTTTCATGAGGACATCTGCCGTGACAAAACCACGACAAATACAAAAAAGGACGGCATGATATAATTCATATATATGACGCTTGGCTAAACAGCATTGCATTGCATAATTCACACACATAATGCCTTGCAACAAGGTAGCATTGCATAAATTCACATATATAATGTCTTGCAACAAGATGACATTGCATAATTCACATATATGGTAATTAGACACTAAATAGGTGGCATTCACACAAAGCATGACTAAACTAAGCAAATGACATAGCAATGCAAGATACCATACGCATGATGTGAGCAACATAACCCTGCCAAGTTAGAGCATGCACCTCGTGGGGGAAATATGACTGGTCATCTATCTCTGAATCCTCCTCTGAGGAGCTATCTGTAACCAGCAAGACATGCACTTCGTCAAATAGCATTGTCTGCTCTGAAGACCTTGTTTCCACTCCAGATTTTTCCATGACCATGTCGAATGGCTGATGCACATGAAGAGTAATTGAATGTACTAAAAGTGTTGACAAATTTAACACGTAATAAAAAAATGATGTCATGATATAATTCACATATAAGATGACTGGCTAACCAGGGTGGCATTGCAAAATTCACATATATGATGCCTGGCTAAACAAGATGGCATTGCATGATTCACATATACGATAAAGAAAGTGAACAGATGGCATTGACACAAAGCATGTCTAAACTAAGCAGATGACATCTTTGATGTATACAGTAAGCAATGCAAGGCACCATATGCATGATATTACCAACATCAGCATGCCAAGTTAGTGCGAAGACCTCATGGGGTAAATAGGAGTGGTCTTCTGCTTCTGAATCTCCCTCAGAACAGTTATCTTCCTCTTGATTATAGTTGCTGTTGATTACATTACTACGTGGGTAGAAGCTATTCCAACTAGTAGTGCTGATCATAACACTTCTATTAAAATGCTTAAAGACGTTATTTTTCCGAGGTTTGGAGTCCCTAGATATTTAATGACTGATGGTGGTTCACATTTTATTCATGGTGCTTTCCGTAAAATGCTTGCTAAATATGACGTCAATCATAGAATTGCATCTCCGTATCACCCACAGTCTAGTGGTCAAGTGGAATTGAGTAATAAAGAACTCAAATTAATTTTGCAAAAGACTGTCAATAGGTCTAGAAAGAATTGGTCCAAGAAACTTGATGATGCATTATGGGCCTATAGAACTGCATATAAAAATCCAATGGGTATGTCTCCGTATAAAATGGTATATGGAAAAGCATGTCACTTACCTCTCGAACTAGAACATAAGGCATATTGGGCTATTAAAGAGCTCAACTATGATTTCAAACTTGCCGGTGAAAAGAGGTTATTTGATATTAGCTCACTTGATGAATGGAGAACCCAAGCTTATGAAAATGCCAAGTTGTTTAAAGAAAAGGTTAAAAGATGGTATGACAAAAGGATACAAAAGCGTGAGTTTAATGTAGGTGATTATGTATTGCTATACAACTCTCGTTTAAGATTTTTTGCAGTTAAACTTCTCTCTAAATGGGAAGGCCCCTATGTTATCGAGGAGGCCTATCGTTCCGGTGCCATAAAAATCAACAACATTGAAGGCACAAATCCGAAGGTGGTAAACGGTCAAAGAATTAAACATTATATCTCAAGTAATCCTATAAATATTGAAACCAATATTATTGAAACCGTAACACCGGAGGAATACATAAGAGACACTTTCGAGAACGTTTCAGACTCCGAAAAGGAATAGGTATGTGGTATGGTAAGTAAACCGACTCCAAAACAAATTTTAAGGCAATATTTCTCCGTTTTGGAATATTTAGAAAAATAGAAAATTAAGTAGCAGTCCGGGAAGGACACGAGGGACCCACGAGGGTGGAGGGCACGCCCTACCCCCTGGGCGCGCCCCCTACATCATGAGCACCGCGTGTGCCCTCCGGACTCCGTTTTCTTGCACAATACGTATTTGGGTCGGTAAAAATTCACTATATATTCTCCTGAAGGTTTTGACTCCCGTATCACGCAATTATTCTCTGTTCTTGTCGAGAAGGTCATGAACCCTTACCTCGCGGAGGTGCTACGACACCCTCAAACCATTGAGATGCATGATGGGTTGTTGCACATCCGCGATGCTGAGGGACCAAAGGGAACCGGAAGCGTGGAGACGAGGCTCGAAGCAATGGAGCAACAGGTTTTCAAGTGCCAGGGGATGGTGGAGCGTGGAATCAACGCTAGCCACACGATGCTCGCGGAGTTCACTAACAACTACAAGCCGGATGACTAGAACACCGAGGAGGCCATCTTTAAGCTATATGAGAAGATCGAGCACCTCCAAGCCCAAATCTATGACCTGCAAAACCAAAACCATGAGTATGAATATAGATTCAAAAGAATGAGTTTGGCTGCAGATCCGAGGATTCCGGAGACTCGATCATCCTTCTATGATGGTGAACCTATGCCTTGGAAGATGGATGACAAGCCTGCAGCATCAACAACACCTCCACTTTCTTCACCAACAAAGGAGACATAATCACCTAGGTATGGGCACTCCCCTTGGCAACAGCCAAGCTTGGGGGAGGTGCACCGGTATCGTATCACAATCACAACTCCTATCTTTACCGTTTTCCTTAGTTTGATCTTATTAGTAGTATTTTGAGCTAGTAGAATAAAGTTTATGGCATGATATAGTTTTAAGTTTTGCTTTATGATCTCTCTATGTAATCGAGTCCGTGAGCCATATAATAAATATTAGTGTTGAGTCAAGGGCTTGATTTCTTGCTATGATATTGGGTGAATAAAAGAAAAGAAAAGACAAAAAGAATAAGAAGAAACAAAAATTCATATTGATCTTATTGATAGTAATGGCTTCACATAGAAAGAGTGTGATGATTAAAAGTTGTTGGGAGTTGGCAGACATAGCTTTGGTCATCGTTGCAATTAATAGGAAGTAATAAGGAAAGAGAGGTTTCACATATAAATATACTATTATTGTCATCTTTTATGATTGGGAGAACTCATCAAAATATGACATGCTAAAGAGTTGATGTTGGACAAGGAAGACAACGTAATGGGTTATGTTTTCTTATATCTGAGATAAAGGATGTTGTCATGGATCATCCAACATGTTGAGCTTGCCTTTCCCCCTCATGCTAGCCAAATTCTCAGCACCAAGTAGAGATACTACTTGTGCTTCTAAATACCCTTAAGCTAGTTTTGCCATGAGAGTCCACCATATCTACCTATGGATTGAATAAGATCCTTCAAGTAAGTTGTCATCGGTGCAAAGCAATAAAAATTGCTCTAAATATGTATGATTAGCATGGGAGAAATAAGCTTTCACTACAAAAAAGGACACATCCATGACATTTTGGGCCGAATGAATTTTTTTCTGTCATACATATGACACTTCTATGACGATAATTGTGACAAACCCCGGTATCATCATAGATGTGGTGGGCTCCTACTTCTATGACAAAAAATCATGACGGAAAATGGGCTTTTCATCCTGGGCGGGCCGGAGATGCAGCTGCATGACATTCTTTGGGCCGTCCATGACGGAAAAAATCGTGGTTGAAGCGAGGGCGAGGAAAATTTCAGGGAGTTCCCGGTTACGGTGGGAGGTCGGGAGCCGGGCAATGCACGTTTCTCTCGTACACGTACGCGCGTGTGTGTGAGGCGTTGGCTCTAATTGAACCCGAGCGAGGCATTGGGGTCTAACTGAACCCGAGCGATTGCACTGCAGGCTACACGTTACTGAACCCGAGCGATCGATCGATGGCTGTTAACTGAACCCGATCGAGCGATTCCTTCGCTACTGCTGCTAACTGAAGCCAAT
>NC_041380.1:320256887-320262351 GCF_002162155.2 Triticum dicoccoides | reverse complement strand
CGACCATAGGAGGTCCGTTTCCTCTGTTTTGTGGTACGCCAGACCCCTCCCGATGAACAGGATCCCATTTCGAACGTGGCCGGTCGAACACAAGGCCGTTTCCTCCGTTTTGCGGTACGTCAGGCCTCGTTTCCATCGCCTGTTCCGTCCAAGCCCTCCCGATGAACACGACCACGCATTCCGTTCCGACTGAGCTGGTTGGCTCCCACGCGTTCCGTTGCCTCCCCATGAACACGACGCATTCCGTTGCCTCCCCATGAACACGACGCATTCCGTTGCCTCCCCATGAACACGACGCATTCCGTTGCCTCCCCATGAACACGACGACGACGCTGTTTCTCCGTTCCGACCCAGCCATGTACACGAGCCCTGGCCGTATGTATGCGCGAGTAGGCGTTCGAGACCCCACCCGTATGTACACATACGTGGCCATATTTTCTTTCTTGCACCCTGGCCGCCTCTACTATGACACGTGCGCGCCTCTACATCAACCAATATATATGTACGTACACGTTCGCGACCAGAATGACAATGCTACATACGCTTCGACCAGGTGGGTCCCGAGTGTCAGGCACTTCCTTGCGTGCGAAGATGTAGCTGGTGGGTCCCAGCAGTCAGGGGGGCGAAATACGATGGCCCGTCCAGTGGGTCCCGCTGTCAGGTGGAGGAATAATTATTTTGCACGTAATAATGAGGCACTTCCTTGCTGCGGCCGTGGACCCAGTTGTCAGCCTCTCCATGTACAGTCCACGTCTGATGGAAGCCGTTCCTTGACCACGTTGACCACGCCGCGTCGAGTGCACCAGGGCGGTGGACGACGGCGAGGCCTAGGAAGGGGACGACGCGGAGCCGGGGAAGACGCGGAAGTGGATGCCCACGCGTAGAGGAGTACGAGGGTTCACTATTTCGCTGCGGTGTGAGGCTGCCGTCGCCGCAGAATAACAGGGGGTGTGGGTGAGTAGAGGGATGGCCTAGCTGGTGGTGGGAGTAGTAGGGGGCGGTGAGGCCTCCGCTGCATCGTAGCCGGCCACGGGAGGCAGGAGCACGAGGCATGACCGGCGCTGGTTTGGGCGGCTGGAGCAAGAAGACCAGAGGTTGAAGAAGCACTACGGCCGTTGGATGGACATCGTACGCTCACTGGAGCTAGAATCGTGCATATTGACTAAGTTGACAAAGCCCTCCATCCCCGTCAACTTAGTAGGCCCACAAGTCAGCAGGCCACTATACTGGGTCCCAGCTAACAGGGGGAGTATTCATTTTTTGTGTGTAATAAGGAGGCACTTCCTTGCGTGCGAAGATATAGCTGGTGGGTCCGAGCTGTCAGCGGCGGTAACGTTTTTTTCGCGAAATACAGAGGCCCTTTCGGTGGGTCCCTGATGTCAGGTGGAGGAATCATTATTTTGCGCATAATAAGGAGGGATTTCTTTGCGTGCGACCGTGGACCCAGCTGTCGGCCTCACCACGTAAAGTCCACTTTAGATGCATGTCGGTCGTTGACCACGTTGACCAAGCTGCGCCGAGAGCACCAGGGCGGTGGACGACGGCGAGGCCTAGGAAGGGAACGACATGGAGGCAGGGAAGACTCGGCAGTTGTTTCCCACACGGAGGGGAGTATGACTGTACGAGGGTTTACTGGTTCGTCTGCCGCCGCCGGAGAATAACAACATGTGTGGGTGAGTAGAGGGATGGCTAGGCCAGCGATGGGAGTACGGTGGGGCGGTGAGGCCTGCGCGGCAGCAGAGCCGGCCGCGGGGAGGAGGGAGCAGGCAGTCCCGCCGGCGCCTGTTTGAGCGGCTGGAGCAGGAAGAGCAGAGATTGAAGAAGCATGATGGCCGTTGGATGGCCATCCAACAGTCACTGCTTGTGCGTCAACCTTTTTTTTAGGAAAACCTCAAATCTGTGGAAAACAGCATACAACCCATCTGCCATTATTTCTAATAATTTACAGCCCATTTGCTAATTATTAAGGTTTTTTTGGAGCCCATATTCTTTTTGTTAGCATTACAACCCATATTGTGGCCACGGTTAAAAAATTATACGAAATTTTGCATATTTCGGTGCGGTCCGAACTGTTTTTAATCCCGAAATTTCAGCTCACATTCAAACTGATTTTAAAAATAAATGTATATCAATATAAAATCCAACAAATTCTCCATGCATAAAAATTAATGTAATTTCAAATCTTGAAATGAAAAAAAAGATATTTGAAACTAATTGCCGGTTTGATGTGTTTTAAAAATGTACAACCCATTTCTCATTACTGATGGGCCATTTTCTCGGCCAGCCGAATGAAAGCTCTCCTCGTCTTGAAAGATTTGCAGCCCAACAGGCCTGACAAAGCGACTTGCTTGGGAAATCACAAAAAAACTGGGCTATGGCCGTGGACCCAGCTGTCAGCCTCTCCACGTACAGTACTCTTCCGATGGAATGTCGTTGACCATGCCGCGCCGAGAGCACCAAGGCGGTGGACGACGGCGAGGCCTAGGAAGGGGAAGACGCGGCAGTGGATGCCCACGCGGAGAGGAGTACGAGGGTTCACTGGTTCAGCTGCGGTGTGAGGCTGCCGTCACCGTAGGGCCTGGCTAGCGGTGGGAGTAGTAGGGGGCGATGAGGCCTCATAGGCAGCACTGCCGGCCACTGGAGGCAGGAGCAGGCGGTCTCCTCGGCGCTGGTTTGGGCGGCTCGTGCAAGAAGAGCAACGATTGAAGAAGCAGCAGGACCATTCGATTCAAATCCAACGGTTACTACTGCTGGAAACATTTGTTGACTAAGTTGACAAGCCCTGCGTACACGTCAACTTAGTAGGCCCACAAGTCAGCCTCCCAACCGGTGCGCCCCAGATGTCAGTGGGAGGAATCAATTTTTTTCGCGTAATAAGGAGGCAGTTGATTGCGTGCGGCCAGGCCAGCGGAGGGAGTAGGGTGGGCCAGGGAAGCCTCCGCAGCATCACAGCGGGCCACAAGAAGAGGGAGCAGGCAGTCCCGCCGGTGCTAGTTTAGGCGGCTGGAGCAGGAAGATCAGAGATTGAAGAAGCACATTGGCCATTGGATGGACATCCAACACTAACTGCTGCTAGAATCGTGTGTTCACTGACAAAGCCTTGCGTAAACAAGTCAGCCACGAAATCTGTGGCGTGTACAGGCCATTTGCTATTATTTTTATAATTCTTACTCATTTTCTAATTCATATGGAATTTATTGCAGCATGTTTTCCATTTTTAGAATTGCTGGCCATTTTCTGGTCAGTACCAGGGTCAAAAAATTAACTAAATATGTGGGAAATTTTGAAAATTCACAAATTTTTGCTGGGGAATGAAATATTCTTAATCCAAAAATTAATAGCCATACTAAAATAAATTTTAAAATAAATTAGTACTATGCCATGTTAAATCCAATGAAATACGTATAAGATATCAGTGAAGAACAAAAACAAAAAAAGAAACTTATATCCCATTTAAATACTGGGCTACCTATTTTCCCAAAGAAGTGGTGCATGAGCATTTAGCTTTATTTATTTATTTATTTATGTTTAGGGGACCATGAGCATGTACCTGGGCCGGATTCATGTGAGAGCCTCCCTTCCAGTTAATTATGGGCTTCTCTATTGAGCCTTCATCAGTGGGCTGCATGTTATCAACAAGTGGAAAATGTGTTCCGAGTTTCAAAAAAAAATGTGTTCCGTACGATAAATAGTATGCGCTACGTACGGTACAAGGCACTAAAGGATCGAACCGTGCAACGAATTCCAAAACATTGTGTTTGTCGTTCTAACAACACATTTATTCAACCAACAGACGAAATATACTACTGATTGTACATTGAAAACAACAGCAGCAACAACCAAGGCTAGGGGTGCAATAGAAGCAGTAAGCAGGCCAGAAGAGTGAAGACGCAGCTCTTTCTTCCAAACCAAACATCAGCCATCATTATAAAAGGGCTACCAAAAAAGAACAAGTGTATGAACTAAATAAAGATCCTACTACACCAAGTGTACGCATCTAACTAACTGGCTCAGTTAGACGTTACTATTTATTAAGCTGTGGAGGTCGACTGACGGCTTGAACCAGATGGGTGCCTAACGGGGGAAACTCCAGCCAGCAGGTCGAAGTCTGATACTTACGACCCTCTCTCCTACTTTGGGCTGCAGAGCGTGGCGGCACATATCAGGGTATGGTGCATGCAGAGATGCATGGTACGCTGTGTACACACAGTTTTGCCTGATGAACGAAACCACGCTGCCACCATGATCCTGGCTGTTGGTTATCTCCTGGTTAATCGGATAATTCAGTCTGACAAACAGAGAGCGTGTAGCAAGGCTACTTACCAGCCTCCAGTCAAAAATTCCTGAAGGCCCAGAGAAGCTAGGATCCTGCTGAAAGACCTTGCAGTGACTGTGATTGTATTCCGCGAAACAACACGTCCGGTGCGTGTGAATGATCATCAATCTTTCGCCGTCGTCTGATCGAGTCAAGAACCACCTGCAACTGCCATGTCGCTTTTCTTTGAAAGGTTCTAGGATTAGGAAGGGTAGGGACACCAGGCGGCCTACAACATCATATCAAGTTGGAGTCAAATAAAAAAGGGCTCTTGGTTTAGTCAATCTTAAGAACAACATGTTATGAGCATGAATATTTTTTCAGCAAATGTTGACAGTAATATAAGCAAGCCATCATGATATCATAGGAAAGTAACATACTGCTGTAACAGCCGTTTGTAGCGATGACTGGAGTAGGCCAGCAATACATCCAGCCATAGAAGGAGTCGACAGCGCAAATGAAGCCCTTGTGTTCAATGGCATCAGAGAACCATGGAGGATGTATGATCCTGCGATGAACGTGCAAATTTATCCACTTACCGCAGTGACCTGTCAGATAGGCGAGACCGCGACTAAAGAACGCAATTAGCCTGAAGTCTTTATAATTCGCAGATCTTGTGGGCACTTGGCAGATTACAACCTTGAGCAAATCAAACTTGGTATCATGTTGGCTACTGTAAGATTCCGAGTATTCTGGGCCGCGGTGCCAAAGCAGTGCAGTGTTAATCGAAGGAAGGGGGAGCAATCGCCGGGTGTAGACCTCCACGAGCATCCAGCTGCCACGACCGTTGACGAGCACCATCCAAGACGTGTTCATGCCGACCCAGTACATACTGTTAATATAGTTGAGGCTGACGGGGATCGGATCGCAGTCAAGGGGGTTGATTCTCGCCACCCTATGATCGTTATGCTGCGTGACATGCCGTTTCTTAAGATCAGGCGGCATCAGCAAGCAAGGAGCTGGCTTAAAAAGCTTTGGCCTGAGGGCTTTGAGTAAATGGTATAGCCCCGACGAGCACGGGGCGAGCGGCATGGTACTGAGATTGTCCACATGCGAAACAATGAGCTTGATTAGCTCTGTGGGGAGCGAATTCCAGCCACTCTTTCGGTGTACGCTGCTCGGTTCTGCCATTGTTAGTGCTTGGGTTTC